>NW_026652285.1:13273851-13388280 GCF_009828535.3 Hylobates moloch | reverse complement strand
AAAAAAAAAAAAAAAAAAAAAAAAAGCATATTTCTCCAGGCTGGTATTGGGCTAAAACTCATAGAATGAGGCATAATATACAGAATTGCCAAATTCTGGTCTATGTTTTTAAAAATATCCTGGAGGTTTTAGCTGCCCACAAATGACTGTGTCTGCCTGTGTAGCTCTCAAAATGCAGTACCAGAGGCCCTATGTTTTGCCCTGGACACTAAGGAGGAGCAAAAGGGAGGACTCTACCAGGGGTAACCAGCATGGGCGGAGCCTTTGCGGCTCCAGCACTTCCCATCAGGGAGGACTGCTTATAACTCTCTGGATGGAGAAGCCCTGGTCACAGCTCATCATGAGGTTGCAATGGTCAAGCCCCATTGCAGAAGGGGCTACTATGATGGGTGGGTGGCCTGTGATCCCCTTGCTTCTGCAAGGTCCAGGCTCTGAGGTAGAAACCTAGAATTTCAGGACACAAGGCATTTAGGACATAGCTCTTTCAGCTGTAGAATTTTACAACTAAGGAAGCTGAAGTCCAGGGAGTATCAGCGATTTAATGGAGGTCATACAACAAACTCAACATATGTGTCCCTTTCTGCCCCTGCCTTCACTTCATTCTTTAAGCCAATGACCTACCCCTGGCTCCACAGGAGTGCATATAGATACCTGCTGGCCTTCAAGGTAATTACAAGATTTCTGTTCCCCAGGCTCACCCTGGTGCTTGTATCTGACTTGCCTTCACTTCTAGTTCCTCTCACCAACCTTGACCTGGAATCCATACTTGACCCCTCCCTCTGGTCCTTCACCTTTGGAAGCCCATGTTTCCCCAAAATCTTTACACTGACCTCTTCTGTACCTTGCACTTTTTTTTTTTGAGACAGTTTCTCATTGTCTCTCAGGCTGGAATGCAGTGGCACCATCTCAGCTTACTGCAAACTCGACCCTCCGGGCTCAAGCGATTCTCTCACCTCAGCCTCCAGAGCAGTTGGGACTACAGGCATGTGCCACCATGCCCGCTAATTTTTTCGTATTTTAAATAGAGATGGGGTTTCACCATGTTGGCCAGGCTGGTCTCAAACTCCTGACCTCAAGTGATCCACCTGCCTCAGCCTCCCAAAGTGCTGGGATTACAGGTGTGAGCCACTGCAGCTGGCAGTTTTTCTATTTTTTGTAGAGATGGGGTTTTGCTGTGTTGCCCAGGCTGGTCTCAAACACCTGACCTCAACTGATCCATCCACCTTGGCCTCCCAAAGTGCTGGGATTACAAGCGTGAGCCACCGCACCTCGCCCCTTGCACTTCTCTTATATTGACTTTGGCTTGGCTTGTCCCCCTGCCCTCCGCTGGGGTGGAATTCTCTGCTCCAGCTCCTTCAGAAAACCCAATGTTTGGCCGGGCACGGTGGCTCACGCCTGTAATCCCAGCACTTTGGGAGGCCGAGGTGGGTGGATCACAAGGTTAGGAGATCGAGACCATCCTGGCTAACATGGTGAAACCCCGTCTCCACTAAAAAATACAAAAAAAGTTAGCCGGGCGTGGTGGCACGCGCCTGTAGTCCCAGCTACTTGGGAGGCTGAGGCAGGAGAATGGCGTGAACCCAGGAGGTGGAGCTTGCAGTGAGCCGAGATCACCCCACTGCACTCCAGCCTGGGTGACAGAGCGAGACTCCGTCTCAAAAAAAAAAAAAAAAAAAGAAAGAAAGAAAACACAATGTTCAGTCTTGAAGCTCCTTCTCATGAGGAATTTGAAGGGACAGGATTCAAGGCAATATCTAGTAGAGCAGGACTTTTAACCTTCGTATCCCTATCCCTGAATATCTGGACTCTGTCTAGGCTAAGGCGCTTATCAGAAAAGGCCTCAATTTGTATTTAATAACACTCATGATGACACCGACACCCTAGCTCGGCATTACCTTCAAAAGCCAAGAGAGTCTCTTCCATTTATTGGGATCTTAGAGAAAAGGTCAATATTTCTCTGCTGCCTGGGCCCTACACCTTCTCTTCTGATAACCTGAGACTCTTCTGACATTCAGTCCACCTAAAGCTCCTCATGGTCATCTGTGCAACAGGCCTCAGAGAAAGTAATGTGGTTTTTGAGGACTACATTAACAGAAGTATGGGGTATAGAATGAGGGAGGTGAAGTTCCATTCATAAGACTCTATCTGGAGTAGTATGTTCATAAGACTATCTGGAGTAGTATGTTCTCTACCGAGTGTTATAACTGAAGAGGAGGAGAGACAGAGGAGTGTATCAAAAAGAGGGTCCAGGAATGGGAGGCGCTCAATGTCATGTTATTAGTATGTTAAATTGGACTGTTTATCCTAGAGATGATGTGGGGAGTGTCATAACTGACTGGGGGCAGATTCAAAGGGTCAGTTCACCAGGACTAGGAAAGAAGCGCCCACCAGTTGAACAATCTGGTTTGCTTTGTAGACAGGAAGGCAGGCAGTGCGCATGGCCTGCATAACTCACCTTCCAAAGAACAATCCAGAAACCACCATTCGGGAAACTCAAGGACCCTCTCTGGAAAGTTGCCCCGCCATAACACACGCAAATCGGGCAGGACCCGAGTCCCCGCGGGCCACCGGGACCTTACTGTCCCCATCGGCGAAGCAGTGAAGACAACTCCGGCTCTGCGAAATGCGGCTGGGGGAAAGGAGACGCGGGGACCGGCGGCGAAGGCGCGGGGCGGCGCGGCGGGGGCCGAGCTCATCTGTAAGGTGGACCCTGGAGTCTCCAAGCCCAGGTGCACTGGCCCTGGCCGACCGCGGAGCCCGGGGCAGGAGACGAACTGGAGGGCGCCTGAACAGAATCCGAAAATGGAAAAAATGCCACGTAGAAGGGACGGCGTAAGTGGAGAAAACCCGACTTCCCCACAGCCAAAGCCCTACCTCGGGCCTCAGGCACGGACGGGGTTCGAACCCGCGATCTTCGGTTTACGAGACCGACGCCTTACCACTTGGCCACCGCGCCTGACAGCCCAGGGAACGGTGGAATCTCTCAGTGGAGGGGAGGTGGTACTGGCTGGGAGCGGCGGCCTCGGCCCCGCCCCCGGCCCCGCCCCCGCCCCCGCAAGCGCCACCCGCAAGCCCCACCCGCAAGCCCGGGCCTGACTTTGCGAGCACCGCTCCCGCCCGGTCAGGGACACGTCCCGCGCCCGCCGCCTGCGGGACCCGAACCGGCGTCTTGAGAGAGCCCGGCCCTCCTCCCTCCTCTCTCGCCCCGCGCCCGCCGTGAGCGACGCCCCGAGACCCAGCCTGCGCCCAGAGCAGGCAGCGACCTGGCGGTGGGGTCGAAAGCTACGGCACGGAGCTGTGCGTGAGTCGGCGAGAAGCCTCGGCAGAAGCGGAAGCGGAAGCGGAGATAGCCGCAGCGGAGCGGGCCGGGGCTGTGTGTGACCCTGGTCGGGTCATTTCTGTGGGGCCAGGCAGGGTCCGTGGGCGCTCGGGTCGGGTTGGTGGGGACCAGGGCGCAAGAAGAAGGGCGGCGCGGCCGGGGACTGGGACGGGGCCAGCGCTCCGAGGAAGACGCGGGGGGCATGGGGTCAGGCTCCGGGCGCTGGGAGGTGACCTTCCCTCGCTGGCCCTGCACGAAGCACGACCTTCCTTGGGTTGAGCTCGCTCCCCTTGTAGCCCCTGGCAAGGAGAACTCTGAGCATCTGTGTAGCCTGGATGACCTTGCCCCGGAGGAGCCGAGGAGAGGCCCCCAGGGATGTCATGGCGACCCGAATGGCAGAATCATATAGTCTCTCATACCGCGGAACAGTAGGTCACGATGAAGAGGAACAATCCGGATTCAAAGGACTGATTGTCAGCGTAGGCAGAGCCCAGAAACACACGTGAAAATTTACTGGAAAAACAGAGAGGGAGCCTGGGACTGGGGATGGGGGACAAAGGGGACTTTAACTTAATTGGCATTGTTTTGTTTCTATTCTATGGAAGAGACAGAGGTGAGGGACTGGGAACACGAGTGCCTGTTAGGATACTGTATACTTTTTTGGTAAATCTTTTATTCTCTTTAAATTAAATAAAGGGGGGAATTAGGTCCCTCTGTCCTTGTTTGGCCTGTGGCCACAGCATCTGTTCCAGGAGAGAAGTGAGTCTGCATGGGTTGGGGAAGAGAAGTCCTTCTCTCAGGGCAGGGCTCATGCTCGCTGGGGACAGCCACCCTGCCACCACCACTGCCAAATTAAGCCTTATTTGTGTGCAGATTTTTTTTTTCTTCTTCCTGGAGACAGAGTCTCGCTCTCCAGGCTGGAGTGCAATGGCACGATCTCGGCTCACTCCAACCTCCACCTCCCGGATTCAAACAATTCTCCTGCCTCAGCCTCCCAAGCAGCTGAGATTACAGGCACCTGCCACCACTCCTGGCTAATTTTTTGTATTTTTAGTAGAGATAGGGTTTCATCATGTTGGCCAGGCTGATCTCAAACTCCTTACCTCAGGTGATCGACCCGCCTCAGCCTCCTAAAGTGCTGGGATTACAGGCATGAGCCACCGTGTCTGGCCTCCTCTTTACGCTTTTAAAAACTCTGTGGACTCGGCCAGGCGCGGTGGCTCACGCCTATAATTCCAGCACTTTGGGAGGCCGAAGCAGGCGGATCTCTGGACTCAACTAATGATGCTGGAAAAACTGGATATCCACATGCAAAAGAATGAAGTCAGACCCTAACCTAGCACCATATACAAAAGTTACCTCAAAATGGATTCAGGACATAAACATAAGACCTGTAACTATAAACATCCTGAAAGAAAACCGGGGGAAAGGTCTACAACATTAGATGTGGCAATGATTTTTTTGGATATGACACCAAAAGCAAGAGTAGACAAATAGGACCAAGTCAGACTTTATAAAAACTGCATAGCAAAGGAAACAACAGAATGAAAGGCAATCTGTGGAATGGGAGAAAATATTGCAAATCGGATATCTAATAAGGGATTGTTATCCAAAATAAAATTTAGACTCCTACCACTCAACAACAACAAACAACTCACTTAAAAGTGGGCAAAAGGCTGGGTATGGTTGCTCATGCCTGTAATCCCAGGCTTCCCTTGGGAGGCCAAGGTGGGAGGATCACTTGAGGCCAATAGTTAGAAACTAGCCTGGGTAATATTGTGAGACCTCATCTCTACAAAAAATAAACGAAAACAAGGCAGGCATGATAGCCACTTGGTAGGCTGAGGCAGGAGGATCACTTGAGCTCAGAAGTTCAAGGTTGCAGTGAGCTATGATTGTGCTACTGTACCCTAGCCTGGACAACACAGTACAAGAAAAAATAAAGTGGATCTTTTCATCAGTTGTAACAAGTGCACAACTCTTGTTCAGGGGAAGCTGTGCAGTTGGGAGGGCAGAGAGTATGTGGGAACTCTGTACTTTGTGCTCAGTTTTGCTGTGAATCTAAAACTGCTCTGAAAAATTAAGTCTGTGAAAAGGAAGAAATGAACTACCAAGTCATGAAAAAACACAGAAGAACCTTCAATGTATATTACGAAGTGAAAATTCATATTACTGCTATGGTTTGAATGTGTCCCCTAAAGTTCACGTGTTAGAAACTTGATCCCCAATGTGGTGGTCTTGGAGATGGGACCTAGCGGGAAGTGTTTGGGTCATGGGGCCACTACCCTCATAAATGCATTAATGCCATTCTCGGAGTGGGTTCATTATGGAGCAAGTAGTTTTCTTATAAAAGAAGTTTGCCTTCCCACCCTCTCTTTGCCCTGCCTCTGTGGGTTGATGAAGCAAGAAGGTCCTCACCAATGCCAGCTCCTCGATCTTGGGCTTCCCAGCCTTCAGTCCCATGAGCCAATAAATTTCTGTGCATTATAAATTACCTAGTCTGTGGTATTCTGTCTTAGCAGCACAAAATGGACTAAGACAAGCTAAACTGAAAAGGCTACATACTGTATTATATGACATTCTAAAAAAGGCAAAACTGTGGAGACAGTAAAAACATCAATGATTGCCAGGGGTTGAGGGGTGGGAAGGATGAGTAGATAGGGCACAGAGGGTTTTTAGGGCAGCGAAACTATTTTGCATGATATAATGGTAGATACATATCATTATATATTTGTCAAAACCCATAGAGGGGTTCTGGGCTGGGAAAAATAAAGAAAAAAAAATCCCATAGAACGTTCAACACCAAGAGTGAACCCTAGTGTAAACTATGTACTTTGGGTGATGATGTGTCAATGCAGAGTCATCCATTGTAACAGATGTACCACTCTAGTGGAGGATGTTGATGGCAGGGGAGACTAGGGAGATACGGGGGCCATGGGTATATGGGGAACTCTGCTTTCTGCTTAGTTTTGCTGTGAACTTAAAACTGCTCTTTAAAAGTCTATTTTACAAGGCCGGGTGCAGTGGCTCACGCCTGTAATCCTAGCACTTTGGAAGGCCAAGGCGGGTGGATCGCCCAAGTTCAGGAGTTCGAGACCAGCCTAGGAAACATGGTGAAACTCCGTCTCTACTATAATACAAAAAATTAGCTGGGTGTGGCGGCATGCACCTGTAATCCCAGCTACTCAGGAGGCTGAGACAGGAGAATTGCTTGAACCTGGGAGGCAGAGGTTGCAGTGAGCCGAGATCATGCCATTGCACTCCAGCCTGGACAATAGAGCAAGACTCCATCTCAAAAAAAAAAAAAAGTCTATTTTACAAAAATGGGGCTGGTCTCAGTGACTGAAACCTGTAAGGTCAGGAGTTCAAGACCAGCCTGACCAACATGGTGGAACCCTGTCTCTACTAAAACTACAAAAATTAGCCAGGTGTGGTGGCGTGCACCTGTAGTCACAGCCATTTGGGAGGCTGAGGCAGGAGAATTGCTTCAACCCAGGAGGCAGAGGTTGCAATGAGCCGAGATTGTGCCACTGGAGCAAGACTCCATTTCAAAAAAAAAAAAAAAACCAAGAAAAATAATTCTTGAATTTTTTCCTCTCTGACCCCCTGCTATGAATCATTATCAACCCTGGGCCACACTGTAGTTGCCCTGTGGTGGGGTCACTGTGGGTTCACCTAGGTCCACTTCTCAGCTGGGTAGGCCTAGGAGCTGGTTCTGGAACACAGAGCTCCAAGTGGGCAGGAATCAAGCCTTACTCACCTTCATACGGCGTGGTCGTAAGAGCACCTAGTCATTTATTCCTTCAGCAAATCATTGAGCATCTACTGCGTGCCAAATACTGTTCTCAATGCTAGGGCTATAGCGGTGAACAAAGCAGCACAGATCTCCGCCCTTATGGAGCTTCCATTCTTAAATAAACAAAACATACAGTTTATCAGTTGGTGAGAAGTACTAGGGAGAAAAATACAGCAGGGAAGGAGGCTAGGACGTTCTTCAGGAGGGGGAGGGTTACAGTTTTTTTTTTTTTTTTTTTTTTTTAAACAGTCTTGCTCTGTCGCCAGGCTGGAGTGGGGTGCCGCAATCTCAATTCACTACAACCTCCACCTCCTGGGTTCAAGCGATTCTCCTGCCTCAGCCTCCCAAGTAGCTGGGACTACAGGCGTGCACCACCACGCCCAGCTAATTTTTGTATTTTTTTTTTTTTTTTTAGTAGAGATGGGGTTTCACCATGTTGGCCAGGATGGTCTTGATCTCCTGACCTCATGATCTGCCCACCTTGGCCTCTCAAAGTGCTAGGATTACAGGCGTGAGCCACCGCGCCTGGCCAAGTTGCAGTTTTGTTTTTTTTTTCTTTTTTTGAGACGGAGTCTCGCTCTATTGCCCAGGCTGGAGTGTAGTGGCGCGATCTCAGCTCACTGCAAACTCCACCTCCCAGGTTCACGCCATTCTCCTGCCTCAGCCTCCTGAGTAGCTGGGACTACAGGCGCCCGCCACTGCGCCCAGCTAATTTTCTGTAGTTTTAGTAGAGACGGGGTTTCACCGTGTTAGCCAGGATGGTCTCGATCTCCTGATCTCATGATCCACCCGCCTCAGCCTCCCAAAGTGCTGGGATTACAGGCGTGAGCCACCGTGCCTGGCCCGGGTTGCAGTTTTAAATAGATGGTTGCCTGGTGCAGTGCTCACACCTGTAATCCCAGCATTTTGGGAGGCCGAGGCGGGTGGATCACCTGAGGTCAGGGGTTCAAGACCAGCCTGGCAAACATGGTGAAACCCCGTCTCTAGTAAAAATACAAAAAATTAGCTGGGCGTGGTTGTGGGTGCCTGTAATTCCAGCTACTCTGGAGGCTGAGGCAGGAGAATCGCTTGAACGTGGGAGGCAAAGGTTGCAGTGAGCCGAGATCTCACCATTGCACTGCAGTCTGGGCAACAGAGCCAGACTCCGTCTCATAAATAAGTGGGATAGCTTAAATGCAGTCACAAATTCTTTGCAGCTTTTCCCACCTAGAGGTGGAGTCTCTTCCCCCACTTTTTGGTACAGGCTGGCCATGGGGCTTGCTTTGACTAAAACAATGTGGCAAAAGTGATGTTACGTAAGTTCTGAAGCTTAAGGCCCCAAGAGAGGCAGCTTCTGCCTCCACTGTCTTAGGAAATTGCCCTGAGAATGCTGTGGAAGAAAGGCAGTCTAGCTACTGAAGGTTGAGAGGCCCCGAGGGTCATTCCAGCTAACAGCCAGCACCGTCTGCCAGACATGTCAGGTGGCCATCTGGGACCTTCCAGCTCAGCTGACCCCTCAGCTGGATGCAGCTGCAAGATTGAGCCCAGGGACACGCAGCAGAGGAACTGCCAGCCTACCACAGAATCAGGAAAATAATAAATCATTGTATGCCTTAGGATTTGAGGGTGGTTTGTTACATAGAAGCAATCGTTCATTGATACAGGAGGCCATATACAGCTTACCCACCTCTCCATTCTAGGTTTGTGGGCTGCTGGTTATTCGTATGGAGTAGGCAAAAGTTAGTGATGCAGGGTAACTTTGGCAGAGGCCATGTACAGTGTCCCTTCAGCCTCCATTTAGTCTGTTTCCTCATCTACAAAATGGGAGAGTCAGCCATTAGCTACAGCCCTGCGTTAATTATAAATTGAGCAAGATTCATTATCCACCGCTAAAGTGAACAGCGGAATGAAATGCCAGCTTGACCCTTCCACCTTTGGTACAGTAACAACTGACACTTTCCTTTGATTAAATTTCACAGCCACCACAAAAGCTCTAAATTAAGGTGCTGTTAATAGGAGGGGAAAGTCAATGCAATTTGAGACTTTTTGGAGAATACCTGGCCACTTATTTATTCATTTATTTCTTATTTATTTTTTGAGACTGATTCTCACTCTGTCACCAGGCTGGAGTGCAGTGGCGCGATCTCGGCTCACTACAACCTCCGCCTCCCAGGTTCAAGCGATTCTCCTGCCTCAACCTCCCAAAAAGCTGGGACTACAGGCGCCCACCACCATACGCAGCTAATTTTTGTATTTTTAGTAGAGACAGAGTTTCACCATGTTGGCCAGGCTGGTCTCAATCTCCTGACCTCGTGATCCGCCCGCCTCAGCCTCTCAAAGTGCTGGGATTACAGGCATGAGCCACCATGACTGGCTTTATTCATTTATTTAGAGACAGGGTCTGGCTCTGTCAACCAGGCTGGATTCCTTCTGGGATGGGGGATCTTCTGAGAGGAAGCCTGGTGGAGAGGAAACTGGAGGCCCTGGTGTTTCAGGTACCTACTGCTGTGTCTAATCAACTACCCCAACATTTAGATCTTAAAATAACAACTTTATTGTTTTCCATGGCTCTGTGGGTTGACCAGGCAGTTCTGCTTCATCTGGTGGCTGCTGGGGATTTGGGATGTCCTTAGTCTCCTGCTAGCCTTGGCTAGGGCCTCAGTTCTCCATGTGGCTGTTTGAGATTCCTCACAGCTGGGTTTTCCAAGAAGGTGCATTTTAAGAGGAAGGACGCAGAAGTTGCTGATCTTCTTAAGATTAGAGCTCAGAAGTCCCAGAATGGGCCGGGCGTGGTGGCTCTCACCTTTAATCCCAGCAGTTTGGGAGGCTGAGGCGGGTAGATCACCTGAGGTCAGGAGTTTGAGACTAGCCTGGCCAACATGGAGAAACCCTGTCTCTACTAAAAACACAAAAAATTAGCCGGGCATGGTGGTGGATGCCTGTAATCCCAGCTACTCAGGAGGCTGAGGCAGGAGAATTGCCTGAACCCAGGAGACAGAGGTTCCAGTGAGCCGAGATCATGCCATTGCACTCCAGCCTGGGCAAGAAGAGCAAAACTTCGTCTAAAAAAAAAAGTCCCAGAATGTCACTTCTGCCTCAATTGATGCATTTTTGCATCTATTCATCAAAGCAGTCACAGAATTAGCCCAGATTCAAAGAGGTGAAGAATAAACTTCACCTCTCAGTGGAAGAGTGGCCTGCACCCAGGGAGGGAATAAATCCATGGTACGTGTCTTTGGGGACCGTAGCACACCTGTCATTCACTGGCTCTGTGACTTTGAGCATAGACACAAATTGAACTCAGTCATGGGGCTGGGTTCAATCTTTACAAAGATGTAAAGAGGTACAAAGTGGGTCTCCTTTGTCTCTGCCCCACCTCAAAAAATGGCCTCATCTTGAGGGCTCACTAGTGGGAGCATTTGGACCAGATACTCTCCCACGTTCCTTCCAGCCCCGATGGCCTTCAGAGCCCACGCTCATAGCCCCCCAACCGCAGAACCAAGGTCTGAGGGTCTGGCCCAGGCTCTGCCAGAGCTTGGTAAAGTCCATTTTTTGGTCAGGGGCTGCCTGCTGACCTGGGTAAGCTGGGAAAGCCAACCCTGAAACCATGGCCAAGTGGTGGCAGAGCTGGAAAAAGTATTTCTCCTTGGAGGGGTCAGCTGGGCTAGAAAGCAAGGGCCAAGAGTCCACAAGCTCCCGTGGGCTTGGTGCTGTCAAGCAGGCTGTAGGAAGTGGGCTCATAATTCAGCACCTCTGCACCCTGAGTTTGGGCCTTTCAGAAACTCTAGCTCCTTTTTAAATCCAAAGGCCACACCAGTGTGGAGCCTAAGACAAAGCCTGATACCAAAGTCAGAGCTTGGGGTTTGAGGTGAGAGCCAGACCTGAAACAGGGGTGGCAAGAGAGTGAGGGGAATTTCCCGCAGCCCCAATCCCAGCCACCTCGTTAGTTCCAGGGAGGTCTGGCTTCAAGGCAGCTCCAGAGGTCCTGGGCCCTGGAGCCCCCAACCGCTCCCAGTGGACTTGGTGCAGGGTTGACCCCCTCAGCCCACTTTAAGGCACAGTCCAGCCAGCCAGGCTGAGCCTTAGTGGAGCTGCCACCCTTCCTGGTCCTCTCTTCTGCCCCGCATAGCTGCGAGCAGGGCTGCAGGCCCTACCTCCTGGCTCTGCTCCAGTCGTGCTCAAGTCACAACCCCTTGTTCCTGGAGAGGGGACCCAGGCTCCAGGGCTCAGCATGTGTCCTGCCTGTTCTCTCTGCCTTCCCAGCCTGCAGTGACCCCGCCCCATCCGAGCTTGAATACCAGGTGAATCCCTGCTGCCTGGGCTTGAATCCCAGGTGACATGTGGCCAGTGAGTTCACCTGTGGTGGCTCAGTTTCCTCATCTGTGATACTACCCACCTCATAGGGAGTTGTGAGGGACAGATAACCCAGGACATGCAAAGCACTTGGAACACTGCCTGGTCTAGAGTAAGCCCTAAACGAGTGCCAGCAATCATTAATAACCACCTCACTGGTGCCTTCTGTGGGCCAAGCACTGGGTTAGGCTCAGGGATTTGGGAGGAGAGGGTGGTAGAGGGAGGAATTAGGCCAAATCCTCTTCCCCAGGGCTCGAGAGAGTGGACAACCAGCTGAACTAACCAAAAGAGAGGAACCCGTCCCACCCTCTCAGAGCACCCCGGCTGCTGACCTGATGGGTCTCTGGACCCAGTGATTAGTGGTGCTGCCGCCTGCTGCTCCCAAGGGCCCTGGGCCTGAAGCCTGGTTCTAAGAATGAGGGGCTTTCTGCCCTAGGGAGTAGTTTGATCATTTTCTGGAGAAATGGCCTGGCTGACGTAGACCCTCCCAGCAAGGCTGTGAGAAGTCCGACTCCCTTACCCGAGCAACCGCCCACCACCCTAACCCCCGTGTGACTGTATTTGGAGATGAGGCTTTTGAGGAGGTAAACAAGGTTAAATGAGGTCATATGGGTGAAGCCCTAATCCAACAGGCCTGGTGTCCTTCTAAGACAACAAAGAGACAGCAGAGAACGAGCTCTCTGTGAGCACACAGCGAGAAGGCAGCTGTCTGCAGGCCAAGGAGAGAGGCCTCACCAGAACCCAGCCCCACTGGCACCTCAAGATTGGACCTCCAGCCCCAAGAACTGTGAGAAGATAAGTGTCTGTGTAAGCCTTCCAGCCTGTTGTGTTCTGTCGGGTCAGTCCCAGCTAAGACACACCCCAGTCCAGGCTGCCCTCACCTCTCACCACTCAACTCTGAAACTGACCTGACCAGGCCACCCCCAGCTTAAAATGCTTTGGCGTAGTCCCCACTGTCCCGCTCACCATTGAGCTAGCTGGTTCATAGTTCCTCCCCATGGCAAGGCCTCCGCACCTGCTGTTCCCTCTCCTGCTTCCGCCCTGCCTTCCCATCTCCCTTACCTGGCCAGCCTCTCCTCCTCCAAGTCTCAGTTGAAGCCTCCTCAGGTGAGTCTAAGTGCCCTTTTTATACCCCATGATTCTCACCATTGGCTACACCTTGGAATCACCTGGGAGCTTTAAAAAACATCCCAGTGTCCAAGTCCCACTCCCCACCAATGGAATCAGAATTGCTGGGGTGGGGTGGGTTTAAGAACCTCTCTTGTACATTCTGGAGCCTCCCTGTGCCATGAGCCCAGCACCTCCCCTGCACCCCACATCTGTTAGGTGCTGGTGAAGCATCTGCTTAGTGGGTGAATGCGATAGATCCACCCTTGGCCCCCTACACTCTATACCACCTGGCTAGGCTGCAGCCCTCCACAATCCCCCTCTCTGCCCACCTCCCAGCCATAGTACCCTGAAAGGGCTGTGCTTTCTCCAAGTCTCCTCCCCATGGCAGTTCCCTTAGATCCTACAGTCTAAGTTCCCTTAGATCTTACAGAGCTCTGTTGAAAGGCTCCTTCCTTGAGAGAAGCCATACCTGATGCCTGAGTGGGCTCAATCGACTTGCCCCCAGCTCCTGAAGACCCCCACATCTTCCTCTTGGTAGTGCTCATCACCCTGGAAATCAAATATGTCTCTCCCCTCCCCCAGGAGCATGGGGACTTCACGGGGCAGAGGCCTTGCCTGTACCAATTCCCAGTGCCTGGCACACGCAGTGGTGCTCGGTAGATGATGCTGATGGGTTGAGTGATTTCTGTGCTCAGATATTTTCCACCCATTCATCTGCTTTGGCCTGGGCCCAGCCGATGACCCTAAAGGGCCCTCTAATTGAGGGCCTGGTGAGTTGATGGAATCCAACAATGAAACACCTTTAGCAGGTGCTGTGGCCTCAAGGGGGCACAGGAATGACATCATTTTCAATAGGACTGTAAGGAAATGTTTTGCAAAATGGATGAATGGGGAACACACCTGTGCAGAGGTACAGCCTGTACACACGGCAGTGCTCGCTCCCACCTCTCTCCAGGATGGTAAACTGAGGCAATTCCGAGGACCTCCTTCAGTAAGTGTTATGAGTTTAATTGTGTCCTCCCAAAAGATAGGTTGAAGTCCTAAGCCCTGACACCTATGCAAGCTTACTCTGCAAACAGGGTCTTCGCAATGTAAAGACCCTATTTGTAATCAAGTAAAGATGAGGCTCATTGGACTACTTATCTGAAACTCAAATTTTACTGGGCATCCTGTATTCTTACTTGCCAAATCTGGCAGCCTAAGTTGGGAAGGAAAGAAGGAATATTAGGAGGAAGGAGGCAACTGGCCAGTCGCGGTGGCTCACGCCTATAATCCCAGCACTTTGGAAGTCCAAGGCGGGTGGATCACTTGTGCTCAAGAGTTCCAGACCAGCCTGGCCAACATGGTGAAACCCCATCTCTACTAAAAATACAAAAAATAGCCGGGCGTGGTGTTGGGCGCCTGTAATCCCAGCTACTTGGGAGGCCGAGACAGGAGAATTGCTTGAACCTGGGAGTGGGGGGTTGCGGTGAGCCGAGACTGTGCGGCTGCACTCCAGCCTGGGCGGTAGAGCAAGACTCCTTCTTAAAAAAAAAAAAAAAAAGAGGGAAGAGGCAATAAAGATCCAAGAGGACACAGCACTCCCAGGATTTGGAGGTGACGTCTCCCGAGCCAGGAGGCTAAGTCCAGTGAGTGAGGAACTGTCTGCCCTCCCTGGAGGGCTCGTGGCACCAGGGCCTGCACTGGGAGGTGGAGGGCCTGGGCCACCTGTGAAGCCACTTCCATGCCTGGAATCCCGTAATAGAGGAAGGAGCAGACAGAAGGCAGAAATCCAGGGGTCTGGGTGACTCAACTGGGGACCATCTTGGTACTTGATGCTCTGGCTGAGACCAGCACTGGCAGGTCTGAAGCCAGTCCTGAGTGGAGGCATTGGGCCGTCACCCTGGGGAGCCACAGCGGCGAACATGGAGGGAGCATAGCACTGGGACCCCACTGGACCCCTAGGAAGACCTCAGTGGGAAAGAACATAGCCAAACAGAGGACAAAGTTTCCAAACATAGCCCTGTGGCTAGAATGGAGGCGTTACAGAGGCTTCTGGGATCCACGTCGTCTCCCCTAGGGACTGAAGGGTGGCACCGCCCCCACTCCACCCTGCCCCTGGGGGACAGCACCAGCCACCCTGGGAATCACAAACTTGGTGGGGGGCAGGGGGTTGCTCTTTTTAAGGGAGACCATCTGTCCCTGTGAGCCCTGGAACCAGGCCTCGTCTGCCCACCCTCCCCCAACCACAGAAACTCATGGTTCAGTCAGGCGAGAAGAGCAAACTGTTTATTTACACCTTGGTCTGTACAGTACAGCTCCCCGGGAGCAGCCTGCCACCAACAGCCTGTTCCTTTTGGGGCAGAAGCAGGTTGGAGGCAAAGAGCTCAGACCCTGGACGGCCTCAGGGCCTCACCCCCACTGTCCCCTCCCTGGGGCCCACGGGGCAGGTCCCACCCCAGCACTAAAGCTAAGCCTGTTTCCAGACAGAGCCTCCTGGGGCAAAAAAGTCAAGTTGAATCCCACAGAGTCAGAAGCCATCGAACAAACCCTTGGGCATGAGGCCACATGTGTAGTTCATTCCACATAGGCCTCAGAAGACCCAGCCAAGAAAGTGGGAAGAGCTGGGAGCCCACAGCTGTGAGTGAGTCCTTGGCAACGCACCGTCTGCTCCGTGACATCAGTCGGTATTTAATGGCACTCTGGTCTGAGCACCTCAGCAGACAAGGAAGGGCTGGGCAGGTGTTCACAGCAGGCAGGGGCAGCAGCTAGCGCCTCTTCCTTCTGCCCAAGTGGGGCCCGCAGCTGTTCTAGACACCAGATGTGGTGGCCTCAAGGCAGGCCTGTGGCCGTGCACCAGGAACCACAGACAGGGCTTCCTCTGGGGGAGAGACGGTGCAAGGAGCAGCTGCAGTCCCGTGACATCCCTGCTGGGGCCAGTGCCCCAGGTTAAAGAGTGATGCTCTGCCTGACATCGCTAACAATGCAGGGAAAGCTCTGTGGGAGAAGCTGCTTTACAAGAGTTGCCCTTTTCTGGAATGCAAGGCTCCTAAACTAGCTGCAGGCTGGAGGAGGGACTAAGTGGGTCCTAGCCCCCCATGCTTAAGACAATAATGAAAGATTCTGTACAAAGTTACCAAGTCTACAGGCTGAGTGAGCCAAGGGTAAGCGGGGCCTGATCCTTGTGGATGAATATGCCTGGGAGAGCTGGCCTCGCCTCGGGGAGGCACGTGGAAAAAGCACACACTTACAGGGCTCGGGAAAGGCCAGGGAGATGAGACGATGTAGAAGAGGAGGCAGTGGGCAATGTGGAAAATCCTGTACAGTGGCGATGGGGAAGAAAAGGCACAAGGACAAAGACCCCAAACCATGCAGATGAAAACAGCCTGTGCAGCACAGCAAAACGGATGGGCCCCAGCAGGAGGCAGGGTCACCCTGGGGACAACAGCACTTGGATCCTGCAGGAGACATGGCCTGGATGCCATCCCCAGCTGGTGGCTCTGGGGCAGACATCTCTACCTTACAGATGGGGAGAGGAGCAACCTACGAGGTCGGGGCAGGGAGGTCATATGGGAAACCTCGCCTGGTGAGCATGGTGGCATTATACTTCCCCAGGGTCTACACTTTTAGAAACAAATCTTTCTAGAAGGCAGCCTATTTTCTCTGGTGGGCAGCAGAGAATATGGCAGAAGGGCCTCAGAGTTGTCCTGCCATGCAGGTAGGGCAGGCTCCTGGTTCCAGCCTCTCCTGCTTCCTGCTGGCTGCCCCATTCATGTGTGCACCCAGGGCAGGAAATGACCTGGCAGGTCCCTAGGATCAGCGCTCAAAGTCATCCACTGAAGGCATGGCCTTTCTAACTTGAGGCCCCTTGGCGCAGCAGGCCTGTCTTCCTAGCCAGCAGCATCACTCTAGAGGGTATTTCCTGGGTCCCCAAGGGAGGGCCAGAGTCTGGGAGAAAGGACTGTGGAGGATACCAGCACTGAGTCCGAGGTGGCTCCTTTCCTCAATCTAGAATCCACAGTAGCCCTTGAAAAAGAGTCACTGTGGATCTGCCAGGCAACCAAAGTCATTGTCTTGGCACGATGACCACGCAAAACTTTGCTGGTATGATCACATCTAAAGTTAGTTTTTGTTTTTTTAAAAAATAAAGACAAGAGTTTCACCATGTTGTCCAGGCTGGTCTCGAACTCCTGAGCTCAGGCAATCCACCCGCCTTGGCCTCCCAAAGTGCTGGGATTACAGGTGTGAGCTACCATGCCCGGCCTAGAGTTCGTTTTTAAGTTTAAATTTGCTAATGCATTAAACCCCACCACACACACAGGACATAGAGGGCTTCATTTCTCCCAGTTTCACCTGGCCCTGCTGGCCCCTGGAGGCTTCTGCTGGCTAAGTCCCTCATTGGAACCAAGAACCCGCGCTTCTGTCCACCCCCCACCCAACTCCCCTGAACACCAGCACCAGTGGACTAGCACCTGGAGTGTCCGGTGTATGAGTGGGATGCTGGTTTGGCTAACGGGGAACGAGCTGGGACTCCCTTTATCAACCCAGTCAGGAAACAGACCAGAAGCAAAATCCATAAAGACAGTATCTCCTCCTGCTCAGCTATGCAAATAGGTGGCAGCTGTTTCTGAGGCTGCTTTCAGGGGGACAGCCCCACCTGTCAGTTCCCTGCTGACTCTGTTCTACCTGCTCTTTGAAATGAGCCTGTAGCCAGTATATCCCAACACATGCCACCCACTGGCTCCAGGGGCACCAGGCCGCGGTCCTGCCCACCCACTCTGGTCTGCTAACCTTCAGGCTGGTGAGAACAGCTGGATCCACCAGCTCCTGAAGGCATCTGGCCTCCTATCCTGCAGGCCAGGACCATTCAACAACATAACAGGAAAAGGAACCCTCCCAGCAAGAGAGCTCACTGTCATTCAGCCACGGGCTTGACAAGCCCAACAGCCACTTTGACCAGTTTCCTCTACCTCTGGCCAACGACCTGGCAGGACAGGGGAGTCTCAACCTCGGACTGCATATCATCACCTGGGGAGGTCTTCACACATCTAGATGCCTGGACCACACACACCCCACACCAATTCAATCCGAACCTCTGGGGGTTCAGCCCAGCCAGCAGAAGCTTACAAATCTCCCCAGGTGATTCCAATGCACAGCCAAAGCTGCGCCCACTGTTTTAGGCCCTCATGCAGGTTCTTGAGCTTTTTTTTTTTTTTTATTTTTAACTTCTGGTAGCGACAAGGTATCACTATGTTGCCCAGGCTGGTTTAGGACTCCTGAGCTCAAGTGATCCGCCTGTCACTGCCTCCCAAGGGCTAGGATTACAGGCGTGAGCCACCGTGCCTGGCCTGTTCATGTTTTAATAGGTCAGAAATAAAGTCATGAAAAGGAATTTCTCTGTGACAGTTCTCAAAGAATTCTACCAATTTAAAATAAAATAACCTAGGATTAACTCTGGCCAATTCAAAATTAAAAGAAAAAAATATTTTTACTAGAACTTTCTTAAAGCCTCTCACCACACAGGGACTAGCTGAACCAGAAGGTACTTCATTTTCTAATAGATAATGTACACAAAGCTCACTCCTGGTGCAGTTCATTTTGCGTGGCTTCCAACTGAACGCAAGGGCAGCTCAGGGCCGTGTAAAATGTGAGTCTACTACAGAAACCCCCGCCCCACCCCCAAACACCTCTAAATTTCAGATAAGTTACTGCTAATCCCTACTCGGTAGGGTTGCCAGGTTTAGCAAAAACAATAAAAACAAACAAACAAACAAAAAACCCAAGTAGGACATGCAATTAAATTGGAATTACCCGAGCAGCTCTTTAGAAAATCCCATGCCTGGGCTACACCCACAACAAACCAGAAAGTCTGAGGATTCAGTCTAATCATCAGAATTTTTAAAATCTCCCCATTTCAAATATGTCCTGGCCAGGCATCGTGGCTCATGCCTGTAATCCCAGTGCTTTGGCAGGCTGAGGCGGGAGGATCACTCGAGGTCAGCAGCTCGAGTGAGGCAACACAGTGAGACCCTGTCTCTGCAAAAAATAAGAAAAATTAGCTGGGCGTGGTGGTGCATGCCTGTAGTCCCAGCTACTGGGGCAGTTAAGGCGGGAGGATCGCTTGAGCCTGGGAGTTCAAGGTTATGGTGAGCTATGATCATACCACTACACTCCAGCCTAGGCAACAGAGCAAAATCCTATCTCTAAAAATAACATCTGTCCCAAGTATTGGATAGAACATATTTATTCTACAATTATTTGTCTATCTGAAATTCAAACTTAACTGGGCATCCTGTCTACTACCTTGCAGACCCACTACTGCCTCCGGAGCCTGTTCCCACGGCGCCCCTTAGAGGGAGGAGCCTGAAGCACGCCCCAGGCTGCCAGCCTTTCCCGTGGCAGAGATTCCTTCCCACGTTGTGACTCAGGCTGTGTAACCCAGGCCTCTGCAGCCTTCTCTGAAATTCCAATGCAGCCAAAGGGCAGATAACATTTTACATATAAAATACTCATCCCTGGGGTAAGGCCCCCACGCACCAGTACTCCTTCCGACCTAACACCCAGGCCAAAGCTATGTCAGGATCTGTCTTGTTCCTTTCAGCCGCGGCCATTCCTTCCTATTGGCAAATTCTCAAGAGACCCTCTCCTCATGCCTTCTTCCACTGCCTCTTCGCAGACCCTTGGGGGAGCCCAAGGAGACCCGCGTCCTAAGGGGTTGAGAAACTCCTAGAAGACCGACTGCCTAGCCTAGTCTTCCCGGTGTGGGTGGCTCCAAAGTCGTGGGTCAGACCAATGCAACCCCATTATGTGCAGCATGAAACTAATCCCCAACAAAAGATTAAAAAGAAGCCATGAGATCCAACAAATGCAAAGGCTGATTGGAATGGAATTGAAGGTTGGTCCTGGCCACAGCCCTGCCTTTGTCAAGCAGGTGTCACACCCAAGTCCCCAGATCCCCTCTCCTCACCCTCACTGCCCTCTCTTTCTGTATCTCCCCCTCCACCACCCTTCCCAACATGCCCAAACCTTCCTTCTCATACTATAAGATGTGCTGAAGAAAACAAGAAACTGCAGGGGGAAAAATAAGACCACACACGTTTATATATATTTGGATTAAGAAAACGAATCACAAGCCATATAAAATTGAGATAAATTGGAAAACTCTAAGGTAAGTACCATGTCTATTCCCAGCTGCCTAGAACAAAAGATCCATTAAAAATCCATGGTGTGAATTTCCACCATGGGTCGGAAGGATGGAAGACTAAGGTTTTCCTGCAACTTTCCCAACCGCCTCCCACCAGTGCAGTGAGTGCTCCCCTGGCTGAGAACCAAATACAGGTCTTTCTAAACGCTGGAACGAAGCGGTCTTGCTGCCACACGAGTGGAGCCCGGAGCTCGGATTCTGAAATCCAAACCGAGGCCTGCCATCACCAGGCTGCATGGAGAATGAAGACAGGGAGCCAGGCAGACAGACGGTCTCTCCGTGCATCCATCTTAAGATGCAGCCGTGGGAAGGAAACTGACTGGGATGGGAGTTGTGTTCCTCCCCAAAACTCATTTCTTTGGTTGCCCGATGTCAACTCCTGCTTTAGACACCCCATCCCAAACCCTCCTTCTCCTTCATTTTTATCCCTTCATGTTACAATGAAGCAGTGAATGCTGCTTCATTGTCTTAAAACCGAAACAGAAACGGGGAGGTAGGTAGCACGGATGGGGGAGTGCATGAACTCTACAGGTACAGGATGAGGATGCCCCACACTAGCTCCTGTGAAACCTGAGTCCTCTGTTCACTCTGCACACACATCACAGAGGGCTGCCGGCTGGTGCCCAAGGCGTTTGGTGAGGGCCCCGTCTCGTGGACCCTCCAGATGCCCCTTCATCCTCTCTGAGCTTGAACACTGGGGCTTGAAAGGTGGTCAAAGAGCTGGCAAGGACACAAATATGGGGCATTCAAACTCCTAGGAAAGATCACAATTTTGTTCCCACTCCCAGGGGGACTAGGAGTGGGGTGAAAGAGCCCATCGTACTAGAGCGAATGTGAATCCTTATCCCCAGAGGTAGAATCATTTTACCCAGTACCGGAAACATGAGCTTCCAGTTCTTGTTTTTACAGTAACTCCTGATAGCAGACCTTGCCCCCTCCCACTTCCAGTACCCTCTGCCCCTTGCAAAGGGGCCACAAAGTGCATGCACAGCTAACCGTGTGGATGCTGCCCACAGCCACGGCCACTCACCCCTCGCTCGTGTGCACAGCCTCCCCACATATACACGGGTACACGTAACACATGGTGGCCAGAGAGACATTTACAGTGTGAGTGTGAGGCCCGGCTTAGGCCTGCATCCTTGGGCAGGGTCTGCCCCTTGGTCCCAGGGTCCTAAGGCTGCTCTGCAGCCAGCCCCGTGCCTTAGTGTTTGATCTCGAGGATAGAGGGATTGTGGTCCAGGATGGCGAGGATAATCTTGTCCATGTACTGCCTCAGCCGGAAGTTGATCTCCTCCTGCTCCTTCAGGGCTTCCATTAGCTGAAGAAAATGGGAAAGACGGGTCAGTAGCTGGGCCTGGGATAGGGTGCAGGCGGAGTCCAGACTCCCAGGCTTGTCGCAGGCCAGTGCCTGATGATAGACAGCATCAGGAGACCCTGGGCAAGGTGGGCCCCAGGACAGCCTCAGCATTTGGATGCCAGGACGAGAGTTGAAGTGGCTCAGCCCCTAGTATTACCTATGGAGGTGCCCAGGCCCCACCCCCAGAGATTCCAATGTGATCTGTTTGTAGAGGGGGCCCAGGTGTGGGTAATTTTTTGCAAAAGTAGAGAACACTGGCCAAAGTCATTTAAAATCAAGACTGACAAAGTCCCAGGGCCCCTACGACTCGAAAGGGGAGCGGTCTCCTGCCTGGAACACCTCTCCCCACCCCCAGCCCCACACTGCTCTTCTCCAGGCCAGTGTTCTTTCGGACATTGCTGACATGCTGCCACTGCCCAGGGGTTGGGGCCCAGCTCACCTGGGAGCTCCTTGAGGACAGAGGTCAGCTCTTCGCCCCGTGTCCCAGGCAGAGGGTAAGGCTCACTGACAGAGTGTCTTACAATTCATGTTAAAAGGCAGCCGGGGCATTTTGGAGGCCTGACCTTTCATAAGCATACTCTGGTGTGGCAGGAAGGGTAGGCTTTGGCTTTGCAGAGAGCTGGGTCCCTCTCCCTTCCTAGCTGGGTGGTCCTGGGTTCCACCTTCCCAGCTGGGAATGTGGAGCTGTTCCTAAAGCCTCAGAGTCATCAAGAGATTAAGTGAAAACACACCGCAGAAGCAGGTGCTGGGGAAATGCTAATGTCCTCCCCCTCTGGACTGGGAAGAGGGGGAGTGATAGCCTAACCGAGAGTCACAGCTTGATCCACTCAGCTGGCTATGTTGGCACTTTTCTGGCCGACCTATGACTCACACTCCACTCTGAACCAAACCCGCACTCCTTCCAGCACAGGCGGAACTCAAGAGCTGACTTAACTTCTCCAGCAGCCCCCTCCCCTGCTCACAGCTTTGCCCTGTCATGTGGGGTAGTTGTAGATGGGACTCTCTGCCAGGCCCTGGTCTGGTTTTCTCACTCTGGGCAGGTGGGGGCTGGGAGAAGGAATCACAGAGGAGCGGCCAGGCCCCAAAGCAAGAGCTGGTGGTGTGGTTACCTCATCGCGCGAGGCAGTGTCTATCTCCGCAGCCAGAGACTGGGCTTTAGTCTGGGCAGCAAAGAGGTTTTTTGCTTCGTAGAGGCTGAGGCTCAAGATCTGCCCGTTCAAGTCATCATTCTGATCCCGCAGTTTATAATTCTCCTACAGAGAGAAGGACGAAGGCGACGTCAACCCCAAGAGGCATCCACAGCCCACTGGAACCCACTTCTCCACATCCACCATCCCCGACCTGCCGCCAGCGCCGTTCCCACAGGTGTGTGTCACGGCTGGTTCAAGGGGCCATAGATGTTGCAGCCTTTGCCAAGCACTGGGCGGGAAGGAGGGCTGGGTCCTGGTCCAGGGGCCTGGCGTCCTGGGAGTGCACAGGGTTTGTGGAGGAGTTATAGCCCTGCTCAGGGCAGCCAAGGCTCCTGGCCATCCCTTCCTCCCTGGGCCCTGCGTAGGGACACCACCCACCCAGCACCCAGTGAAGGAAGTGATGCTGGCCCTTGCTGAAGGAAGTGATGCTCTGGGCTCTCTGGGCAGGCTGGCCAGCTCATTTCCTTGGCTCCCCCGGCAGCCACACTCCGAATCCTGCTTGGTTGGAGTTGACCTAGGCGGACCTGCCCAGATCTCATGCACCAGTCCCACCCTCCAGCTGTTGCCTAAAGAGCCCTAATGCTCACACCTGGGACCCTGGGCACCCCACCCCTAGACTAGGAGAAGGGCTGGGGTTTTAGGACTTCTGTGAGAGCACAGCCACCAGCACCTTTGTCCCCAGTGGAACAAACTCAGAAGGATAATTTGTGCTGCAGGCTCTTCCACCTGCAGGGTCAAGCAGAGCTGACACTTCACCCAGCGCCACCTGGCCACTGCCTCCTCCTGATCCACTCCCCCACCCAACGGTCTCTAGCTAAGGCAGCGCTCCTTGAAATGCAATCCTCTGGCTAGGCACAGTGGCTCATTCCTGTAATTCCAACACTTTCAAAGACTAAGGGTGGGAGGATCCCTTGAGCCCAGGAGTTCAAGCCTGGGCAATATAGGGAGACCCCATCTCTACAGATAAATATATAAATAAGTAAATTAGCCAGGTGTGGTGGTGCTCTCCTGTAGTCCTAACTGCTTGAGAGGCTGAGGTAGGAGAATTGCTTGAGCCCAGGAACTTGAGGCCGTAGTGAGCTGTGATCACACCACTGCCCTCCAGCCTGGGCAACACAATGAGACCCTGCCTCAAAAAACAAAAACAACATTAGCTGGGCATGGTGGTGGGTGCCTATAGTCCTAGCTACTCGGGAGATTGAGGCAGGAGGATCACCTGAGCCCAGGAATTCAAGGCTGCAGTGAGCTATGATTGTGCCAAAGCACTCCAGCCTGGGTATCAGAGCGAGACCCAGTCTCTTGGCAAAAAAAAAAAAAAAAAGGAACCTTGGGTCAGGGTCTACTTCTGGGAGAACCCAATGCCTCCAGGCACTATACTGCAGCTGGGTATGGTCTCATCCTCCACCCTGAGCACCAAGGAGGGTCTATTTCTTTATATGGACATAACGGAGAGATCTACAGATCGATTTTCCTGAGCTGTGAAATGGGGCAGTCAGCCCTGACAAACAGGTTGCTGAGAAGCAGACAGGCAGTGCTGCTACAGCTCTGGGCTCCCCTGCCACAGATCCTGCACAGGAAACCCACGTGGTGGGCCCGGTCACCCTGCCCCACTGGACACAGAGACTGCTAGACCCACCTGCTTGAGCCGCTTGACCTCGTGCTCGAGCTCCACCTCGCGGGCCCTGGCATTGAACTCGCCTAGGCCAGAGGAGGCACTGCGGCCCCTGCCTGGCCGCTCGCAGTCCAGCTTGTACATCTGCAGGTGCTCCAGCTCCTTCCGCAAGTCCTCGATGAGCTGCGAGGGAGAGAAGCAGGTTGGCAGGACCAGGGACGCTGGAAGGAGCCCTGGTGCCTGCTGGCCTGGGACCTACCTCCTGCGTCGCCTCCCGCTCCTTCTGGAACTCGAGGCGGTTCTGCCGCAGCTTGTCCATCATGCGCTTGTACAGGTCCATCTCATCTTTGAGCCGCAGGCTGGTGTCCTCCAGACGGTCAGACATGCGCTGCCGCTCCTGGAGCAGGGAGACCCGATCAGGGGAGGAGAGTTCCCAGAGAGGGGCTCACCATGCCCAGGGGTGTCCCTGGAGTCTGGTCAGCCATCTTCACGAGGCAGATGCACAGTGAAACCAGCTCCCCCAGACGGAGCCCTGAGTCATGGCTTACAGAAATGGCCAGAGCCCCGATCATTCTAGAAACACAACTAAAAACCTCAGGCCTCTGAAGTCCTTCAACGATGCTAGATGCAACCTGAATTGAAGGTGTTAGCCCAAATAGAAGCTAACCTCTTTCTAAAACTAATTTTTCTCCATTGTAGAAAGTAATAAATACATTTGCTGTAGAAAACTTGGAAAATCAGAAATACAGAAACACAAGTTGCTATTCACTTTTTTTGCATTTCTTAGGGGGTGGGGCATTTGTTTAGAATTTCAGAAGCAATAAACTAAAGGCTCCCGATGGCCAGCCCTGCCCCTCCAAGCCTGGACCTGCTGCTCACCTCATCCAGTTTCTCTGCTTGAGACTTGAGTCGACTCACTGTTGTTCTAAGCTCTGTATTTTCTTCCTCCAACTGCTGCACCCTGGCAAAGGGAGAAAGACAAATCTCAGAAACCTGGAATGGAGACTATCTGATAAGCGCCTGCCAATCTGCAGTGATTCTCTGCTTCCTCCAAGAGGAAAGATACCAGAAACCAACTGAGAGAAAGAATATGATTATTATGTCAAAGACAATTTAGCTGTGAGCTTCCTATCAGCCAAAGCAAAATAGTAAGGACATTAAATTATCATTCTTATTTTCTTTTTCTTTTTTTTTTTTTTTTTTTTTTTGAGACAGAGTCCTGCTCTGTTGCCCACGCTGGAGTGAGGCAGCACAATCTCAGCTCTGCCACCTCTGCCTCCTTCAGCGATTCTCGTGCCTCAGCCTCCTGAATAGCTGGGATTAGAGGCATGCACCAGCACGCCTAGCTAATTTTTGTATTTTTAGTAGAGACGGGTTTTGCCATGTTGGCCAGGCTGGTCTCAAAACTTTTGGCCTCATGTGATCCGCCCACCTTGGCCTCCCAAAGTGTTGGGATTACAAGAGTGAGCCACCACACGTGGCCTTTATTTTTCCAATAAGTGGAAACATTCATTAGAGAGTAGGAACGCAGATTCTTTTTGCATGTATCCTTCAGATCCTCAAACAACGTGGGGATGTTTTTCTGCTAGATGGAGAAACAGTCTTCTTGTGGCTTCTGTGACTGGGCCCTCCTGTTAGACTCTGTAATTTGAAGGCAGTGATCATATTGGCTTTTCATTCTCCGCCAACAGCATCTCATCCAGGGCTCTTCTCTGAGCGCTCACTGCACCTGCCTCTGATGACCAGAGGCATGGGTTCTGACAGTAATAATCCTGTGTTAGCGTTCACACAGGAATTTCACAAAGGGAATCCTAAAGGGATTCCACAAGAAGACAGAGCCTGGGTGTTCAGGTCAGTTTTTTGTTTGTTTGTCTGTTTTGCGACAGAGTCTCAGTGGCATGATCTCACTCACTGCAACCTTTGCCTCCCGGGTTCAAGCGATTCTCCTGCCTCAGCCTCCCGAGCAGCTGGGACTACAGGCATGCACCACCACGCCTGGCTAATTTTTGTATTTTTAGTAGAGATGGGGTTTCACCATGTTGGCCAGGATGGTCTCCATCTCCTGACCTCATGATCCACCTGCCTCGGCCTCTCAAAGTTCTGGGATTATAGGCGTGAGCCACTGTGCCCAGCCTCAGGTCGGTTTTAAATGGTTCGAGAATAGGTGCAGGTGAGTTGGGCTGTCGGTGGCACCAGAACTGAGCAGGGTCACTTCTGGCACCGATTCCTGCAGAGCATCCCGTTCTCGACCTACCACCTCCCCATCACATCCTCTTTCCTGGAAGGATGGCTTCTGGGCCTCCACTGCCCTCTGGGCTCCAGAGAGGAATTCAGCCTCACCACCAGCAGGTGGCCCCAAGCGGGTGGAAGTGGTAGGGAACCAAGCATACAGCAGGACTCTGGGAACACCACTCAGATATTTTACATGAATGACGCCCCCCGGAGCTGTGTGAGGGGCACATGTTAGGAGGTAGTTCCCGAGGGCTGGCTTTCTGCGCTTTGTCCTGTGGCCCAGGTTCACACTGTCTTTTACCACCTCCCGTATCCCAGCCACCTCTCTTGGGCCAGCTGCCAGAGGCGGGCTGAGCGAGAGCAGTCGCCCTTAACTAGGCACCAGCCTCCAGAAACAGATGCAAAACGGCAGCTTCTAGAACAGAGTCAAAATGTAAAATGAACCCCTTGGGGGTAACTTAGCAAAGCAGGTCTCAGACACTGTGGAGTTGGGAAGTCTCCTCACCAAACTGCACAGGGGCAGGGACACAGGGGCAGGGAGGTACCTGCCTGAGAGCCCAACTCCCAGTCATTTGCTCAGCAGCCCACCAGCCGCCAGGTGGGGCTCGGCAACTCTGGGAAGCCTCAGCATGGAGACTGGGGCCTCAGGGGGCCTGAGGAGTGCCAGGGCAGCTGTCCTCTCTGCCAGAAGCCCAGGTGGCCTCCTCGGCCTTGGTCAAGGGCCACAAAGGGGCTTCATCACAGAGGCATCATCATAGCCCTCACCCGTGGGGAGGGTCTGGACCTACATCTGCTCACCCACCCACACAGCTGCTCTGTGGGGCACACAGGGAGGTGACCCAGTATGTCCAAGGCCATGGAGCTAATGGGAGACCAACCCAGATCCCTGGCCCCAGGCTGCTCCTTGTCCCGCCTGCCTCACGTTCCAATGACGAAGCCACAGGTACACGCAAGGCACAGGAGCCAGGTTTTCCATTTACCTTGGCCCTGGGGATCCGGCTCAGTCCACCAGGGGTCAGGGGAGAACCTGACAGCAGGGGGCGCTCCAGGCCTGCATGTGAGACCCAGCCCAGGCCCTTTTCTGGTTGACAGACATTTGTGTAGTTTGCATTACCAAATGTGAGCCAGGCTCCTAGGAACATTCTTCAGCGACTTCCTGAAGAGCATGCCTCTTGTGTTTCTCGTGGTATTAAAGTGGAACTGTTACTACTGGGAAGGCTCAAGAGGCTGCCCCTCAGCCTCAGATTCCCATCTATAAAATGGGGATAGTGCCTATCCCACAGGGCTGCCCCAGGACAGGGGGTCCCTCTGAGGGAGGGGGCTCGGTGGAGGGCCCACCTGGCATTGAGCAGCTCCACCTCAGTAGCCTTCTCCCTCTCCAGCTTGCTGTAGGCCTCGCGGTGGCGCCGCGCCTCCTCCTCCAGCGCCTGCTCTGCCGTGGTCTCCTGATCCTTCACCATCTCCTCCAGCTCATGCACCCTGAGGACAGCGCAAGGGGCAAGCTCTTGGGGCCTGCACCATTTCACCCCAACCCAGGCTGTGGCATGGGGGGCCCTGGGCCCCAAGACCCTGAGTCACTGGCATGCCCACTGAGGGCATGTGGGCCAGTAGCTTTCAGAGAGATGAACAGGGACACCGCACATCTAGAGGGGGTGTCGGTCACACATGCCATGGAGGAGCAGGCCTGGCAGTCAGAAGGTGGGGCGCTCAGGGCAGCACAGGGAGGGACCCCCCCACCAGTCCCTGCAGCCACACCTGGCCGGAACCACCTCAGGCCTCAACGCTTCTTTTTGTGCTATTCCTTCCCAACCACCCCTCTGATTAATAATTCAGCTCATTGGGCACTTTGACTCCCAAAATAGGCACATCCTGGCTGGTGGCCTGAAGTCTGCCCCAGACCTGGGACAGGGCCAGGGGCACGTAGATGTGAGCACCCCAGTGACAGCCTGGTTGGTATTTCGGTCTGGGATATGTCTCACTGGCAACAGCCCCTCCACCAGGCTGACCTTCTAGGGTATACAAAAGGGCCCATCTTTGGGCCCTGTGACAAGTTGGAGGACTGGACCCCTGGCCAGGGTATGTCCCCCAAGGGTCATGCCATCTGGTGAGGACAACTAAACCCTGAATCCACCACTGCAGACAGTGGACCTCTTGTCTGCAGTGGACCTGCAGGCTCAGGGGACCTCCATCAGCAGCAGTGCTGGACCCTTCCCACCGCCCACCTCACACTGGCCTGTCCCCTGCAGAGCTTGTCCCTAGGAAGGGACGTCAGGCTCCCGTCACTGTATGAGTGAGAGACAGTGGATCCCCACTCCCATCTTGGACCAGCCCTGTGGCTGCAGACCTCAGGGGGTGGAATCCATCGGGCCTAGAGCCAAGGTCAAGCTCCAACCTGTCTCCCTGTCCCGAAGGTCCTGTCCTGGGCACATGTGGGCAGGGCCATGTGACAAGAGGCTGATGCGTCACAGACCCTCAGAGCTGCAAAGGCGTGAGGCTGCCTCCTCCTGGAGGTCTCAGCAAGATGGACCCCCCTTTGTTCCCCAGCGTCACAGCCAAGCCCCCAGCACCGCTGCCTGCTTGACCTGTGCACCAGCTGTGTGTTCTCTTGCTTCAGCTTGCTCTTCAGGTCCCCATTGGTCAGGCTGTCATTCTCCAGCTCTGTCACCTTCTTTTCCAGGAAGCTTACCTGCAGCAGGGGGCCGGGGTGGGGTGGAGAAGACCTCCTGAGGCCACAGAACCGAGAACCTCGACGCTGTGAGGTTCATGAACAGGACCTCCAAACCACCATGTATCCGAGAACAGTCATGTGTGGGGTGGGGGGTGGGGAACACGTGACCAGGGCCACCTACCCCCAATTCCTGGGCAGGTACAGGGTCTCCCAAGTCCCCAGGCAGTAGCCTGAGTGCACCCCACCTCCCCTGGGAGCAGGCATGCATTCAATCCCTTCTCCAGCCACCCAGGGCCCACCTTCTCTGTGATGTCATTGTCGCAGGAGTCAATGCTGTCCCGGAACAGGTCTTCGGTGCTGCCATTGCTGCTGCTGAAGTTGCTGCTGTGCATGAGCTGCCTGCGGGGGTGGGAGGAGGGTGTCTGGCTGCAGGGGCCTTCCAGAGACAGGGGCCTACTCACGCTACTGGCTAGGCGAGCATCCAGTACCCCAGGGGGTCTGCCCCTTTAAGGAGGCTGCCCTCACTCAGCCTGAGAGGGAAAATGTTGCCAAACCCAGAGGATCACCCCGCCCAGAGGATGGCAAATGGGCTGTACAGACCCCCGGGGTCCCCTGGCAGACACAGCCAATGATGCACAGCTTCTCCTGCAGCCTCAGAGCCCTCTTCACACCAGCATGCTGGCCTGACAAGGGGTGGGGAGAGAGCAGGGAGGAGCTGGCCCCTCTTTTTCAGAAGTGACGCTGCCCTGGCTGCACTGCCCTGGGATGGCCTCGTTCCCCTCTGCTCACTCAGCCATATGCGGGCACCAGCTGAGTCCGGGCTGCTGGCAGGGAGCCCCGGCCAGCGGGCAGCATGGGGACAGCACTCAATTTGCCCTCCCTCGAGGCAGGCCTTACCGTCCAAAGGCCGTGCTGGAGATCTTTCGGTTGGGGCTAGGGAGAGAAAGGAAACAGTCATGAACAGAGGGGCTCTAGCCCACTCCCTTACTCTGTCCCAGCTGTAAGACACCAAAGTGCAGGACAAGTCTCTTCCCTCCCACTGAAAGGAATTCACTAGTCAGCCTGGTCCTGAGAAGAAACAGCCTGATTTCCTGTGGCAGAAAAAGCCCCTGGATCAACCCTCCTGAGAGCTCTCACCTGCCCAGAGAGCAGCGGTCGCCATGCCCGTAGCTTCTCCCTCCAGGCCCTGCCCTGGCCCCCCCCCCCCCCCGCCCCCCACCCCCCAGCTGGGCCTGGGCCTCACCTGTTGGCCTTCAGGTTTTTCAGTCGGGCTTCCAAGTCATTGAGCAGGTTGATTTTCTTGCAGCATTGAGAGCAGTAAACATCTAGCAATTCACTGTTGTACACGTGCCGCATTTTCCTAGGCGTCTGCCCTGCACTGATTCATGAGGCAAAGGAATCACCACCTTAACTGCTGTCCAGTCTGGTGCCCTATGCCACCCTGCTGAGCTGACTTTACTTGAGTCCCCAGTACCTTTGAACCTTGTTACGGGGGAGGGGCAGGGAGTGGAAATATAGCAACAGATCATCCCTTCTCCAACACGCTCAAAGAGAAGCCAGTGATGCATTTAACAGCTAAGGCAAACTGCGAGCTCATTTCAGAGAAAGTGGTGACTCAGGTGGGTGAGAAGGGATCACAGAGGGTCACTTGGAAGGACCCTTCGACACTGAGGTTCTAGGACACAAGACGACACAGAGCCCCGTGGCCCCCCGTGTGCAGCCTCCTAGGTCAGTTAATTCAGGGGGACCTCCTGACCCCTAATCAGGGTGCAAAGGTAGCAACCCCAAGCCCCAGGAGCAGAACTCAAGTAGCTGAGGACAAAGGAAAAGGGCCAGCTCAGGACTCGCACCCCCCCACCCCCTAGGATGTGCTTAGATTGTTTTTGCAACTTTTGACCCCAAATGACATCCCAGACCAAGGGGCCACCTGGAAGACACCGAAGACCCCAGGTCCGAGTAGACGTTGGTCCTGGTCTCATCATCGGGGCAAGGGCTGCTGGGGGCACAGTCCACATCGTCACCCTCCCCATAGTCTTCAAACTGCTCCTCATTGCTGATAAGCGAGGTGGTGGAGTGTGTAGAAAGGTCTGAGGTCGTCATGGATGGAGTGTGGACCAGGGACCTGAGGGTCCGAGAGCACCCAAGTCAGAGGAAGACGCATGGGTCCCCAGCCACAGCCCGTGGTGACTAGGCATTTCCCTTTAATTGGCACTACCGATTAAGTTTGTACCTTTTGGCCTTACCAAGTACACTTCAGGGACCCTATCTAAAGGGAAACATCTCACTACAGAAACCGTTTCTACAGTTCAAACCAATTCTACCCATGCTACCCCAGAGGAGCAAAACACTGCTTACAATCTAATTGTCTAGCTACAGCTAGATCAAATTATAATTATTAAATTATAATGTTAGTAAATTATTAAATTGTGGAATATCAAATAGTGGTTGAAAGGTTTGTTAAAACATTTGGAGTAGTGGCAGGTGCAGTGGCTTACGCAGGTAATCCCAGCACTTTGGGAGCCCGAGACAGGTGGATCATGAGGTCAGGAGATCGAGACCATCCTGGCTAACATGGTGAAACCCCAACTCTACTAAAAATACAAAAAATTAGCTGGGGGTGGTGGCGGGCGCCTGTAGTCGCAGCTACTCAGGAGGCTGAGGGAGGAGGATGGCGTGAACCCGGCAGGTGGAGCTTGCAGTGAGCCAAGACCGCACCACTGCACTCCAGCCTGGGCAACAGAGGGAGACTCCGTCTCAAAAACAAAAACAAAAACAAAAACAAAACAAACAAAAAAACATTTGGAGTAGCTGCCCTGCCTCTGTAGTAGCCATTGTTTTATTCTTTTATTTCCTTAATAAACTTGCTTTCACTTTAAGGAGAGGAAAAGAAAAAAAACATTAGGAGTAATACAGAAAATGAATATAAATGGATCTAAAATTTTAGATACTGTAAGACTGAGCATGGTCATCCCTTGGTATCCAAGAGAGATTTGTTCTAGGACCCCCTGTGCACACCAAAATCTGAGGATGCTCGAGTCCCAGATATGAAATGGCATAGTATTCACATACAACCTATGCATACCCTCCTGTATACTCGAAATCATCCCTAGATTACTTATCATACCTAATGCAATGTAAATGCTTTGTAAATAGTTGTTATACTGTGTTGTTTTTTAAGTTTGTCTTTTTTTTTTTTTGGAGACAGAGTCTTGCTTTGTCACCTGGCTGGAGTGCAGTGGTGCAACCTCTGCCTTCCAGGTTCTAGTGATTCACCTGCCTCAGCCTCCTGAGTAGCTGGGAGTAGCCTCCTGCCACCATGCACAGCTAATTTTGTATTTTTAGTAGAGATGGGGTTTTTACCATGTTGGCCAGGCTGGTCTCAAACTCCTGGCCTCAGGTGATCTGCCCGCCTCAGCCTCCCAGAATGCTGGGATTACACGGCTGCTCCCAGAGCGCAGCATGGCCCCTCTTCTCCATCCACAGCCCCAAAGGGCCCCACCAAGAACGTCAGGACTCTGAGAATCACTTGAGTTTGAGAAATCCTGCATTGAGATGTACTAGGTTGAACCACATGAAATTACCTTTTTTTTGAAGATGGAAATGATTAAAAGTGTCAATTTCATGTGGTTCAACCAACATGGGAACTCCTCTCTTCCCTCTCCAAATCCCTGCAGCAGTCGTAACCATCACCTTCTGGTAAGGGGCTGCCATTTGCAATCTCCTCGGCTTCCTCAGCCACAATGGTGGCAGCTTCCCACCACCCCACAGCACAGTATCCCTCGAGAGACTTGGTGAGGGCTGAGATGGAAGGGACTCCTTTCTGCCAACACCAAAGTTAAAGGTGAAACTGCTTCACTGGGAAGTCACTTAGGTCTTAATACTGTTTTTAAATAACATTTCTGATTATGGGAGTACATGCTCAATATAGAAAATATAGCAGAGTAGATGGGAGGTAATTAAAATGATCAATTGCCCGGGTGCAGTGGCTCACGCCTATAATCCCAGCACTTTGGGAGGCCGAGGCAGGTGGATCACGAGGTCAGGAGATCGAGACCATCCTGGCCAACATGGTGAAACCCCGTCTCTACTAAAAACACAAAAAATTAGCCAGGCGTGGTGGCGGGCACCTATAGTCCCAGCTACTTGGGAGGCTGAGGCAGGAGAATGGCGTGAACCCAGGAGGTGGAGATTGCAGTGAGCTGAGATTGCGCCACTGCACTCCAGCCTGGGCGACAGAGCGAGATTCCATCTCAAAAAAAAAAAAAAAGACAAAAATTAGCTGGACATGGTGGCACGCGCCTGTAGTCCCAGCTACTCGGGAGGCTGAGGCAGGAGAATCGCTTGAACCCGGGAGGCGGAGGTTGCAGTGAGCTGAGATCATGCCACTGCACTCCAGCCTGGTGACAGAGTGAGAGTCTGTCTCAAAAAATAAATAAATAAATAAAAATCATCCCACCATACAGAAATAACTGCTTAATTTCCCAGATTAATTTTTTTCTAGGCATTTCCTAACATATATGTCTGTGTTTTGTTTTTTGGTTTTTTTAGAGATGGGGTCTTGCTATGTTGCTCAGGCTGGAGTGCAGTGGCTATTCACAGGTGTGATCCCACTACTGATCAGCACTTGAGTTTTGACCTGCTCTGTTTCTGACCTGGGCCAGTTCATCCCTCCTTAGGCAACCTAGTGGTGACCCATTCCCGGGAGGACACCATACTGATGCTGAACTTAGTGCAGACATCCGATCGGCATAGTACACTAGAGCCCAGAAGTCCTGGGCTTAAGTGATCCTCCTGCCTCAGCCTCCCAAGTATGTGGGACTACAGGCACATGCCACTTGCCTGGCATATGTTTGTGTTTTTAACAAAGCTGATCTCATGGACATCTTTGTAACCTTCCTTTTTTTTTTTTTGAGACAGGGTCTTGATCTGTTGCCAGGCTGGAGTGCAGTGATGTGATCATAGTTCACTGCAACCTTAAACTCCTGGGCTCAAGCGATCCTCCTGCCTCAGCCTCCCAAAGTCCTGGGGTTATAGGTGTGAGCCACCATGCCTGGCCACAGCCTGCTTTTCAAAACTAATTGAGATCATATATCTCATATTATTAACTAGTCATTTAAAACTTGACTTTGCCTGCAGGACTAGGACTGAAAATAAAGTAAAATTAAATTTAAAAACTTGACTTTGCACAGCTGCCTAAAATTCCAAAACTGTCCCTTACTGTTAAGCATTTAGTCTGCTTAGAATCTTTTGCTATTCAGAATACCCATGACACTAATGCCTCTGATACAAATTTTGAGAATGTTTCACATTTTCTTCCTGGAGACACATTCCAAGAACCACATTTCTGGGCTGACAGGGCAAATATTGAGCTTCAGGCGGTTTTAACTCACTTGTCCTCTGGCAGAAACAGGCCCCCAAGTCCCCCGTCCTTCTCGGCAGGACTCCCGACGGACCCCTCCAGGCTCTGAGTGCTCTCCATGGGGCTGTCCGTGTACAACTCCTGGGGGCCCTCAGGTGGCGCCAGCGTCATAGCCTCCTCCTCGTCCTCGGGAAAAAAGCCAGGCTCCCTGGGGATGAGCTCGCCATCAGCAAAGGTGGGGCCTGTGACCTCGCTGCCCTGGGAAAGACAGAGCAGAGACAAGATCAGTGAGGCCAGCTTTCCGGGGCTCAGTGTTCCAATCAGACCACAAGGGCATCAGCCAGGCCAAAACAGCAGGACTGGGCACAGGAGGCCCAGACCCCAAACCCTAAGTGTGGGAACACCTGGCAGATGATTAGTCCCAGGGACCTCTCATACTGGCTGACTCATGAGCATCTAATGAGGAGCCGGAATTCCCAGGAACAGCCATCCACGAAGAAGGGCCACAGTCAGGCCCGCCACTTCATTCAGGGCACCCTGGTTGGCACATCAGAGCCCCCACTGAGGCAGAATAGGGTCTGGAGGCAGGGAACATAAGGCTGATTCACACTGACTTCCTAGAGCTAAATCAGAAGGAAAACCCCAATTTTCCGAGCTCAAGTAGCTACTCCCTTTGCATCCCCACCACCCCCCCACGCACCACCCCCTCGCCCCGCAACATTTTCTGCCTGGCAGATGAAAAACTGAGAGTATCTCTGATTGGTCCCCTCCTGCAACCAATCAGGCTGGTCACAGGCTAAGTTTTAATTTGCATAGGAATATAACTTTGTAACTTCACTTTAGTCTCTGATTGGTTGCTTTCTGATTGCTTTCTGCAACCAATCCGATGTTTGCATAGGGTGTAACTTTGTAACTTCACTTCGGTCTCTGATTCGTCCCCTCCTGCAACCAATCAAACTGACTGTGGGCCACTACTTCATTTACATAGGGTGTACACCAAGTAACCAATGGGAAACCTCTAGATGGTATTTAAACCCCAGAAAATTCTGCAACCAGGTTCTTGATCCCCTATGCTTGGGTCTGCTCCCATCCTGTGGAGTGTACTTTTGTTTTCAATAAATCTCTAGGCGCGGTGGCTCACGCCTGTAATCCCAGCACTTTGGGAGGCCAAGGCGAGCGGATCACGAGGTCAGGAGACCGAGACCACCCTGGCTAACGTGGTGAAACCCCGTCTCTACTAAAAATACGAAAATTGGCTGGGCGAGGTGGCACATGCCTGTAGGCCCAGCTACTCGGGAGGCTGAGGCAGGAGAATGGCATGAACCCGGGAGGTGGAGCTTGCAGTGAGCTGAGATAGCGCCACTGCAGTTCAGCCTGCGTGACAGAGCAAGACTGAGTCTCAAAAAATAAAATAAAATAAAATAAATCTCTGTTTTTGTTGCTTCATTCTTTCCTTGTTTTGTGCATTTTGTTCAATTTTTGTTCAAGACGCTAAGAACCTAGACACCCTCCACTGGTAACACCACCACAAAAGTCTGTCAGAGGAAGCCAAACGGCTTCGAGAAGGCTTCTTGGTGCACAGTGTAAGGGCACAGTCACACTGAACAGCTTTTAGGACCAACAAGCCTGATCTAGTACAGTTTGCTGCCACATGGTACAGTGAAAGCTGCACAACTTGGGATCCACCCTACATGACTCTGGGCACATCATGGAACACCTCTGAACCTCAGTTGTCTTCTGTAAATCAGGAATGGCGACGGAATCTTACAGGATCACTGTGCCGATTAAATGAGGTATTTCACATTAGCATCTAACACACAGTAGGACCTCAATGAATAAACCCCGGCCAGAAGATGTGATGCCTAGCCCAGGAGGCAACTGCCTGTCTGGGCCCTGCCACAGCCTTGCTGGGAGCAAGAACGCCAGGGCTCACTCCTGAGCGTTGCTTGTGCTGGGTCTGGGGCCCAGCACAATGACGGTGTGTGATAAAGACATGCTGGCACCTTTTGTTAAATCATCAGATAGAAGAGCTTTGGCCTGGTTCAGAGTTGACCCTAGACTGAGGGGCAGCTCTCTGTAAATCACTTACTGGGGCCACTTCACCTCTGAGGAGGCAGGTACTTCTCAGGTGGCACCGCTTCTACCTGACCCATTGGAGATGTCAACCTGTTCCCAGGGTTCTTTGGTGTGCTCCTCAGCCAGGACTGGCAGGGAACCCTATTAAAGGACGCTGCAGTCCTGAGATTACAAGAAAGGCAACAGAAACAGGCTGTGAAAAGCCTCCTGGAGTCTCAGACAGCTGAAGAAGCTGCTCAGCGACAGGCCTGGATGTGCCTGCCCAGACATGTGCAGCCGTCTGCTGCCACCAGTGAGCTGGCAGCCCTCCTGGGGGTCCGTCCCCACCAGGAGACCCCTGGGCTAAAAATAGATGGCACTATTATAATGAGCCTGGTTCCTGCCTGTGCTGTGATAGGCTGAGCACCAGATGGACCAATAACACAAGCACCAGCGAGCCAGGCACGCCAACAGCAGAGACTGTGGAGACTGAGGTTGTGTAATGAGAATCCCCCCCAGGGTTCCCAGGGCCCCTTCCACCCACATGTCATTAATCTTGTCACATGGCTCCCAACCTATCAGATCTTGTGCCCTAAGCAAGCTCTTCATCTCCAAGCCTGAAGCTGCATCCCAGTAGAAACAAAAGGAAACCAGCATCACTGAGCAGCCATCAGGCTCCAGAGACCGAGCTGGGCATTCACATATTATCCCACCTGTGCTTCATGACAGCTCTTCAGGGCAGTGATCATTATCCCCATTTTACTGATGGGGAAACAGAGGCTCAAAGAGTAGCACATCAGAAGTCCTCCAGCCAGAGGGCAGGGCAGGACAGGGCCCCCCGCCCCGCCTGCCTTTGCATCCACACACTTGATTCCATTTATCCTTGATGCCTCCCACACTTTGTGGATTTTCAAACTTCATGGTGACAACAACGAGAGCACATTTTATAGGGACATGTGACTAATTATGACTCCTCAGCATGCCCCCTAATGCAGCAATTTCCATGTCCATCCACTTAACACCCTCACAGGACACTGCAGGTTAGCATAGGGACACCTAAGAGAAACAAGGCAGGAGGGAGACCAGAAGAGAACTGGGGCTCTCGGAGGACAATGCGCCTGGTCTGTTCTTTCACCTGGCCGGGAAGAACTGCAAACTTTTCACCTTCGTGGCCACACGGGGAGGGAGAGTTCCCCTTGGCTGGGAATGCCCGCCCTGTGGCTCATGCATGAGCTCAGCAACTTGGCAATGGCGTTTCTTCTGGACTTCACCCCAGCCCGATGAGCTGAGCCTCTTTTCCCCTTTCTGTAGGTGAAGGGCCTTGCCTGGGGCCATGTGGGAGTTCACAGCCGGGTCTGGACATGATTCTGTTTCCCCAACACCCACCTTCCCCCTACAGCCACATCCTGGGGAGGTTATGGCCCACCGGCTCCCAGAGGCAGGCAGAGGGCCCAGTGCAGATCAGCATCCTTGCTCCTCAGGTGTCCGACGTGGCCTCTGGCCACTGACACGAGGACACAGAGGTCAAGTGTGTGCCGGGCACTGCCCCACTAACACCTGGCTCATGACATGCAGGTGGAACCGCTGGGCCCTCTCACCCAACGTCTACAGCAGCGTCCTGACACTCTCAGCAGCTGGCCCAAGCCCCTGACCGGGTGGAGAGAGCAAATGGCTTGGCTCAGGCACGGGCAGGGCAGAAGCAGGGGCACCAGGGTCCCACCCTCCAAAGAAGACCACCACCTCCTCAGGCAGGCTTTCAGCCTTGGACTAAGCAGAGTCCACACCTGCCCAGCCCTTCAGCAAGCTCCTCACCTGTCTCACACACCCCATCCCTCACAACAGCCCCGTGCCAGCTGCCTGAGGTGGACAGGGCAGAGATCTGGGATTCATCAGCTCCGTCTGACACCTGGGGAAGATGAGGCTCAGAGTGGGAGGGTGGCTGCCCTGGAACCTCGCAGTTCACAGAGAGCCTGCGGGGACCTGACACCCGGCTGACACACCAAGCCCTCACGTGCTTGGCCACACATGCGCACACACTCTCTCCAGCTTTTTCTCTTAAAAATGGCTGCTCCCAACATTAATACTTTTTCATTCAACCCACAGTTGTTTGTCCAAGGCAATCGGAAATTTTAATTATAACTTTAAAACCATTTCTAGTAGTTTGCCTCCTAAATTCAAATATAATAAAGACAGTTTACCACACGCCTTGGTTAGCCCAGGACAGTACTGGTTTATGCCTGTCCCAAGATCCCCTTGGTTTGGTATTTGCCATGCTCACCCTTGCTCCTCCCTGAGGCCCGAAGTCCCCAGCCCCAGCTCTTGTTTCCCCGGCCCTCTGGGGAAGGGTCTGGTGGAAGCCCTTGCTCCTTCTCCCGCCGGCCTGGAGGGGAGATGCTGGAAGGTGCCAGAACGCAGCCTCTTCTCTCTCCTTGAGCCACCATTCACGGGCTGGGAGAACTCGGAGTCAAACATATTAGGACTCTTCTTGGCCAATTTCCCTTTTGTATGTTTTTTAGATAAAGTTGCAGAGGAAAAGGAAGAACTTGGCCATAATAACAACACTGCCCTCATAAGGTTTCCAGAGGGCCTGGGGGTCACAGGCTTCTGGAGGCGGTGGGTTCCTCTCCGGCCAGGATGCCTGCAGGTCAGCATCACACGGAGCCCCCTGTTGAGCACACTTCCAAGTAGACTGGGGGTCATGGGAGAGGACACCATCACCCCACCTCACCATGCTCGTCAGGATGCCCAGAGAGCTGCCCGCTCACCCCGGCTGCACAGTCTGCGTCCTCACCACAGAGGCGCCCACCCAAGCCTGGCTCTGGAGGGCTGGCAGGAGCGGTGGCGCAGGGACAGGGCCTCCCCAGAGCTCATGTTTCTAGGTGGTCGGGGTCAGCAAGTAAGGCCTGTGCCCAGGGCAGCTTCCAAGACTGCCTCTCAGAGCCCCGGTTTCCTGCCCATTCCCGCCTGCTGTGTGAAAAAGGAGTCCACGCACGGCCGTCCAGTCACCACCCAGGGACCCTAGCATCAGTGACATGTCCAGGCCTGGAGCTTGGCCTGGTGTTCCCACGGTTTGCACGGAAACGCTGTGTCTGCTCTTTTGGGGGCCTTTCGGGAAGGGACAGTGTGGTATCCTCAGGAGGCAGCACTGGGCATCGTCTCTGGCACAGTCTGACTTGCCAGGGCTCCGTCCCTCAAGACCCAGAGCCAGCCCTGAGCTCACAGCTCCCTGTACCCCGGGGCACAGGGCCGGCCACCGTAGGCCCACGGGCTTGGCTGGTACATGGCCACACCACTCCAGGCTTTCTTCCACCTGCCAGCGGACCTGGGGTGAAGGGAGACAGCGGATGCAGTGTGTTCCTCCACAAGCCCCAGGAGGCCCCTGGGGGTGGGCCTGGGTGAGGGCTCAGCTCTAGGGCCTACCAGTCTGGGTTTTGGGCCCCGCTGGCCCAGCCACTTACAAGCCATGTGAGCTTGGACAAGTGACCACCTTTGTGAGCCCCTGGCTCCTCACCTACAGAATGGGGCCAGTCAACTCCACCTCAGTGGCAGCTCTAGGGGGCCACACGTGACAATTTACATCGGAGAGTCGGTCATGGTAGGAGCCTTAAATTCTGACCTGGCCTCATGAGGGGCTACAGGCAACAGAGGCTGAGCTATTCCTACAGCCATGGGTCCCCGGCTGGTCAGCCAGCAATGTCCTGGACAGATGAGCAGCCAGGAGGGACGCCCACCCTCCTCAGAGAAGCCAAGCTGGGGAATTACGTGAGGCCAGGGCGTTCTGGAGAGAGCTGGAGAACAGGATCCAGCCAGCCACTCTGACAGGGCAGGTCTGCACCTCCTGTACCCCTACCTCGCTGTCCCGCTGTCCCACCCTGTCCCCAGCAGGGAGTGGGAACCCGGAGGCACACAGCCTGCCGTGGGGCCCTCTCCAGTCTTGAGAGCCGTGTTCGCCTGCCAGCAGGCCCCAAGTCACCCCTTCTTTTGTAGGAAGTTGGCAAGGGATGAATTCAGGGCTGCTGAAAAGGCCAAGTATCAATACACGTGGGGGCCGTCCCAGCCTCAGAGTGGCCAACAATCCCACACTGTCCACACTCTCAGAGCGGATGCAGCATCTGGTCCTCTCCCTCCCCACCTCCCCCATGGGGAGCCACCTCACAGGCACACGCCAGCACCCTGCGTTTCCCTGAGCTGACACACAGAGTACATGGACCCCGAGTGACCACATATCCACCTTCCCTGTGAGAGCGAGGACCCTAACTGGGTAGCTATGGGGATTTCCACGTCAGAACCCCAGTGGTTAGCACTGTAGAGGCCACATGGCAGGTGGCTGAACCATACTGTACTGCAGTATGATGAGCCGGGAACAGCCCAGCCACAGGACCCGGAGACCTGGGTGCCGACTCTGGTGTGGTCACTGCCTGACTGTGTGATGCTGGATCAGCTGTTTAATTTCTGGGCCTCATCTAAACACAGGGAGGGAACCACCTGCCTGGCAAGGCTGCCACAGGGAACTAGGACAATGCCTTGTGTCATGAGGGTGCGGAACACATGGCAAAAGGAGGCGCGGGGCGGCGTTAAGGACAAGCTCTGGAGTAGATGGCCAGGCCTGAGCCCTGCTCCACCATTCACCATTCATGAGCTCTGCAGCTTCAGGGTTACTGAACTGCTCAGTGCCTTAGTTTCCCCATCTATAAAATGGAGTTAACTGTGATTAGGATTAAATGAGCTGCTACACATCCTAAGCATTTTATGGTCTTAGCACACACAGAAAGTGCTAAAACAAACAAACAAACAAAAACAACAACAAAAACAAAAAACCCTTTGGAGTGCAGTGGTGCAATCACAGCTCACTGCAGCTTCAAACTCCCAGGACTCAAGTGATCCTCCCAGCTCAGCCTCCCAAGCAGCTAGGACTACAGGTACACACCACCACACCCCAAAACTGAACTACTATTGTCGTCATCGTGTTAAAGGAAAACAATCCAGGGTGCCTCCTGGCCTCCTGGCTCCCATGCAGCCCCTGGGACCTCTCCCTCTACCCACCGTGGCTCACTGGGCCGCAGCTCGGCCGGGTTTTTTTGGCTTCAGGAAGCCAGACCTGCAGGTTCCAGAGCCTGCCCTCCAAACATCAGTGCCTCTTTCTCCCCGCCAGGGTCCTCTCCTGCCCGCTCTCATGGAAGGTCGTCCTGCACACGAGGCACACCCTTTAATAAGGGTTAAGATGAGATGCTGCCTGGGGAAGGGAGTCCAAGAAGCTCCGAGGTTCCAGCTCATCCACCCCCAGCCCTGGCAACGGCCTCACTCCCCAGGCACTAACTCAGAGCCAAAGAACAGCTCTGTGGGGACAAGGCAGGGTAAAAAATAGCTTGGGCGGGCACATGCCCACTTCCCTCGCAGCAAGGCACTGGCAGGCACACGTGCAGCGCTGCCGCTGGGAAGGTGTGCATGTGTGTGGTGGGGGAGTCCAGTGGCTGCCCAGGCTAGGCCTGTGAAGAATCTCTCACCCCACTCCCAGCCAACCAACAGCTCTGGAACGAGATGGGCCGGGTCAAGGTCTCACAGGGTCCTTCCTACAGGCAGCAGGAAATTCAGCTTACTGAGCTAACTCACAGGTGCCAATGCCCCCAGGTCCACAGGGAAGGGATGTGATTGCTGGGGCTGGGGTCTTCCACACCCCACCGTGGCGTGGCTGCTCTCATCATGAAAAGGTGGTGGCCGCAGAGACTGGTGCGCAATCTTGGCTGTAACGGACTCCTTCTGCAGCTGCCAACCCTGGCTATGGGTCAGGCCTTGCTCTGCAGATGCGAGGCTGGGTATTTATCAGTTGCTGATAAGAGGTTTTGGTTCAACAGAGAGTTGCCCAGGCACCAGCCAAGGCAAGGGTGGGGATAAAGGGGGTTCAAGCATCCACCCAGGGGCAGTGCCTCGGCCTTGCTTTCTGAACAACAAGCAACCTCAGCTCAGACACGAGGCCTCGGCTCACCCCAACAGAGCCAGGGGTAAGCATGGGAGCACCAGGTCACCAGGTCACGAGGGATTATCCCGCACCGCAGCCAGCCCCGGGGACTGACCACATACTGTGAGATCAAAGCTCTGCAGCCCAGAGCTTCCCGCTCTGATCAGGAAGAAACACTGCGCTGCTACGTTCCATCCCCAGAGTGGCTCAGAGGCCCCGGGGTGTCAGGGAGGGACCCAGTGCCCCATTCCTCCAGCTAAACTCCCTCCCAGGGGATGGCAGCCAAGGCAGGGCAGCTTCCAGACTCTCTCCTCCCAGCCAGGGGCCCCAGGATCCACCTCCTGAAACTCACCCCAGAAAGGGTGTGGCCAGGAGCTCAAGACCACCCCTCAGCAGGGCCCACTGCTCCTGCCCTGGAGCTTCTAGGAGTGGATCTTGTGTAGACACCTGGCTGCTGCGCTCCACTTCCATCCTAAGGTGGGCCTGCAGGCCCCAGGATTGGGGGCAACCGGGACAACTGGGGTTCCCCAGGTGCTCATTCATTTCACATGAGAAGCAAGCAGGCTTTGATTCTTGCATCACCCCCAGAGGGAGGTAATAAATCACCCTATTTTACAGACTTTTTGTAGAGACAGGATTTCACCATGTTTCCTGTGCTGGTTTCAAACTCCTGGGCTTGAAGATGGGGAGACTGAGGCTCTTGGGCAGATTTGGTTCAGTTCTGGATCTGGCACACATTGGCTGTGGAACCTCAGGTTGGTGCTGAACAGAAGAGAAAGCGAAAGCAATGCTTGTGTTTCTCCAGAACTCATGACATTTACATAAAGCAAAGGCAGTCACTCAACAAGTTCTGCTGCTGCACAAACATCACTGAGGAAGGGCTGCTGAAGCCCACACTGCCTTTCTTTCAGTGTTTTCATCACAACTCTTGAGCTGTCTCTCTGATCTCACACCCTCACCCCAACACACACACTGCTGATAAGGCAGCGTCAGAGGAGCCCATAGAGAGGAAGCGGGGTGTGTGCTGAGGCTCCCAGGAACTCAGAAATCAGAGATGTCAGATAGCCTCCTGGGAGCTCAACTAAAAGAGAGATGCACACATTTCCTGAGGCTGAGCAGAGGGACTAAGGGATCTAAGTACTAAGGGATCTAAAAGACAGAGCCTGTCCTCAGGGAGGGGCTAAGCGAGTGGTCTTCTGGGAAGCACCAAGAGGGAGGGCCTGAGGCTGACCCGGGCCACGTCCACCAAGGCACTGGCCAGAGGTGTCAGGTCTGGCTGGCCAGCACATCCAGCCTGCCCCGAAGGCGGTGGGGCCTGGCTCAACATTCCACACCTGTCCAGCCCTTGGCCCCTGTGTCCAAGTTCACGTAGCACCCACTCCCAGGAGCCTGCTGACAGACAGAAGAGAAGGGCTGCCCAAGCTCATGTGAGTGCATTTCTCACCACAAGCGGATCCACTGGCTCTGCACGTCCATCTAGGGACAATCAGTGAGCATGAGCGGACTCAAGTTGTGGGGTGTGGGAAAAGCCAGTAAGATCTGGTTTTCAAGCCCATTAGGATGCAGACCAGACCCTGGACCGTGGTGTGATCCCATTGGAAACATCCCAAACAGCTGGGCCATCCACCGTGGGGAGATGCTCTCACTCCTCTCTCCCCACCGTGCCACTTCCAATAACAAGTGAGCATGTCAAAGGCTGGGAGTTAAAAACGGGCCAGGCGCAGTGGCTCACACCTGTAGTCCCAGCACTTTGGGAGGCTGAAGTAGCTGGATCACTTGAGCCCAGGAGTTTGAAACCAGCATGGGAAACATGGCGAAACCCTATCTCTACAAAAAATACAAAAAGTTAGCCAGGTATGGTGGCGCATGCGTGTTGTCCCAACTACTTGAGAGGCTGAGGATAGAGAATCACCTGAGCCCAGGAAGTCGAGGCTGTGATGGTGCCACTGCACTCCAGCCTGGGCAACGGGAGTGAGACCCTGTCTAAAAATAAATTAGTTAAAATAAAATAAAAAATAAAATAAATTAAAATAAAATAAAATAAAATAAAATAATAAAATAAAATAAAATAAAATAAAATAAAATAAAATAAAATAAAATAAAATAAAATAAAATAAAATAAAACAAAACAAAACATATTACTAAAAATCTAAGCCAGGCACAGCAGTGCATGGCTGTAACCCCAACTATTTGGGAAGTTGAGGCAGGAGGACTGCTTGAACCTAGGAGTTCAAGGCCTACCTGGGCAACATGGTGAGACCCCCATATCTTAAAAAAAAAAAAAAAACCTAATAGATGAGAGAAACGAAGGAATAAAAAAATGCTTGAATCATCCAAAAGGACAGACGACGGATAGCCAGAATACATAAGGAACTCAAACAACTCAATAACAAAAAAACAAATAATTCAATTTAAAAATGGGCAAAAGATCTGAATAGGTGTTTCTCCAAAGACAACACACAAATGGCCAAGAGGTATATGAAAAAATGTTCAACATCACTAATCATCAGGGAAACACAAATCAAAACCACAATGAGATACCAACTCACCCTAGTAAGAATGGCTATCATCAAAGAGACAGAAAACAACAAATGCTGGCAAGGATGTGGAGAAAAGGGAACTCTTAAACACTGTTAATGGGACGGTAATTTTTTTTTTTTTTCTTTTTTTGAGATGTAGTCTCACCCTGTCGCCCAGGCTGGAGTGCAATGGCACGATCTTGGCTCACTGCAACCTCCGCCTCCCGGAATCAAGCGATTCTCCTGCCTCAGCCTACCGAGTAGCTGGGATTACAGGCACACACCACCACGCCTGGCTAATTTTTTGTATCTTTAGTAGAGAAAGGGTTTCACCATATTGGCCAGACTGGTCTCAAACTCCTGACCTCATGATCCGCCCACGTCGGCCTCCCACAGTGCTGGGATTACAGCTGTGAGCCACCGTGCCCGGTCGGGACTGTAATTATTAATAGAACAATCATTATGGACAATGGTATGGAGGTTCCTCAAAGAATTTAAAAGTATCATATGATCCAACAATTCCTCTAATAGGTATACATACAAAAGAAAATAAATCAGTATGTCAAAGAGAGATCTGCATTCCCACATTTATTGCAGCACAATTCACAATAGCCGAAATATGGAGTCAACTAAGTATCTATCAACAGATGAATGCATTTTTAAAATGGGGTGTATATATACACAATGGAATAGTATTCAGCCATAAAAAAGAATAAAATCCTGTCATTTGTGACATGGATGAACCTAGAGAACATTGTGTTAAGTGAAATAAGCCAAGTAGAGAAGGACAAACAGCATGATCTCACTCCTATGTAGAATCTAAAGAAGTTATCCCATAGAAGTAGAAAGTAGAATGGTGGTTACCAGAGGCTGGAGAGGGTAGGAGAAGGGAGGATGGGGAAAGGTTGGTCAACAGGCACAAAGCTATAGTCAGATGGGAGGACTAAGTCCTGGTGTTCTATTGCACAGTAAGGTTACTACAATTAACAGCAATGTGTATTTAAAAATAGCTAGAAGATAGCATTTTGAATGTTCTCACCACAAAGAAATGACAAGTGTTTGAAGTGATGGTTATGCTAATGACTCTAATTTGATCATTCCACGATACATATGTGTATCAAAACATCATACCGTACTCTCTAAATATGTACAATTGTATGTCAATTAAAAACTTAAAGATTATGTGGGATTAAAACTCTACCACATCAGTAATACTTTTAAAGAAAATTGAGTAAACAATCCTATTAAAAGATCAATATTGTCTGAGTAAATTAAAAACAACTACATGCCACTTACAAGAAACACAATCGAAATTTAACAAGATGTAACACTTTTATATCTATGCATCTAACAGTCTCAAAACATAAAGCAAAACTTAACAGAATGGGAAGTGGGAGCTGTTAATTCACCTCTCTCAGAAACTGATGGAACATGCTGAACGTGGCTCACACCTGTAATGCCAGCACTTTGGGAGGCCAAGGCAGGTGGCCAAGGAGCTCCAGGCCAGCCTGGGAAACATAATGAGACTCCATCTCTACAAAAAAAAAGTAAAAAAAAATAGCCAGGTGGGGCATGCCTGTAATCCCAGCTACTCAGGAGGCTGAGGCCAAAGGATTGCTTGAGGCCACGAGTTCGAGGATGCAGTGAGCTATGATTGCACCTGGGTGACAGAGCTCAAGATTCTGTCTTTAATAATAGTAATAATAACTATTATTATTAATATATTATAATAATCATTATTATATATAATGATTATTATATATTATTATTATTATTGATGGAATAAGCAAACAAGAGAATTAGAGAGGACACAGAAGACCAGAACAACACAAACTTCAGACTGATACATACAGAACACTACACTCAACAACTGCAGAATAACACCAGTAGATGAAAGGCTAATGAAAAACTAGATACTCGCACGATACCAAAGAATCACCCTACAGATTGCTGCAAAACACCAAAGCACCCCACATACCTCTACCAGGGAGAACATAGACTACTGTCCCTTTAATGCAGAGATCAAATTTAGCATCACTAATTGGAAAGAACCAGGCGCTGGCCTCCCAATGCGATGCCTAAGAGGTACACAGCATCACCTATAATGTGGGCTTAACGAAGTATTTAACTCAATTCGAATCAAGCCTTAGGATCTAACTTCTACCAAATGGAAAAATGGGATAGAAGAAGAAGTTACACATCACCACAGGGAAGATGCATTTCTAAAGGTTGAGGCAGGTTGGAAGAAAAGGCATTTCTAACAAGTTCTCGGGTGATGTGGATGCCACTCGTCCCAGGACTACACTTTGCAAACCACTGTTCTAGATTAACTGAGAGACATAGAAACCGAATTATTATCCTTGATTAGATCCCAGATCAAACATACAAACCACCACCCAGCTGTAAAAGACCTTTTGAGGATAAACAAGATGGACTCTGGAGTAGATATTGGGTGATATTAGGGAATTATGCTTAATTTTGTCAGGTGTGTTAATGGCATATAGTTGTGAAGGAAAATGTCCTTAGTTTTGATAATTTTAGTCTAATTTCTTTTCAAATGGCTCATTTGAAAAGAAACTTGGTTCATTTGAAAGTTACAGGCCAGGCACGGTGGCTCACGCCTGTAATCCCAGCACTTTGGGAGGCCGAGGTGAGCCGATCACGAGGTCAGGAGTTCGAGACCATCCTGGCCAACATGGTGAAACCCTGTCTCTACTAAAAATACAAAAAAATTAGCCGCGCGTGGTGGCGGGCACCTGTAATCCCAGCACTTTAAGAGGCCGAGGCGAGTGGATCATGAGGTCAGGAGTTCGAGACCATCTTGGCTAACACAGTGAAACCCCATCTCTATTAAAAATACAAAACAATTAGCCAGGCGTGGTGGCGGGTGCCTGTAGTTCCAGCTACTCGGGAGGCTGTGGCAGGGGAATGGCGTGAACCCAGGGAGCGGAGCTTGCAGTGAGCCGAGGTCGCGCCACTGCACTCCAGCCTGGGTGACAGGGCGAGACAACGTCTCAAAAAAAAAAAAAAAAAAAAAAAAGCAGCAGCAGTAGCAGTAAACATTATATGAAAACATGAAAAAAGAGCCTGCCCCAAATTTGCTGAACTAGTTAAGGAAAAGTGTTATTGCCTGTCTTTTGGATAAAAGGTGTTTTAACTAGGATGGGATGATATCTCATTACTGTTTTCATTTGCATTTCTCTGATGATCAATGATGTGAGCACCTTTCATATGCCTGTTTGCCATTTATATAAATTACATATAATAGAAATGTCTATTCAGATCTTTTGCTGATTTTTTGATCGGTTTATTCGCTTTTTCCTGACAGGTCCGGCTCTACTTAAAAGGATATGAAAAAGTGAAGCCATCCTGAAAGAATACTATCCTAGAGGGTAGAGTCCACAGAAACTGGAGCCTGAATGGACCAACATGAGCTCCGAGGATGAAATGAGAACAGAACGATGAGCAGTCTTGGTTTCAAATGATCAGATCAAGCGGCAATGGATGGCTGAGGTCATAATAATGATCCGGCCTCTAAAAGACCATTCACAGTCATAAGAGTCCTAGAAATGTTTCCAAATAGAGCAGGTGGTCAAGAGCCATCCCCATGGCCCTCACCCATGGGCCTTTGCCTGAAAGCAGAACTGCCTCCCCTTTACTCTGCCCACCCTCCTCTTCCTCTTCCCCCTCCCCTTGAAGGAGGTTCCCAAGACCCTTTTCTGTTATGGGCTGAATCCTGTTCCCTCTAAAATTCATATATTGAAGTCCTAATCCCTAGTACTTCAGAATGTGACAGTATTTGTTGATAGAGTCTTCAAAGAGGTAATTCAGGCCGGGCTGAACTGTAGGCTCAAACCTACAATCCCAGCACTTTGGGATGTCGAGGTGGGTGGATCACTTGAGGTCAGGAGTTTGAGACTAGCCTGGCCAACATGTTGAAATCCAATCTCTACTAAAAATACGAAAATTAGCTGGGCATGGTGCCACATGCCTGTAGTCCCAGCTACGCGGGAGGCTGAGGCAGGAGAATCACTTGAACCTGGGAGGTGGAGGCTGCAGTGAGCCAAGATAGTGCCACTGCACTCCAGCCTGGGCAACAGAACAAGACTCTGTCCCAAAACAAACAACAACAAAATAATAATAATAATAATAAAGAGGTAATTCATTTAAAATGAAGTCCTAATGGGTGGGCCCTCATGCAATGTGACTGATGTCCTTGTAAGAGGAGATTAGGACACACACAAAGGAAACACCATGTGACGACACAGGGAGAAGATGGTTGTCTGCAAGCCAAGGAGAGAGGCCTCAGAAGAAACCAAGCCTGCTGACACTTGATGCTAGACTTCAGCCTCCAGAATTGTGATAAAACACACTTTGGTTGTTTAAGCCATGCAGTCTGTGGTCCTTTGCTATGACAGCCGCAGCAGACCAATAGACCAATATACCAATATCCCTTCTCCTCCCCTAGGAAGCCTTCATGGAAACCCCAACCCAAGCTCAGTCTGGATTTTTCACCCACCTTCTCACCCTGATAACAAAAGAGAATTTTTTCAAGGTCAATTCAATTCAACCTTTTTTTTTTATTTTTTGAGATAGAATCTTGCTCTGTCACCCAGGCTGGAGTACAGTGGCACAATCTCAGCTCACTGCAACCTCTGTCTCCTGGGTTCAAGCAATTCTCCTGCCTCAGCCTCCCAAGTAGCTGGGATTATAGATGCCCACCAGCACGCCCGGCTAATTTTTGTATTTTTAGTAGAGATGGGGTTTCACCATATTGGCCAGGCTGGTCTTGAACTCCTGACCTCAAGTGATCCACCTGCCTCAGCTTCCCAAAGTGCTAGGATTACAGGTGTGAGCCACCTCACCCAGCCAATTCAACCTTTAAAGAGAACTACAGATGGTCCTCAACTTACAATGGTTTGACTTACGATTTTTTTTTTTTTTTTTTTGAGGCAAGGTCTCACTCTGTCAACCAGGCCAGAGTGCGGTGGCACCATCTCAGCTCACTGCAACGCCCCCCTCCTGGGTTCAAGTGATTCTCCTGTCTCAGCCTCCCAAATAGCTGGGATTGCAGGTGCCCATCACCAGGCCAGGCTAGTTTTTGTATTTTCAGTACAGATGGGGTTTTGGCATGTTGTCTGGGCTAGTTTCAAACTCCTGGCCTCAAGTGATCCATCCACCTTGGCCTCCCAACATGCTGGGATTACAGGCCACCGTGAGCCACTGTGCCCGGGCTGACTTTGATTTTTCAACTGTACGATGGTGCAAAGTGATCCACAGTCAGTAGAAGTCGTACTTCAAGTACCCATAAGAGCATTGTTTTTCACTTTCAGCATAGTACTTAATAAACTGCGTGGGATGGGCCAGGCGCGGTGGATTATACCCAGCACTTTGGGAGCTCGAGGCGGGCGGATCACGAGGTCAGGAGATCGAGACGACGGTGAAACCCCATCTCTACTAAAAATACAAAAAATTAGCTGGGCGTGGTGGTGGGCGCCTGTAGTCCCAGCTACTTGGGAGGCTGAGGCAGGAGAATGGTGTGAACCCGGAAGGCGGAGCTTGCAGTAAGCCGAGATCGCGCCACTGCAGTCCGGCCTGGGTGACAGAGCAAGACTCCATCTCAAAAACCAAACCAAACAAAACAACAACAACAAAAAATAAATTGCGTGGGACATAAAACACTTTATTGTAAAACAGGCTCTGTATTAGATGATTTTGCCCAACTGTAGGCTAAAGTAAGTGTTTTGGGCACATTTAAGGTAGCCTAGGCTAAGCTATGGTGTTTGGTAGGTGAGATGTATTAAATGCATTTTTTTCTTTTATTTTTTTTTAACTTATGATACTTCCAATATACAATGGGTTTATCGGGACGTAACCCCATCAAGGAGCATCTGTAACTGGATTTCCAGAACCTACTCAAGAGACTCAGGGATTTATTTTTGGTCTGTCCTAAAAAAAAAAAAAACAAAAAAACAAGAAGTTGTATTGTCTCATTCTCTTTCATGATTAGTTTGAAATACTGCTACTTCTTAAGAGATGGTATTTTGTTGAAATCAAAGCTTGGTGAATCTATGATTATCAGGATGGCATTCTATAAACACTATATCTAAGTAAGTTATTTCCATTTTCTTTTTTTTTTTTGAGATGGAGTCTCACTCTGTCACCAGCCTGGAGTGCAGTGGCACGATCTCGGCTCACTGCAACCTCCGCCTCCTGAGTTCAAGTGACTCTCCTGCCTCAGCCTCCTGAGTAGCTGGGACTACAGGCGCCCGCCACCACACCCGGCTAATTTTTGTATTTTTGGTAGAGATGGGGTTTCACCATGTTGGCCAGGATGGTCTCGATCTCTTGACCTCGTGATCTGCCTGCCTCAGCCTCCCAAAGTGCTGGGATTACAGGCATGAGCCACCGTGCCCAGCCATTTCCATTTTCTTGTGCGTTCTCTCAGTAGTATAAGCATTCTATTTCAATTTTAGAGAAGCATATGCACAGTTCAGAGACATTAGAATTGTAAAGGCAATTTTTGTTTGCCCAAAACTGTATTTAGTATAGTTATAAGACTAATGTAAAAGGTATTTTACCTACACAGCGATTGCTTTACAAGAGAAGAAATCAGCAGTTAGCGCTGGAGCCACAGGCCCTCACACAAGGAGCCTTTTATCCTGGGTCAGGCTGCCTCTGTGACCAGCAGCGCTCAGTAACTGAACAAGATATTACCAGTTTCTCCGTGCCAGACAGTATTTCTGGCTACTTGACATCTGGAGCATTTTCCTCCCTCTGTTGTGGTCAGTGTGGGAAGGAGGGCCGCTACTGCCCCCGGGACACGTGGGCACCCTGCTCAGAGGGACGCCAGCTGGCCTGTGACATGGCCCAAACCCGAGCCCCACCCCTGCCACTCCACAGTGGTCTAGAGCTGGTTTGTAACCAAGGTGCAGCTGAATTTAGCTCAGTGAATCATCTCCAAGGAAAACCCACAGAGAAAGTGAACTCACCTTTTAACCAAGTCCTGGATGGGGTGTGACTGTCCCAACAATGCCCTGGGTCCCAGATCTGAGTGCCCCGTAAGCCCCTTTCCTAAACAAAAAGGGTCTGAAGAGGCTATCTAGCCTACCCTCTGCCCTGCAAACAGAGCCAACGGCCTTGATTTTCAAATGGGAATGTGGACTTCGGAGGCAAACTGTTGGGGATTATGAAAACAGAACTTAAATTGCTTCCACATCTGGAAAACAAACCCAGCAGCCAGCCCCAAGAATTCCAGGAATGCCAGCTCAAAGAGAAGCTGCAGGTCAGGGGAGGTGTTTCCTCCTAGTTTTCAGTCCCCCATCACCTACCTGAAGCCACAAAGATCTCCTGTCTACAAATGGCTGGTGGAGCCACAACTCAGAGAAAGAAAACAAAGTTGACATATTAGGGCGCCTACCACGTGGCCGGTCTGCTCTGTGCTTTACAGAGGTGGTAAACTCCCTGCAAGTAATTATCATTTTCCTCCTTATAGATGGGGAAATGTGGCTGGGTGCGGTGGCTCATGCCTGTAATCCCAGCACTTTGGGAGGCCGAGGCGGGTGGATCACGAGGTCAGGAGATTGAGACCATCCTGGTCAACATGGTGAAACCCATCTCTACTAAAAAATACAAAAAGTAGCTGGACACAGTGGCACGTGCCTGTAATCCCAGCTACTTGGGAGGCTGAGGCAGGAGAATTGCTTGAACCAGGGAGTAGGAGGTTGCAGTGAGCTGAGACTGTGCCACTGTACTCCAGCCTGGCGACAGAGTGAAACTCCATCTAAAAAAAAAAAAAGAAAGAAAGAAGGAAAAGAAAAAGTGGGGGAATGGTGTCCAGAGAGTCTCATCCACTTTCCCCTGAAGTATCCTGCAGTTTTTCTCTTTACTCCCCTTTGGAGTCACACAAAAAGTTGGGGCCATGCAAACCCAAATCAGGAGTTCCCTAATTTCAATCGTCCCATCTAAATTCTCAGAAAAGATTTCCCAAATGCCTACTGGAAGCTCCAGTTCCCATACAGCCACTGCATCTCTGGTTCCCCCAAGGAAAGCATGGACCAGAGGTCCCAGCAACTCAAGCGTCAAAAGCGAAGTAACACGCTGCAGCTGAATGGGGTGCCTATAAAGGGCTCTCCTGGTTCTTGGAATGGGCAGCTATTTTTTGCTACAAATTATAGCTTTTCAAGATGTGGCTTTTTGAAGAGAGGGCTTAATTACTCACACAGCCAAGAGTCTGTGGGGCTTGCTTTGGGGGCTCCATACTTTACTATCATGATAAGAGGAGTGATGATAAAAACACTTGACTCAAAGTGAAGGTTTGGGAGGGAAAGCAGTGGCTCAGGTCAGCTCTTTCTCCTGGTAGAGTCCACCAGGTAGATCAGGCTACATTTTCAGGGGAGTGCCCTCCAAAGAGGTGACATGGAACTTTCCAGAGAGAGGCCACTATCCAACTCAAGGAGAGCATGCCTGGATGGAGCCAACCCACGGTCCAAAGCCAGGGTGGGTTTCCATGGGTTCCCACCCACCTCCCCCTCCGCCACAGAACCCTCAGGCCTTCGACGGCCTGAGGCACTGATGTTTACCCACAGCCAATGGCCAAGGCTCCATGTGACCCGCCCTTCTGGAGCAGGCAGGTCAGGGTCAGCAGGGTGACTCTCCTCCCAACCCTGCAGGGCCTCCTGCCAGAGCCCTTGGTTTTTATAACCCTCTCCTCCTCCCTGCCCCATCTTCTGGTACCTCCCATCAGCACAGAGCCCCCATGGTCTTCCCAGCAAGCTCAGTTCAGGTGTCTCTCTTTGTCCTATGGCCTTTGCTAGACCCAGCTACCCAAGCTTCGTGTTCCAGAAGCTGCTGTCTTGCATGGGGGGTTGGGGGATGTCACTCAAGCATAGCTGGCCAGGGCTCAGCTTAGGGCCTCTGGCCAGGGCAGGCTTTCCCGCAGTGGGGACAGGTGAGAGGACATTAGGGGCTCATGGGGTGGAGACCCTCCCTCCCAGGGAGTCCATTGGGAACCCCCTCTAAGAGCTTGTGAGCTCTCCACTGCCAGGCCCAGCTCCTGAGAGCAGCTCGCAAAGCCCCTTCCAGCAGTTCTCAGCCTCAGGACATGCTCTGCCTTTCCCCTTCCCTAGTACCCCGGGCTCCAGGGCACCTTTACCCACCCCAATGCCTCAGCACGTGCTGCTTCTTATGCACAGGGGGCATAAGCACCACCTCATCAAAGACGGGGCTTCGAATCTCTGACACTACACACAAAATTGAGGAGGTCGGCCTGCTGGCTTTCATTGGAATCTCAAGAGGGAGATGGGCAGAGAGAAGATCTCCGAGGAAAACAAGGTTTCAAACCATCACCTGCTCTTAAAGCCTCCCTCTAGCCAGCAGCTCACGCTCAGCCCCTGCTTGGGGGCCACTGTCACCCAGACATCCCCATGTGGCTGTCTCCTGGTGCCTCCCCAACTCAGCCCCGACTTCCATGAACAGCCCACACCTAACCCTCTGTACTACTCCAGCCAGACCCTGTGCAGCCTTGTCACCTGCACCCCTGCAGGTGCCGACTGGGTGCCCACACCACCACTCTTCCTCCTCTCTCTCTGTCCTGCCCCACCCCACTGCAGCCCAGCCATCCTGAAGGACAGGGCCCCTGACACATCCTGCTCACACAGGCCCCCGTGCCTTTGCCACTGCCCCCTGCCCAGAACTCCTCCATCTGTCTCAGGAGCAGTGCCACTGGCTGGCACTCCCCGAGATCCTTAGCGCCAAAAGAAGCACAAAGTAGTTTTGTTTTGTTTTGTTTTTGAGATGGAGTATTGCTCTGTCGCCCAGGCTGGAGTGCAGTGGCATGATCTCGGCTCACTGCAGCCTCCGCCTTCCAGGTTCCAGCGATTCTCCTGCCTCAGCCTCCTGGGTAGCTGGGATTACAGGCGCCTACCAACATGCCGGGCTGATTTTTGTATTTTCAGTAGAGATGAGGTTTCACCATGTTGGTCAGGCTGGTCTTGAACTCTTGACCTCAGGTGATCCGCCCGCGTTGGCCTCCCAAAGTGCTAGGATTACAGGCATGAACCATCGTGCCTGTCCACAAAGGGGTCTTAAACATTTGAGAACAAGGAAAGCATGCATCTGCTAAGCACCTATCGTGTGCCAGGTGTTTCTGTGCATCAGCCACTGTTTAGATAAGAATACACAGGTTCAAGGAGGTTAAGTAATTTGTGAAAGGTTGCAGGGCTGGGATTTGAACCAGGTCTGATGTTAACGCAGCAAGGAGGGTACAGAGAATACCAAATGCTCTCAGCGATACGACATCCAGCACCCCATGGACAACACTATGCACTGGAGTGGACTCAGGCTGACCCTGCAGCCACGGGAACAGCAGTTAGCAACGCTGATGGTACCAGAACTCGGACTTGAGCTGAAGCTTGCAGGGACCACGGCACACTGGGCTTCTGAGGTCTGTGCCATCCAGGCCATCAGGTAGAGCCCTTCTCCCCTTTCCCACCACAGGGAGCTTCAAAGAGGCTACATGTGGGAAGACTTTACAGAAAGGGAGAGGAGCGATTTGAAAGAAAATTGCTAAAAGGAAACACATGTGAAAATGAAAACTCAGGCAAAGGGGGAGAAGGACGAGGGAAGAAGAGTAATGTCCAAGGATTATAAACTGAGTCAAGAAGCCCTTAGAACACCAGTTTCCCTCTGCTCCCTTGGGAAGGCCAGTGACCCACTCCCTGCCCTTATTTTCCCTCTTAGCCCAGATGGAACGGGGCAGACCTTAGATGATACCCAGCAAGAGAAACAGGGAACGTTGCCTTGCACACAACCATGACAACTGTGGAGCCACGATTCATACGTGGTGGGAGGAAAATCCTGAGGCTCAGAGAGGTCGCTCTACTTTGCCAAGGCCACACAGCTGGTGAGCCATAAAGCTGGAATCTAAGCCCAATCCAAGCCTGTCCCCTCGAACCACATCAGCGTCCCCTCATATAATCTGCCACCACTACAAGGTGGCTCCACCTGCTTCCTTGGAGGAACTGGACAAATTATGTAAGTTCCCCAGAGGTTACCTAGTTTCTATTTCATTAAATCTGAGACACCTCTGATTTTACAATGCACCGTCATTTCAAGTATGCCAAGAAAAAGGCGCTGTCAAATTATAATAATCCGCAAATGTGCGACACATTCCAATTTAAGATGTTAAATGGAAAAAAAGGAAAGGAAAAAAAGAATGTGCCTTAGAATCCCAGAAAATACCATGTGAGTGTGAGTGAGGAACAGGGATTCAGTCACAGTTCCGCAGACTGTGTGTGCAGTGAAGGGCAGTCAACAACTCCACACAAGCACATGAGCACACACCTGCCGCTATAAAATCCTTCTTTGCTAACAACTGATGCAATCGTGCAGATAATCATACAAAAATGTGGTGGCCAGACCTGCCTTGTCAACAAGAACCCTCATTTCACCAGGAGGCCATCAATTCAAGGTTGCCTAACATCAGTCAGACGAGTCAGGCACAGGGGCTCATGCCTGTAATTCCAGCACTTTGGGAGGCCAAGGTGGGAGGACTGCTTACGCCTAGAAGTTTGAGACCAGCGTGGGCGACATAGTGAGACCTCATCTCTACCAAATGAATAAATAAATAGCTGGGAGTGGTGGTGCACCCAGCTACTCAGGCAGCTGAGGTAGGAGGATCACTTGAGCCCAGGAGGTCGAGGCTACAGTGAGCCAAGATTGTATCATTGCACTCTAGCCTGGGCAGAAATGTGAAACCCTGTCTCAAAAAAAAAAAAAATCAGTCAAGTGGAGGCTGTCCTGCCCACCTAACCAGCCAGGCTAGGCCAGGCTAGCCAGCTTCGCCTGAGTGGAGCTACAGACCTGTGGGCAGCCAAGCTGGATGACTCTGTGGTTAACTACCAAGGGCAGTCACCCAGTGTGGCTGGGCGGCGGCACAGCCTGCACCTTTTTGTCTGGCTTTTCTCCAAATCTCCTGGGGCATGTGGCCAGCCAGAGCCTCAGCATTTTAATAAGGCAGATGCTGTGGGCTGGCAGTGGCAGACGGGCAGCACTGCTCCAAGCCAGCTTTTCCAGCTAGGCACAGGTGAATGGACAGGCAGGCCCTGTCACGGATTGCCACGCAAATGCTAGTCACTTCATCCCAGACCCAGAATCTGTATCTGCAGAGCCCAAGCAGGTTTGTTAAAAACACAGAAGCTGGCTGGGCGCAGTGGCTCATGCCTGTAATCCCAGCACTTTGGGGGGCTGAGGTGGGAGGATCACCTGAGGGCAGGAATTCGAGATCAGCCTGGGTAACACAGTAACACCTCATTTCTACTTTTTTTAAAAAAAATTAAAATTAAAATTGAAAAAAAAGATTTAAAAACCCACAAAAGCTGAGGAAGTAGAGTTTTGCTTCTCTCACAAAGGCCCTTGAGTAATGGAGTTTTTCCCCTGCCACCTTCCTGTTTGGGCCATGACACTCCCCGGCAAGACATTCTGTTAGGTGCGAAGGTTATCAGTCACAACAATCAAACCAGCGGAAGCCTGCAGGAACTAAGAATAACAGCTCACCCCAAAGCACAGTTTTAACTGCTTTTCATACATTTACATATTTTAGCCTTACCACAAACCCTGTGAGGGAGGTACTAGCCTCATCCTCATTTTACAGGTAGGGAAGCTGAGGCACAGAGAAGTTAAATAACTTGTCTAAGATTCCACGAATAGCAAGGGGCAGAGCCAGGATTTGAACCCGAAGACAGCCTGACTCTGAAGGCATTTTGGTGCTAAACTGGCCTGACTCTCTAACCATCTAACCATCCATGAGTGCCAACTAAGTAAAGGCCAGAACCTAGACTGGGCATATTAAATCACCAGGGCTCATTTTATTTTCACCATCACCCTGCGAGGCAGGTGCTATTATTGACCTCTTTCTACAGGTTGGGCACCCCAACCCTCAGCCACCCCATAGCAGGGGGGTGGATGAACAGGATGCCCCATCTGAATGCTGCCTGACACGGAAACACACACGTGTGTGCACACACGCATATATGATCTGGGGCCCTAAACTGGACAAACTAAACCCAAAGCTGCTGCCCAAATGTGGGAGTGACTCCCTGGGGTCCTTAGGACCCCACAGAACCATGCTGCTGCCTGCCCACAAGCAGAGGGAGTGAAGAAGGAGGCCAGGGAAAGTGAAATCAGAAGGGTGAGGTCGCTTGTCCAAAGTTCCACAACTAGTGAGCAACAGAGCCAGGATCTAGACCCAGAAGTTTTCTGGCGCCCATTTTTTCTCCTTAAGGAAACAGGCATCGGGTGACAAAGCGTGGGATGAAGCTGCCTGTGTCTTAGGTAGGCATTTCTTCCAGGAAAACGAGGGAGCAGGGGGCAGGGACTTGCTGCTATTCTCGCTCCTATTCTAGGAGGGAGACTTGAGTCTGGTGCAGAGGGCAGACACCCCTCAGCTCCCTTACCCCAAGCTCACTGGAGCAGCAGCAGCTATTTGAAATGTGGGTTCCCTTTTCATGGTATCAGGCTTGCAGAGCGCAGGGGGTGGGTGACCGCAGATGACTAAAGAGAGAGAGCCCGCCCACTCTCCCACACTCCAGTTCTGTTTAGACCTTCCTCTTTCTGGTACCTCAAAAGAGAAAGGCTCCCATGAGCAGAGTCACAGATATTAATAACTTCTACAGAGCTTTGTTTTCATCTGAATTAACGTTTATGTTGTTGGGAAAGAACCCACTTGTCTGGGAAGATGAAGCAGGTTAAATCAATTAAAAATGTGACCAACAGTTGGAAAACTTCCCGTTTCTTAAGGTAAGTCAAGAAGTGGGTTTGGAAATGCTGGCATGACTAGCACTGGCCTGCCGGGCGGATCTGGGCTGGAGGTCACCCAGACCCCACAGCTCTGGGACACCACAGTCACCCCTGACCTTCATACGACCCTTGTAGGCTGCACATCTTTCTGGTTGCCTATGTTCTCCTCCCCGTCTCATCTCCTTTCCAGGTCGTGGGAAAAAGTGAAGAAGTAACCACCCAGGCTACCTGGGTGCTCAGGGGGGTTCTGAGAATCTGAGCTCTTGGTCATCAATGCTCTTGAGGGGGGCTCAGCTCCCGAAGCACCAAGATGCTCGGGACCCCTCTGAACAAGGCCAGCTGGGCGCCCCCAGCATCCACTCAGCCTTGAATGGGGTCCACAGAAGCTGGCCAATGACAAATTCCATTCAATTAACAGTATTATGATGAAGCCACAAACACTTGGGGAAGGACTGCCATGTGTAGTCAGACACTTGGCATGAGAAAATGAGAAAATAGCTCCAAATGAAAACAGATAAGGGTGCCGTCCAGGCTTTTGGGGGCACCTTCTCTGCAGCCTGCCACCCAGTGTGGACTCCAGATCACGCTGCTTGGAACCGCAGTCAGGCCCAAAGCTGCAAATCCTCCTAGGAGAACATGTGCTGGCCAGGAGAGGTAGCCAAGACACCCTGCTGAAGCCCCACCCACCAAAAACTCAGAGGGCACCCCAACCCTCAGCCACCGCATAGCAGGGGGGTAAACAGGATGCCCCATCTGAATGCCGCATGACATGCAAACACACGTGTGTGTGTACACACATATATATGATCTGGGGCCCTAAACTGGACACACTAAACCCAAAGTTGCTGCTCAAATGTGGGAGTGACTCTCTGGGGTCCTTAGGATCCCATAGAACCGTGCTGCTGCCTGCCCACAGGCAGAGGGAGTGAAGAGGGAGGCCAGGGAGCCCTTGAGAATCAGACAAGAGATGAGGAGACAGCCTGGGTGGCACAGGCCAGAGTGTGGAAAACACGGGCAGGCTGCTGGCTGCTTTATGAGCCTTGAGAGCAGGACCTGTCCCTGCCCGATAGGAGCTGACCCGTGGGAACAGCAGGCAGGCCAGGCAGCTGTCAGAGACACAGCTGTATGCACATCGCCGGTGTGTCCTTTGCTGGTTTGATTCGTGTGGTGGCAACAGCGTAGTCTGGCAGGAAACGTTTCCACGTTCACATGGACAGGCTCATCTGACCCGACTCAAGCAGAGGGCAAGGAAGTCCGTGGCAGCAGTGGCCACAGAAGCCTGTCCTCCAGAAATGCCTCAACGCCCAAATCCCCTCGATGCGGAGGCTCTGAGGAGGGCAGAGCAATGGAAGACAGCTCGTGCCTGTGGATTTCTATTCTCACATGTACTGTCAGTCCCCTCTCCTCCTCCTCCTGGGATTCTGGGTTGTCACAGCATTGGGTGGTCCCCCATCTCTCTGAGCTTGTCCCCTGTCCCCCCAGCCCTGGCTTGCTCTCCAATCACATCCTGTCTTGTAGTTCTGTGGACAGACACAGCATGCCAGCCACCGTCCCACCTCAGGGTGCTTGCAGTTCCTCTTTTCTCTGCCTGTACCTCTTTCGTCAGGATGTCACCTTCTCAGTGAGGACTTCCCTGTCTGACTCTGAAACCCAGCACTCCCTCCCCTTCCCTGCTCTCCCTCCTGCCAACTCCCATGATCCGGGTTTTACTGGTCTACCTGCCTCACTGCCATCCTGTGAGCTCCTTGAAGGCAGGGGTTCTCGTCTGTTTTGTTCACTGCTGTATCTCCAGTGCCCAGCACAGAATCTGGCACAAAGTAGACAACCAAGAATCTGGCGAATGAATTCAGTACCACTTGTCCTGTACTGGGAGATGTGCTGGGGGCTGAGCGAACAGAGATGGGGAAGCCTCCGTGTCCCGAAACGCCTCTTGGTGAGGGAGACTGTGGTACCATTCAGGGGCAAAGATCGTACGACATCCAGTAAGGCACCGGGTGGGACTGCCAAATTGGCGTGCCTGTCTTGTGGTGCCTAACTGGTATGGATGGGACCACCCAATAATCCAGCCATGAGACCTGAGACGAAGTAACTGGGCATTGATCTTCGAGGCCAGTGTTTGAAGCCATAAGTGCCCAGTTCCTGAGTCAAGAGCCAGCAGAGCTGACCCAGAGGAAAATAGAGCCCAGCCCCGGGGATTCTGTATGCCTAGCAAGGCCAGGGCACTGTGCCCCACTGCTAACACCAGGCAGCAGGCACGAACAGATAAAGATGCTTCGGCTGGGTGTGGTGGCTCATGCCTGTAGTCCCACCGCTTTGGGAAGCCGAGGCAGGCGGAACTCTTGAGCCCAGGAGTTTAAGACCAGCCTGGACAACATGGCAAAACCCCATCTCTACAAAAACAAAAACAAAAATTAGCCAGATGCAGGGTGGCACAAACCTGTAGTCCCAGCTGAGACTGAGGTGGGAAGATTGCTTGAGCCTGGGAGGGTGGGAGGCTGCAGTGAGCCCTGAACACACCACTTGATTCCAGCCTGGGCCATAGAGCAAGACCCCGTCTCAACTCAATTAAAAAAAAAAGAGATGCTTCCTTTTCAAACACAATGAGCCCTGTGCCAGGAGACAGCATGCCCTTTCCCGTTCGGAGATGCCTGCCTTCTGGGGACTGCTCACCTGCTATTTCATTGGGAGCCTCTCCTGCCCCCTTCACCCCCTCCTTACCCACACCCGAAACATATAAAGTGAAATTGCGAAGTCTCCTCAGAACAGAATCAGTTGTGAAAAACCTCAGCATAACAGTTTGCTCAGAGCAGGGACTGCCAGATACCTATGGGTGCAGATGAAGGAGGGAGTTGCAAGGGCCCCAGGTGAATGGAATGGCCAAAGAGAAAATCTTGGGTCTGAAGCAGCCTGCCTACCAGGAGGGCAAGGGGCTAGGAAGGCACTAGCATGTTTTAGGAGGGGCACAGATGGTCGGGAGGGAGAGTGGGGGGCGGTGGAGTATCTCAAGCTGCAGCCCAGAGCCTTCCGAGAGCAGGCTGCCCCTGGAACCCCGAAGGAGGTGGCTTAGAACCCACTGGGCCCTCTAATTTCTTCTGCTTTTCCTCCCCCACTTGGCGAAAAGTCCCTTCCGAAGGCAGGCTCCAGGCAGTCTCTCCTACAGACCTCCCTTAGGGCAAAGGTCATGCCTCCCAGCTGGTACACCTGGCCTGGCTAGTCCCGCCCCTCGCCTCCGGCCCAGTCTTATCTCTTCTACTGGCCTTAGTCATTTACTCCACCCCCTTCGCCTAAGTCCAGTACCCCTTTCAAATTCCGAAGCTGTTCTCCACTACGCATTTGTCCAAGCGTGCTGCCTCCTACAGTGAGGAACCCAAGCGGCTTCCCTCCCTACGCCAGGCCACACTCTCCCGTGAAGTCACAGGGACCTCAAAGACAACTGCAGGCAACTTGCAATCAACTTAGAAGAGCCGGGCAGGCCCAGAGCAGACCCAGTATTCAGACTGCCTGAGCTTGCAAACACCTTGAAGGCAGGGAAGTGGCCCGTGTGTAATGTTCCCTGGGAACATAATCAACAGTCCCCGAAAGCCAGAAGGCAGGGTAAGGTTTGGGCCAGTGCCAGGGTGCCAGCACCTGGGGGAGACCCCAGTCAAAGGCAGCGACTGAGGCACTCCACCAAGGCAACGCTAGTTGGTGGGGGGAGGATATGGGGGGGAGTGAGAGCGCTCCTATTGCAGAGGTCTAGTGGCACACAATTAGTACTGCCTCCGACCCCTTCGAGTCTCCTTTTTCCCATCCCAGCAACCACCGTAACCACCTTTCAGCTGGGACAGGACCTGGGGATGTTCCAAGGAATGTGCCTGCCCCATTGCTTTTCAGCGTCCCAGGAGCCCAAGCCAATGCCATCTGCCTCCTGCCCTGGGAGGGCAGGGCAGAGGTTTGGTGGATCACCAGGAACCAGCCCAGGGTGCTGCCACTCCAAGACCTGGTGGAGGCTAAGTGCAGAGACAGGACCCAGACCTCTCACATGACTTTGAGAAAATCAGTCAAGGAAAACTGGCATGGCCCTCGGGGCGAGTGAGGTGTCATTTCCAGCCCTCTGTGGGAGAGCAGGGTGAGGGAAAAGGGAAAGAGGAGGCACTGGAGAGTTTGCACAGGCGAGGAGTAGGGTCCGGGGCTGTGTTGGAACCCAGTTCCCCACAGCACAGACACGGTCTCCAGAGACTGCGCCGCCAGGACCTTGGAGACACTTGTCGCCGGCAGAGAGAAGCGGCTGTGCCAACAGCTCCCACCACCGGGGCAGACTGGCCGCCTCAAGGGCCATAACACACCTCCCACCACGGCAGCTTCTCGGCTTGGGGAGAGGCAGGGCCCCGGCCCCACACCACGACCTGGGCTGGCCCCGAGGACTACCCCCCTCCACCCGCCCAGAGGGACGGGGGAAGCCAGGAAACAGGCTCTGTGCAGCCGCCAAGAGCTACAGGAAAACTTCGCGGCGCTCAGCCCCCTCGGGGACCCGGCCCACGGGTACGGCGCTGGGGACCACGCCGATCCCGCAAGGGCAAGAGGGCTGGGTCGCTGCGGGCGGAGGTGGGGCGCGCCGTCGGGTCCCCAGGGAGGCGCCCCAGCAAACGAGCCCCCTTCCCAGCCCACTAAAAGCACTTCCTGGAACTGCGCTGGGGAAGGAGCCGCCACCCGCGCACCTGGCAGCGGCTTCTACTCGCGGCCGAACAAGCTGGCTCAGGTAACCCAACCTCCCAGGCCAAGTCCGCTCTCCGCCAACTTCCCGGGGCCGCGGGCCGGGCCCAGCCAGGTGCGCGCCGCCGGAGCCCTGCGAGCGCCAGCCCCGGGGCCGCCGCTTACCTGGCTCCCGAGAGCTGGCGGGGTGCGCATCCGCGGGCCGGTCCCCGGCAGAGGCGCGGAAGCCAGCGGGCGCTGGTCGGCGGCGCGCGCGGACGCGGCGGGCAGCCCCGAAGCGCAGGAACAATCCCGGCCCCGCCGCCGCCGCTCGCACTTCTGGGCACCAGTGGAAGGCGCGGCCCCGCCCCCGCCCGTTGCCGGGAGACCCGCGTGGGCCGAAGGGCTCTTTGTATCAAAGCTGCGGTGACATCACAAGGCGCCTGGGCCCCGGGACTCGGGGGCGGGGCCTCGCGCCGGGGCGGGGCGGGGGCGGGGGCGGGGGATCGGGACGCGGCCCGGGAACCCGAGCCGCGGGGCGGGGCCCAGGTAACCCCGCCCCCAAGGTAGGGGCAGGTGGCTCCAGGGCGCGGACCAATGGCCGCGTGGCCGGCCCCGCCTCCGGAGGTGGAGCTCGCCTGGGCCCGCCCGGCTCCGTGCGGCCCGGGCCGGGAGTGCAGGAGGCGGCGTGTGAGCTCGCGCCCCTGCCAGGTAGGCGCTGTAGTCTCTTGCCCGTTCCGCGCCACCCTCACGGTTTTTTGTCACCGCACTGTGAGATTCCGGCCGGCGCTCCCCGGCTCACACTGCGCACCCCACCCCACACGGCCCGCCGCCGCCTCCACCCCGTAATGAGTCCGGGGGCGCCTAGGCTGACTTTCATCCAGAGTACTACCCACAACTTTCCCAGCCTTTTCATGTGAAGTTGGAACCATCTCCATAACCAACCCAGGAACACAAAGAACCAAGCGGCAACGAGAACTAAAGAACCAAAAAAAAAAAAAAAAAAAAAAAAAAAGGAGAGGACCCTTCCTGTTGAATGCTAGTAAATATTATTTATGTCAAACATGTGCCCTCAGGCCGGGCACAGTGGCTTGGACAAAGTGGCCGAGGCGGAGGATCTTTGAGGCCAGGAGTTTGAGACCAGCCTGGGCAACATAGCGACACCACGTCTCTACAAAAAATTAAATGTTTAAAAATGTACTCCCCTTCCCCCCATCACTCTTAACCATGCCCTGGACTTTAAAAAGGCAAAAATGAGATGAATGTAAAGCGGCAACTATTGCAAATGTGGATGCCCTTCGACCTGCTGTTGCACTATATAACTTGAGTGAGGGGAGATATTTATTTTCCTGTCTGGCTCAAAGCCACCTTTGCCTTCCCTGTGTCTTCACTGGCCAACAAAGTGGCACTTTGGTACGGGCAGGACCAGTGGAGCATCTGGGTGCTTTGGTCCTGCACCACCCTACACACCCACCCACACCCACACATGCGCGCACACACACACACACACACACACACACGCACACACGCACCAGCTTTGCCCACTTCTCTGCCTCTTTGCCCACTTCTCTGCCTTTTGGCTATCAACTCCCTTCTTCTGTCTCTCCTGCCAGTAAATTCTCAGCGATCCCTATGTTTACCAGGGCTTGTCTCTGAGGCAAAGCAGCAGCTGAGGCTCCCAGAACTGCTGGGGACTTTCCAAGTGGGACAGCATTAGGTAGAGGAGGGCCTCCTGGCCAGAGCCACCTGAGAGAGGAGCTAGAGCTGTGGCCCCAAGAGAGAAACTCCACTGCCCCAGCCCTCTACCCAGAAAGTATGCCTTGCTGTTCAGAGATCTATGTGCAGAGGCCGGACTGTTTCTCTTGTTTGTGTCCACTCCCACTGTCTCCAACACACATGAGCACTGTGGTGTATCATAAAGAACACACATGTTGGTTGGATGCGGCGGCTTGTGCCTGTAATCCCAGTGCCTATGAGAGGCCAAAGCGGGAGGGTTACTTGTAGCTAGGTATTTGAGGCCAGCTTGGACAACACAGCGAGGTATTTGAGGCCAGCTTGGACAACACAGCAAGACCCCATCCCTACCAAAAAATTAGAAATAACAACATTATAGGCAGGTATGGTGGCACGTGCCTGTAGTCCCAGCTACTTGGGAGGCTGAGGAGGATCACTTGAGCCCAGGAGTTTGAGGCTGCAGTGAGCCATGATGGCACCACTGCACTCTAGCCTGGTTGACCGCAAGACCCTGTCTCTATTTGTTTATTTATTTATTTTGAGATTTATATTTCATTCTGTTGCCCAGGCTGGAGTGCAGTGGCGTGAGCTTGGCTCACTGCAACCTCTGCCTCCCAGGTTCAAGCGATTCTTCTGCCTCAGCCTCTCAAGTAGCTGAGACTACTGGTGTGTGCCACCACGCCCAGCTAATTTTTGTATTTTTAGTATAGACGGGGTTTCACCATATTGGCCAGACTGGTCTTGAACTCCTAACCTCATGATCTGCCTGCCTCAGCCTCCCAAAAAGTGCTGGGATTACAGGCGTGAGCCACTGCGCTTGGCTGACCCTGTCTCTATTTAAAAAAATAAATAAGAGTACATATGTGGTGTATCATACCACTGGCTTTGAAATCAAACAAACTTGAGTTTGAATTGAGTCTTATTTCCCAGATGTCCTGGGACAAGTTCTGTGACTTCTCTAAGACTCAATGTCTTCATCTGTAAAATGGGAATGGTACCTCACAGGATGTTGTACACCCTAGCACAGTGAGTACACTTAATTTTAGGCACCCCTCAAAGGTGTGGTATGCGATTGAGCCCATGCACCCTGGGCCCACTCTATCTGCCTTCCGAGCTCCACCCTGAGACCTTAGCTCAGCAGCGTCCCAAAAGGTTTTAGGATGTGGCTGAGTCCAGGGGTTCTATCTTGGTTTTCCTTCTTCCCTTCCAAGTCCGATGTTGCCCCTAAGGATTATTAGGCTCCAGAAAGCAGGTCACATGACAGGATCATCCAGAACCAAGAAAGAAAAGCAGAAACCAAGGGTGATCATCCCTTCTCTGGTCGTGGCTCTCTTCCAGCGAAGGTCAACGGAGAAAGTCAAACCCCCTCCCTGTCCCCACCACGGGCAGCCTGAGCAACATTTCTCAAGAGCTCTATGGAACGGGTGGTATCAGTGGGTCCCTCTTTATTTTTCTCAGAGGTAGTGGAGTGGGGAATGTCTCCAGGTACTTGTCCTTAAAAGCAGAGTGACAAAGGAAGGCCACAGATGCATTGAACACTCCTGGGTTCGAAGCCTGCCCAGTTCCACTTACCAAGGGAAGTCAATGTTTTGGAGCCTCAGTCTCTCCCTTTAGAAAATGGAAATAAGACATTTCCTCTTGCAGTTGTGAAGTTTCAATGAAACAATAAAGTGTCTAGTGCAATGCCTAAGATGCTGCAGGTGCTCAATAAATGGTAGTTCCTAGTCACTACCAGCAGCATGAGTGAGCTGCAGTCTGACGCACTGGTTCTGTGCATGGGTGCCAGGGCCAAGGGCCATATCTTGGCTTTACCACCTTGTTGCTAAATGACCATGGACAAGTTTAAGTCCCAGTGTCTCAATTTCCTCATCTTTAAATTGGAGATAATAATAGTATGTATTTTAGAACTATTGTGAGGATCAAAATAATCAGGACCAGTAAAATACATAGAGCAGAACCTGGCACACAGCAGGTAACCAATAAACAGTAGCTATTACTAATGATCATTATGGCAAGAGGCTGAGGGGAATAGAGGTGAGGATTAGAGGCAGCCTGAGGGAAAATTTAGGACCCTGACTTTTGAGGGAAGGGCTAACACTCTCCAGCAGGGTTCAGAGAAGCAGTGCTAGTCCAGTGCGGGGTGGGGTGGGGATGGTGACTGTATCTGATGGGCGAGATTAGACCTGGGATGAATATGGGATCTGAGGGCTCTAACACAGGCTAGGACTCAGTGTCCTTGGTTCAAACAGGGGCTAAGAGTGAGTTAATAGGAAATATAATCCTGCCTTCTGAGCACAGCACCACCTATGAGGATGTGGGGAAGGAAGGTCTTGAGTTAGGTACCTGGTCTCTTTGGTCTCTTAGCAAAGCTGTGAGGTTCCTTTTTTTTTTTTTTTTAAGAGACGGGGTCAGGCCGGGCGCAGTGGCTCACTCCTGTAATCCCAGCACTTTGGGAGGCCGAGGCGGGCAGATCACCTGAGGTCAGGAATTTGAGACCAGCCTGGCCAACATGGCAAAGCCCTGTCTCTACTAAAAATACAAAAATTAGCTGGGTGTAGTGGTGAGCGCTTGTAATCCTAGATACTGTGGAGGCTGGGGCAGGAGAATCACTTGAACCCAGGAGGTAGAGGTTGCAGTGAGCCAAGATCGTGCCACTGCACTCCAGCCTGGGTGACAGAGGGAGACTGTCTCAAAAAAAAAAAAAAAAAGACAAGATCTTGCTCTGTTGCCTAGGCTGAAGTGCAGGGGCACAATCATAGCTCACTGTAGCCTCAAACTCCTGGGCTCAAGCAATCCCCCCACCTCAGCTTCCCAAAATGCTGGGATTACAGGCATGAGCCACCATGCCTGGCCTCTCTATGTCTATTTTCTTTCTGCTGCCACCATGCAAGAGTTAGCTCAACATTAGATGGTGTAAAGAAGCAACATTCTGCACATGTTTGGGGCCATGTGGAACGACTGGCTAAATATACATATATGGTTTCATGATCATTATTTTGAGAAAAGAACCCTTCTGAACATTACCTAATGTTAACATTAGCCAAGCAACTGATGCCAACCAATATTAGCCAAGTGAACAAACAACAGCAGACATAAATAGTATTGGAGCTAAAACAAAAAGTCTGGCAAGTTGTTCTCAAACTGAGTTCGTTGGAACCCTCAGGGTTCTGTGGAGACTTCGCAAAAGGGAAGATGTGATCCAGGGGAACCACAAAAATAGCTCCACTTCTGTCTGCTGTACATGCTGTCTTCTGCATGAAACTTCATGTGAATAAAGGGTTCTATGGCTTTAAAAATGTTTAAAATCACTGGTATAGTATAACCATTTCCCAAACAGGGGAATGAGCCCCAGAGGTGGGAAATGGCATCTCCCCTCACAAGTAGCACAGTCAATCAGTGGTGGAGCCAGGAGTAGAGCCGGGTCTAGAGCCAGGTCGCATTACTCTCAGTCTAGTGCTCTCCAAGGTGGACACCAGTCATTAATCAGGACTGTGAGCGTCAGTCAAACCCAGTCCATCTTAGCAGGGCTTGATTCTGTCAACACACGCACAGAGGACATTCTTTCTTTACTTTTTTTTTTTTTTTTTTTTTTTTTTGAGACGCAGTCTCACTCTGTCGCCTGGGCTGGAGTGCAATGGCATGATCTCGGCTCACTGCAACCTCCGCCTCCAGGGTTCAAGCAATTCTCCTGCCTCAGCCTCCTGAGTAGCTGGGACTGTAGGATCGCGACACCACGCCTGGCTAATTTTTGTATTTCTAGTAGAGACGGGGTTGCACCATGTTGGTCAGGATGGCCTCGAACTCCTGATCTCATGATCCGCCCGCCTCGGCCTCCCGAAGTGCTGGGATTATGGGTGTGAACCACTACCCCCGGCCAGAGGACATTATTTCTGTCCAGCTGGGGCTCTATGTGTGGAAAAGCCCCCCTGGCAGCTGGCTAGGACTTTACCACAAGCACTTGTCCTCTCTCACCTCTCTCTCAGAGGTCCTTTGACTCCACACTCAGGAAGTTCAGCTACAACTCTTAAAGCTCAGCTTTCATCCCAGGTGGTAAATTCAGTATTTGATGACTTAAGCAGTGGCTTAGGGAAGGGACTACCAAGCAAGTAGGCAGGACTCTGAGACTGCAGAGGCCTCTTGACCCCAAAGGAAAGTGCTTCCTAATTTTTTTTTTTTGTTTTTTTTGAGTCTCCCTCTGTTGCTCAGGCTGGAGTGCAGTGGTGCGATCTTTGCTCACTGCAACCTGTGTCTCCTGGGTTCAGGTGATTCTTGTGCCTCAGCCTCCTGAGTAGCTGAGATTACAGGCATATGCCACCACACTTAGCTAATTTTTTGTATTTTTAGTAGAGATGGGGTTTGCTATGTTGGCCAGGCTAGTCTCGAACTGTCCTCAAGTGATCTGCCCACCTTGGCCTCCCAAAGTGCTGGAATTACAGGCGTGAGCCACCGCACCTGGACCCCAATTTTTTATTTAGAAAAAAAATGGGAATGACTCTTGGATCCCAAAGCCCTTTCTCTCCAGTGGGGATGTGTCTAGGGGTCTGCACTAAGCTGGCATCTTCTCTGACCTCTCCTTCCTCTGCCTCTTCCCACCAAGCCCAGTGAAGATGCAGGAGGCCTGGGTTCTGGGCTCTCCCTAACCTTTTGAGCCTCAGACTCCTCCCCTGGAAAAGCTGTCAGCTGGACAGCACATCTTTAGGTCTCTTCCAATTCTGCAACTCTGTGCCAGCCCAGGAGAGGATCTTGGACTGTGGAAACAAGGTGTTTCCCTTGGCAAACACTCCGGTGTTGGTGACTGTCCATTGGCTGGGATGATTTCACCAGTCTGCCCCTGGGGCTGGGTTCTCTTGTAACATCTGGCTGGATGCTGTGCAGACAGGGTGGGACCTGGTCTTATTGACTCTGGAGCCCAGGTTGAGTCTTCAGAAGCTCCAAGCTCTATTTTTGTCAACCTGTGCATGTATAAACAATGGGTTTTCTTACTCATTCAAGCCCAATGAAAGGGGGAAAATGGTGAGAAAACCAGTGTTCCCTCCCTAACAAACATCCCCTCTGACTCATTCAGTCATCCAAGAAGAGGAGGTGGCAGGGGAGGAGGAAGTCCAGCAAGGTCTTCTTTTGACTTGAATTGGGTGAGGGCAAGCAGAAAAATTTCCCTTTCCTCTACTCTCGGTAACATCAGGTAACTGCAAACCCAGACAGCGAAAACAACTGTCCTTTCCCCAAACACCTCACCACCCCCGACCTCCTCCCAGACTTGGGCAGCACAGAGGTCCCACCCCAGGTGCCACTGCCCATGTCTCTGATTGGCTACTAATTCAGCTGGAAGCTTTGTAGGAGTGGACTGCCCTTTTTTAGGAGTGGACAGCCCTTTAAAGCAGTGGTTCCTAAACTGCACCGCACATCAGGGTCACCTGAAGAACTTAAAAAACGATTGGAATCACTTGAATCTAAAAAAATGTCAATAACATACCCCATGGCAACCTAATCCGAATATCACGGTGGAAGCCAGGTGTTGGCAGTTTTTAAAGATCCTGGTGATTCTGATGCAGCAGTTTGGGAACTGCTTTGCTAAAGGCTTGCTGACAACAGTGGGTGTTGACATGATCACAGGTGAAGGGATCGTTTGTTCTTTCATTCCTTCATTCATTCTTTAATTCATTCCTTCATTCTTTCATTCATTCCTTCATTCTTTCAGTCATTCTTTCATTAATTCCTTCAATTGTTCAAGAACAGTTAGTGCCAGGCTCTGTTCTAGGTGTTGTAGACACAGCCTTGATCAGTACCAAGTCTTGGTTGATTCTCGTGGAGCTGACATTTTAGTGGGAGAAGTCAGATGATGAAACAAATTAATGAGTGACATATATAATATGTGCTCTGAAGAAAAACAAAGCAGCGTATGGGCATAGAGAGACCCTGTGGGAGACTATTTCTTTTTTTTTTTTTGAGATGGAGTCTGGCTCTGTTGCCAGGCTGGAGTGCAGTGGCATGATCTCGGCTCACTGCAGCCTCTGCCTCCTGGGTTCAAGCGATTCTCGTGCCTCAGCCTCCCGAGTAGCTGGGATCACAGGCACGTGCCACCACATCCAGCTAATTTTTGTATTTTTAGTAGAGAGAGGGTTTCACCATGTTAGCCAGGGTGGTCTCGATCTCCTGACCTAAAGCGATCCGCCCACCTCGGCCTCCCAAAGTGGTGGGATTACAGGTGTGAGCCACCGCGCCCGGCCAGGGGGACTATTTTCACTATGGATTTAGGCACCAACTTTTGCTTCAGGAAAGGGTGGCTGTGCACTTGCCTGCTACTCCAGACTTTATTATTTACCCACTCACTGGCCAAAACAGCCTTTCCTGACCATGCTCAACGTCCTACCTGCTGCCTCCCTGCTTGCCTCTTTCTCATAAGCTCCTTCTTCAGGGCCGAGGCCTGGCATCCTGGCACACAATGTTCTCGCTCCTGCTCCTCCCCAACTGTCAGCAGTAACATCTGACAGGGGCCTGCACGAGGCAGTAATCTGTCAAGGATCATTTATGTGCAGGCGCCAAGGGCTTGTGAGGTGAGAGGCCGTGTGGAGCAGTGGAGAAACTTGGAACTCAGGGCCAGAAGACCTGGATTTGAGGCCTGGATCTGCCACATATTGGCTAAAGGCGAGTAACTTCACTGAGCCTCAGTTTCCTCCTCAGTCAAATGGAGAGAGCACAACCAACTTTGTAAGACTGGGAGGTGCGTTACAAGAGAAAAAGTCAAAGGCTTTTGCCTAGTGTTTTGCAAATATGAGGACTTCAAAACAATTATCTAGGCCTATATAAACATGAAATCACAATGCATTAAAGCTGGAAGGGATCCCATTTCACAAATGGGAAACTGAGGCTTAGAGAGAAGAAATGACTTACCTATAGTCACAAAGCTTGCTAACGGCAGACGGACCCACATCAATCCTAGAAAAGGGAGGTGGTTGGGAGTAGAGTAGGTATGCTGATTTAGTACCAAACTTTTGGCCTCCTCTGTCCACTAGGCAAACTCCTATTCATCCTTCAAAACTCCACCCAGGTATGAGTTCCCAGGTGATGCCTTCCCTGTCTTCTCCAGTGGTAATAAATTATTCCTTGGCCTCATGATCTCTATACCTGAATCACAAGCTCCGTTACTAGAAGGAACACACTGAATTGTCAGGATTGGTCTCCTGTCAGGTCCCCTACCATTCTGCAATTCCTGAGGACAGGGTCCATGCCCCTGGTGTCTTTGGACTTGAGCTCCTAACATGTCTGGCACACAGTAGTCACCTGGGGAATGGTTAGGGCCCTGAATGGGACTGAGAATCCCTCACCCACAGACAATGGAAAGCTGAGGACTTGATTTTTGAATTAGCAGAAGCCTTTTCTGAAGTTCCTGAGATGGACATTTGAAAGGAGAGAGAATTTCTCAAGTCAGGCTGCCCTCTTCCCAGACACATCAGATCTCAACTCTGAAGAAACAACTCCTCTACCTAATTGGAACCTTGGACAAGGGCCCCGAAACCAAGGAGAGAACATTTCCCTGCAGCCTATTGTTAATAACAGCTATGAACTATGTGCCAGCCACTTCATTTCTTAATTTAATCCAACAATCTTGTAGAGTAGATGTTACTGCACTCATGATACAAATATGGAAACTGAGGCTCAAGAGGATTAAGTGGTGACAGAGCCAAGATTTGTACCCAGATCTGGCCCATGTTCAGGACTCCCTTCTGCCTCTCTTGTTGCATCACTGGCTTACTTACAGCAACTGGAATTGCCTGGGAAGCAGCAGAAACTAATTAATAAGGATGATTGAAGACCGTGAGCAATTAAAGGCCTCAAGTTCCTCTTCATCATCCTTGGGTTGCAGGTGTTTGCTGTCCAGCTCAGCAGTGTCTCAATCAGTGGCAGCCCACATCAGGCATCTATGATTCGCCTACATGCACCTCTGCAGTCCTACCTGCTGGCTTAGAGCTGAGGACTGGCCACTACCTGCTGTTGACTTGGCTGCTGCCTCCCGCCCCAATTCTAAGCCCAGGGAGACGCATCCTGCCATTTCCCTGGCTGCCACCAGATAAGCTAAGCAGTATGAGGCCAGGGCTTCAGGGAGGGAGGGAAGAAAGCAGTATTTGTTGTTTTCAAAGATGTGTTTTGTGGAAACCCCATCCCACTCTGATAGCAAGAAAGTGATCTGTGGTCAAATCAGCCGGTGAAATTCTTCACTCCCTCTTGGAGATGTCACAGGCACCTCTGCAGGAGAGAAGCCTCCCTAGCTTTTAAGCCCAGGCTTCCTTAAGGCAATTGGGCTTGGACAGGACCCTTCTTATTTAACATTTAAAAACACAAGGGATCAGTGTTCTGAGAAGAGCACACCTGGGCAAACAATGCACCAGGCTCCCAACACACCCAGAAGGCAGACGTTATGTTCATCTTAAAGGTATTCATAGCTGGCCAGGCACGGTGGCTCACATCTGTAATCCCAGCACTTTGGGAGGCCAAGGCGGGTGAATCATTTGAGGTCAAGAGTTCGAGACCAGCCTGGCCAACACAGTCAAACCCCGTCTCTACTAAAAATACAAAAATTAGCCAGGTGTGGTGGTGGTCGCCTATAATCCCAGCTACTCAAGAGGCTGAGGCAGGAGAATTGCTTGAACCCAGGAGATGGAGGTTGCAGTGAGCTGAGATCTAGCCACTGCACTCCAGCCTGGGTGACAAAGTGAGACTCTGTCTCAAAAAAAAAAAAAAGTATTAACAGCAAATGGCCACATAGCACTTAATATATACAAGCTCCGTTCTAATGCTTCACATGATATGAGCTCATTTAATCCTCCCAACAACCCTACAAGGCAGGTATTATCCCCACTTAACAGATGGGGAAACTAAGGCTCAGAGAGGTTACTCAAGGACATACAGCTAGTAAGTTGAGAGCCAAGAGTCAAACCCAGGCAGCCTGGCTCCAGAGACTGTGCACCTAGCCATTATCCTATGTAAAAAAGAGAGGCTCAGGTTTGTATAATAAAATAACTTCCCCAAAGTAACCGTCATAGAACCAAGACCATTCATTCATTCACCCCGTCATTCATTTACTCAAACAAGAATCACTGAGCAGAAACCGCAGGCCAGGCCTAGTGCTGGCCACCCAGAGACCAAGGAAGAACAAGGGGCAGCCTTGCTGTGGACCTGCCAGCCGCCTGTCCAGGCGCCTCTGACACCCGCGTTGCTCTTCTCCCCACAGCTTGTCTGGGGACCTGGGGCTCTGCTGTCAGCTTCGCGCCCTCCCAGCCGTGGCTTCTCATCTATATCTGATGGGTCAAGGAGTGTGAGCGGGAGGCACCCAGCTTCTCCCCAAGCCCAGGCTCCTTCCTCAGCCCCACAGGGGAGCACTGAGCCCCCCACCAGGTAAGTGCCCCCTCCTCACAGTCGTGTGGGTGCTCCCTGCCCGAGGAACACTCCAGGTGGCAGCCATTAGTCTTGGATTTAGCGGCCTGCTGAGAGGCAGGATGACAGTGGACGATGATGACTCTGTGTCTGTTCTGGGGTTGGAAGGACACGCACTGAAGGGCTTGTAGCTCCACTCTGAAAGCAAACAGAGGCCCCCACAATTGTCTCCTAAATTATCTCAGTGATGCTGGGATGAAGAAATATCCCAAACCACAAGCAAGCAAGCTACCCCACAAAAGACAGAAGGAGGGCTGCAGGCTCTGCCCTGTGGAGAAGGCGGTGGGGCTGGGGAGAGGGCGGCTCCCTGGGGCCTGCCCAAGCTTATCCCCTGAATAAACAGGAGGCCACAGCAGACCGGATGGGCTGGTGTCGGGAGACTGGCTGGCCTCCGTGCTCAGTCACAGATGCCTCCTTTGTGCCTCCCCTGCCAGGGCTGGGCTGGGCAAAGGAAAACCGAAGGCGCCTGGCCTCAGAACATGGAGCCACTGTTCCACCCGCTTAGAGGAAAACCACAGCCCGGCAACAGCTCTGTGGCTGCAGCCCAGGCGGGCTGAAGGAGCTTCTGTGTTCAGGTAGAAACTGGAGAGGCCAGTGCAGTGGGGAGCAGTGGGGAGACAGGCTGCTCATGGGGTGCCCTAAAAAAGAAACCTTTCTTCCAGGCCAGGTCCCCTGTGGTCCCCACTGGATCACAAGGCCACATTCATGGGGTGAAGCCCCCTAGTGCCCCACCAGCACAGATTTCAGCCCCAGCTCTGCTATTACTACCTATAGCTCATCTAGTCTCTTAGCCTTGGTTTCTTATGTGACCAACAGAGTTAATAGTACACACGAGGCCAGGCACGGTGGCTCACACCTATAATCCCAGCACTTTGGGAGCCCGAGGTGGGTGGATCCCTTGAGGTTAGGAGTTCGAGACTAGCCTGGCCAACCTGGTGAAATCCCGTCTCTACTAAAAATACAAAAATTAGCTGGGCGTGATGGCACGCGCCTGTAATCCCAGCTACTTGGGAGGCTGAGGCAGGAGAATCGCTTGAACCCAGGAGGCAGACGTTGCAGTGAGCCAAGATTGCACCACTGCACTCCAGCCTGGGTGACAGATGAGGACTCCGTATCCAAAAAAAAAAAAAAGTACAGTCGATTCTCATTATTTGCAGTAGTTATGCTCTATGAAGTCACTACAAACACAGAATCGTGAATACTGAACCATTGCCCCTAGGGGAAATACTGGTTCAATTCCTGTGAGCCTCTGATCACAACATTTTCATCAAACGATCAATGCATAACCTTGTTTTAAGCATGTCTCTGTTTAAAGACACTATTGAATACATATTGTTGATTCATTAACATTGAACTCCCTGTAGCTCACGCCTGGGCAAAGTTTATCTAACACTCAGTCGTTATTTTCTCCACAAGGCATGTCCCAGGCTTCTTGCATTTAGGAACACTAGACAGCCTTTGGGGGCCATTTCAAATAGCAAAATCTCCAATAAAAAAACACACAAAAATGCAGAAAACGTGGCACTAACTAGACCGTGAAGAGGACACTTGTTTACAGTATGAGAGCTGAAACAAGAAGGCCGCTTGTCGCCTTGTTTGACCTCAGCTGGGAACATGCACGTTGGGCAACTCACAGCTTCACCACCCTGAGAATGTTTGCAAATGACCACAAAGGCTCTGCGAGTATTGATTTTGGTGTTACAAATGAATGTCAGCAAGCAGGCAAATTTGCAAATACAGAATGTGCAACTAATAAGGACCAACTGTATCTGTGTCACAGGGGTTTTGAGGGATGGCTTGTTAAATGACAGAATGCACAACGAATGCTTAGCATAGCAACAGCTCAAATCTTTTTACTGTAACTAGTATTGCTTGCTGAACCTACCATGTCTTGACAGCTTAGAATGTCTTTCTTTGTGCTTTTTCCAGTGAATGAAGCCCAGAGTCAGGTTTGAAGCAAACTAGTGCCCTTTGCAGCTGGGAGACTTGCAGGTTGAGCTGACTCTCCTTTCTTCTTGTCTGCTCATCTCCAGCACTGCTTCCCACCACTCACTCACAGCCAGTGACCATGCCCAATGACCTCCCCACCAGGTCTACGCACCAACCTGCACAGGTGGCTCTACTCTGCCTTCTTCTTGATACAAAGCATTATTCACAGATGGACCCTTCCATGTGGGCCCTGGACCCCATCCCCTCCAAGGTTTTGCTCCTGCCGTCCCTCTTCTGAATCATCCATTTCTCCTTCTCTACGAGTTCCTCTCCTCACCACATTATGCCCCTGGCTTTAAAAGTTCCTCCAGGTTCCTCCCTGAACACCACAGCAGTTGAACTAACTAGAGTGTCGTGGGTCCTCATCTTACCTGAACAATCCTCATAGCACCTGGTGAGGTGAATCTCTCTGGTTTTTTTTTTTTTTTTTTTTTTTGAGATGGTGTTTTGCTCTGTCGTGCCCAGGCTAGAGTGCAGTGGTGCAATCTTGGCTCACTGCAACCTCCACCTCCCAGATTCAAGCTATTCTCCTGCCTTAGCCTCCCAAGTAGATGGGATTACAGGCACCGGATCTCTCCTTTAAACACTTTCTCTCTTTTTTTTTTTTTTGAGATGGAGTCTAGCTCTGTCCCCCAGGCTGGAGTGCAGTGGTGCAATCTCAGCTCACTGAAACCTCTGTCTCCCAGGTTCAAGTGAATCTCCTGCCTCAGCCCCCTGAGTAGCTGGGACTACAGGCATGCACCACCACACCTGGCTAACTTGTGTATTTTCAGTAGAGATGGGTTTCACCATATTGGCCAGGCTGGTCTCGAACTCCTGACCTTAAGTGATCCACCCACCTCAGCCTCCCAAAGTGCTGGGATTACAGGCGTGAGCCACCGCGCCTGGTCCCTTTAAACCTTTCTTAGCTTGGTTCCAGGGCACCACCCCTCCAACCTCCTCAGCTCTCAAGGTTGGCATGCTCTGTGCTTCAATCCTCTTCCCTTCTCACCTAGCCTGAGACTTTAAATTCCACCAGTGCTGATGTCCCCACCCCACATTGTTGCCGCCCAGCCTAGACCTCTTCCTGGAGCTCCAAACTAAATGCATCCATTTGCCTGTGAGGAAGTTGACTGGGGAACGTCTTAGGGCTTGGCCTGTGAGGGCACAAGGGATGCAGGATGGGCAGAGGGAGAAGTGGATTGCATTGCAGCTGCAATGAGCCTCAGCCGACCCCCAGGGCATCTAGAGCCAGGATAGTCCTTCAAAGTTGCCCAGAAAGAGGCAAGGGGGCAAAATCATTGTGTCCCCACATGGACCAGCCTTCAGATGAGGGCTGCCCCAGGATGGGTCTGTCATCTTGGGCAAGGCAGCCCCTTTGGCTCCTGGGGACGGTCTGCAGCAGCCAACACTTCTGGCAGGTGGGAGAGCAAGGGCCTTGGACCTCAAGGGGATGTGGATGCATACCACAGTGTGCAGACGACTTCAACTGACTATCCAGTGGGCAGCTCAAATTAACATGCTCACCACCCAAATATCGAGTTTCCCTCTATGCCCGCTGAGCAAATCGCACCAACCTCCATGCAGGAGCTCAGGTGAGAACCATGGAATAGCCCTGGATGGCTCTTTCCTCCACCTACATCAGCAGTCCTGGCAGCCTGGCCGAGCTGACCGCCTCTCACTGCCCTCGACCAAGCAGCCTCCTTCTCACCTTCTTTTCCCTGGACAAATGCAACCACCTAACTCTTCCCGATTCCAGTGCTGTCTTCCTCCAGGTGCTGCAGGGTCTCTTTTTTGAGACAGAGTCTCACCTTGTCGCCCAGGCTGAAGTGCAGTGGCGTGATCTCAGCTTATGCAGCCTCTAACTCCTGGGCTCCAGTGATCCTCCCATCTCAGCCTCCGAGTAGCTAGGACTACAGGAACATGCCACCATGCCCAGCTAATTTTTTTTTTTTTTTTTAGATAGAGACTGGGTCTTGCTTTGTTGTCCAGGCTGGTCTTGAACTCCTGGTCTCAAGCGATCCACCTGCCTCAGCCTCCCAAAGTGCTGGGATTACAAGCGTGAGCCACTGTGACTGGCCAGGGATATTTTTAAAACATCAAGCAGGTCTTGTCATTTCCCAGCTAAAAGCCCTCGCCTGGCATCTTGTGCAGACTCCTTGCTTGTGCTCTCAGAACCTCCGCCCGGGTCCTCCTTCCATTCCATTCCACCTTCCCATCACTCAGCCACCAAACAGCCAAGCTCTTTCCCACTCCCCCACCTCACATGCCTCCATCCCTCACTTCTTTTTTCTCTTTTGTTTTTTTGAGATGAGTCTTGCTCTGTTGCCCAGGCTGGAGTGTAGTGGCATAATCTCGGCTCACTGCAACCTCCGCCTCCCAGGTTCAAGCGATTCTCCTGCCTCAGCCTCCTGAGTAGCTGGATCTACAGGTGCCCGCCACCATGCCCAGCTAATTTTTGTATTTTTAGTAGAGATGGGGTTTCACCATGTTGGCCAGGCTGGTCTCGAACTCCTGACCTCAAGAGATCCCCCTCCTCGGCCTCCCAAAGTGCTGGGATTACAGGCGTGAACCACACGCCTGGCCTCCATCCCTCGCTTCTGTCTGGCTCGGCTCACGTCACCTCCCACGTGAGGCCCTCTTCCTAGAGAAAAACCCCCACCATGGCCATCCCTGTCTTCCCTTTTGCTTCGCCTTCTTGACACACTTTCTCTATCAGCATGGGCGCTACTGACTTATTTCCGTGTTCACGGTCTTGCCTTGTCCCCTCGGACCGCAATTCTTTGAGAGAAGGGACCATGTCTTCCTGTGCGCAGGTGTATCCCTGGTGCGCGGCTGGGATTCATCCTGGGCCGGTTGTGAGGACCTGGGATGGTGAGCGCTGAGGCCGCCTGTGGCTGAGTCTCTGAATGAAGCCTTTATGATGAGTGCCATGACTCAGCGCGTAAGGCCCAGCTTGGCTGCCAGCACCCTGCGGCTGGCCCCGACCCCCAGGGCAGAACCAGCCACTCTCTCGCCAGGTTCCCCGCGCTGGGTATGGGGGGAGCGCTCACCACGCGGCACTGCACAGTGGTTCTTTATGAGCCCAGGGCGGCACTCAGCCAAGGTCTTGGGACCTGACCTCAGGTGAGCAGCCCCTTTCCTGTTCCGTGACTCTGCATTTTTTTTTTTTTTTTGAGACGGAGTTTTGCTGTTTTTGTCAAGGCTGGAGTGCAATGGCACGATCTTGGCTCACTGCAACCTCCGCCTCCTGGGTTCAAGCTATTCTCCTGCCTCAGCCTCCCGAGTAGCTGGGATTACAGGCGCCTGCCACCACGCCCGGCTAATTTTTTGTATTTTTAGTAGAGACGGGGTTTCACTATTTTGGCCAGGATGGTCTCGATCTCTTGACCTCGTGATCCACCCACCTCTGCCTCCCAAACTTCTGGGATTACAGGCATGAGCCACCGCGCCTGGCCCCGTGACTCTGCATTTGAGGGCTTCAGCCAAGGCGCCTCCCCACCTGACAAGGCTCCCTGTTTCAGACACACATCCAGGCCCAGCCTGCAAGGCTCACTGCCAACTTGGGTGTCAGGCTCTCCCCCTGGGCAGCAGCAGGGTGGGGGCCTTTCATCCTCACATTAGCACCGAGAGCTTGGGAGCTGCTTCTGTGCACACCCAGACTGTCCCCCAGCACCTCTAGCCTGCTCACAGCTGGGCACGCGGCCATCTCTCTCCCCTTCAGCAGCCCTGACTTTGCAGCTGGGCGCCGCCACTTCCCAGCTGGGTGACCTTGGGCAACCTGCTTGACAGCTGAGCCTGTTATCTGTGAAATGGGTATAGGAATAGTATCTCTCTCATGAGGTTGTTGGGGGCTTGGCTGGGGTAACATGTCTAAAGCACTTAGTTCCTGTGACCTCAATATGTGTGCATTTCTATGAGTGCTCCGGCACTGAGATGTGTGACCAAATATTATAATCCTGGACACTTAAAAAACTCCCATTTCCAGCTGGATGCAGTGGCTCACGTCTGTAATCCCAGCACTTTAGAAGGCTGAGGCAGGAGGATCACTTGAGGCCATGAGTTTGAGACCAGCCTTGACAACATAGTAAGACCTTATCTCTACAAAAAAAAAAAAAAATTAGCTGGGCATGGTGGTGTGTGCCTGTGATCCCAGGTACTCAGGAGGTTGGGGTGGAAGGATTGTTTGAGGTCAGGAGGCCAAGGCAGCAGTGAGCCATGATCGCACCACTGCACTCCAGCCTGGGTGGCAGTGAAACCCTATCTCGAAAAAAAAAAAAACCTTCCATTTCCCAGACATACTTTCATCACATATGATTTTAAAACATTTCCTTCAGCTTTTAACCAGAGCTAATGGAAATATCAAAAGTTTCTGTATTTAAAAACAATAACATTGACTTTTAAAATAAAACTTCTATAGAAAACTGCATCTATTGTGTGGCCCATTGTCTCCTGTATAATGACTCCCCTCCCCCTTGAAGCCTTCATGATGAGTGCCATGACTCAGCTGGCAAGGTGCTCCTGCCAGGAGTTTATAGGGGACGGTCATTAGAGAGGACACAATGTTCACTTGCCTGTCTGAGCCTCAGTGCTCACATCTGTGAAATGGGGATAAACGTACCTACCACACAAGACAGTTATGAGGCCCACTCAGTAACTGGCTTCATGCACCTAGCAGAGTGGGTGGCACATGGTAGGTGCTTAAGCAGCACTCTTCCCCATGGTGCCACACCCCAGCCCATGTGTTAAGCACCTGCTTCCCTCCATTGGATCATGAGAGCCATGTATCATCCATTCCTGCTTCTGCCAGGCCTGTGGGGATGCTCAGAGATAAGCCTGCTTCCCTACTGTAGTTCTGTGGGCCCAATACTTGGGCTCTCCCTGCTTGCCTACTTGCATTTTGAACTCTGACCTTCATGGTTTTAAGGAATCTCATGTCTCTCACTGTGAGCACCTCCAAGGCAACAAGTAACAGAGCATCAATCACCCTTCCAGGAAGAAATGTGCCAGTGGGTAGAGCAGAAAGCCAGGAGAGGGCTGGCGTTTGCATCAATGAGGGCCAGATCTGCAGCCGTACCCATGGTGCAGGTTCCTGAGGACCACAAGAGGGCTTCCTGTGTCTGGGAGACTGACCGTTCTTGGACTCTGCTGCCCCAGGGAGGTCACAACCACTTTGATAGTGGCAGGCAGAGGACGTGGGATGGGTCTCAAAAGCAGCGATGCTCAGGCCCTCAGCTTCCTCTGTTCCCACAGTGAGAGGGGAGGAGATTAGACCATGTGGCCTCTGAGAAGGTCATGAGGTCACATGAGTCTCCAGGGGCACCCCTGCTCTGTCAGGCATACAGTGTGAAGGAAGGACCTGTGAGGCAGTCGGGTGGAGATTTCAATTCCAGCTCCTTCATTTAGTATTTATGTCAGCTCAGGTAAAGCCACTCTTGCCTGGGTCTCCGCTTACTCATCTCACAGTTGTTGAGAGGCTTAGAGGAGATAATATTTGCTTAGATTTTAGTTGGACCGCCAAATGGTTTAGTTGCTTTAATTAATGTCACCATGCCAGATTGCCTTATGGATAGACATGTAGACACTGCAAGCAAACCAGAAATGAGAATAAGAATTCTTCCCTACTCTTTCGTAACGTCTCAAAGAGGCCTTTCCTTATACCCCAAATCAAAATCATTTCCTCACTTTTCTTTCTCCTAGATATAGTCTCCCTTTTTTTTTTTTTTTTGAGAGAGGTCTCACTTTGTCACCCAGGCTGGAGTGCAATGGCATGGCATGATCATGGTTCACTGCAGCCTCAACCTCCTGGGCTCAAGTGATACTCCTGCCTCAGCCTCCTGAGTAGCTGGGACTGTAGGCACACACCACCATGCCTAGCTCATTTTTTTTTTAATTTATTTTTGTGCAGACAAGATCTCACTGTGTTGCACAGGCTAGTCTCAAACTCCTGGGCTCAAGCGATCCTCCTCCCAAAGTGCTGGGATTGTAGGCATGGGCCACCGTGCCTGGCCTTGCCTTGTTTTCTCATAGCACCTGTCCTCATTCCATTTGGACCTGCCTATGTGTGTGATTAACTGCCCAATTACCCCTCCCAGACCGAAAGCTTTAAGAGGGGCCATTGGTTCCCCAGTGCTCAGAGCAGCACCTGGCCCATCGTGAATGCTACACATTAAATGAGCTAATGAATGCATGTGTCAGGTGCACAGCATCTGCCCACGCCACATTTGATGTTACTTGGGCAATCTGCAAATGTCTAATGCTCACAGGAACCCTGAGAGGCAATACGAATGAAAGCCAATACTTGTGAGGGGCTTACACTGTGCCAGACACTGTTCTAGGAGCTCAAATATGAGCTCATTTAATCCTTCACAGTCCTACCAGGTAGGCATGTATACATCTGGATTTACTGTGAAGCTAACAGAGCTTAAGCTTCTAGGACCCTCACGTGTTCCAGAGGGGCCCTGCCAGTGCATTCACATGGTTAAGTGTTTGTAAACTTTGCACAAGATGTTGAGATTCCTTTTTTGGTTTTTTTTTTGAGACAGAGTCTTGCTCTGTCACCAGGCTGGAGTGCAGTGGTGCAATCCTGGCTCACTGCAACCTCCGCCTCCCAGGTTCAAGCGATTCTCCTGCCTCAGCCTCCCGAGTAGCTGGGATTACAGTTGCTTACCATCACGCCCAGCTAATTTTTTGTACTTTTAGTAGAGATGGGGTTTCACCATGTTGGCCAGGATGGTCTCGATCTCTTGACCTCGTGATCCACCTGCCTCGGCCTCCCAAAGTGCTGGGATTACAGGCATGAGACACTGCACCCGGCCAGAAATTCTTTACCTTAAAAAGGGGTCCACACGTGGTAAGAGCTTCAGGCCCCGCCCAACCCAGATCCACCAGAGAATGCATTGCTCTTCCCATTTCGCATATGAGAAGGCTGAGGCTCAGAAAGATTAAATAACCTGCGCAAGGACATTCAGAGCCAGGATTTGGATGCAGGACCAAAGCCCTCTCCACTCTGCCCCAGGCCTCTCAAATCTAAGGAAAGGAGCCCAGGACAGTGGTGGCGTGTGTCTGCCTGAGGCCAGCTTTGCATGTGTGTGGGGGTCTGAGCAGAGGAAGGGAGACAGAGGCTCTGATCAGAAGGGTCCCAAGTTCACAGCCCAGAGCCCTGAGCACCAGCTACTTGGCATCAGAATCCTGCTAAATCTGACCATCTCCTCCCCCAACCCCCTCGTGACCCAAATCTATTGTTTGCCTTTCCAGCTCCTGGAAGCGCTGAGTGCAAACTACAATGGACCAGCACAGCTCACCCCGAATAAACCTGCTCTCTGTCCCCTTCCCTTCCCAGGCCCCTCCTTCACTGGGGCTGCAGGGCCCAGTCATCTCGAACACCAGGCAAGGGCGAACAGGAGCTGGCAGGCTGGGCTTTAAGGGCAGGCCCTCCACTTGCTATTTTGCAAAAGGCCGGTTTCAGCTGCCTGGGCATTCAGTTACCTTAATTAGAATGGGCCCCAAGCTCGGGGCAGATTCTATCACAGCAGGGATGGGAGAAGAGGAAAAGAGCGGTAATGGAGCTGCCCTCCCTCGGGCACTGAGATGGAGAGCGGTGGGTGGCAGGAGTGGGGCAGTGTGTGCCTGGGCCCTCCACAGGCTTGAACGGCCTCACTCAGTCCCTCAGTCTTCAGAGCAACCTGGGGAGAGAGTAGCTGGGACTACTGTCTCCCCAGGTGGAGAGTTTCAGAATGGGCTCACAAAGCCCATTCTGAGGCTGAGATCAGTGGGGATGTAGACTTCTGTCATATCCCTGGACCAAACTTAGCATCAGAACCACTCAGAGAAGAGAATTAAGTCAGAGAGAAAGTCTGGGGGCAGGGATGAAGAAGGGGAGTACCAAGAAGAGAGCACTTTCTGTTTTTTCTGGAAATACTAGGAAGTGGCTGGGCACTGTGGCTCACGCCTGTATTCCCAGCACTTTGGGAGGCCGAGGCGGGCAGATCACCTGAGGTCAGGCATTCGAGACCAGCCTGGCCAACTTGGTGAAACCCCCATTTTAGTCTCTACTAAAAATACAAAAATTAGCTGGGTGTGGTGGCATGCGCCTGTAGTCCCAGCTACAGGCTCAGGAGGCTGAGGGAGGAGAATGCTTGAACCTGGGAGGTGGAGGTTACAGTGAGCTGAGATCACGCCACTGCACTCCAGCCTGGTGACAGAGCAAGACTCCATCTAAAAAAAAAAAAAAAAAGAAAAAAGAAAAGAAAAGAAAAGAAAGAAAGACTCAGGAGCTAGATGCAGGAGGTATGGTTTAAGGACGCCGAGCCTTAACTCCATTTTCTTCTCCAGACAGGGAAGGAAGTGGTCTTGTTGACACCAAGAGCCAGGAGAGCCAATGTTTGAGAACATTCCTTTAAACCAAAATGCAGAGATTTGAAGTTTAAATTATTCCCGAAAAATAGAAACAAGCTTTGAGTATAAGTAAGAATTGACATAATAAAGCTTGAGCTTTTGAGACTCAAGGTGGTAGCATCCCTGGGTCCCCATTAGGGACTTTTGAGGGCTAAGGGAAGCTCAGCTGTGCTCTATATGGCCACCTGGTTTCCATAGACTCTGCCTTCCTGGCTACTGGGACTGGAGAAATTACCCCAACCCCGGAGTGTGTAGGAAGGTACATGAGTGAATGGGGGAGTGCAGAGGGTCTTTTTCTGCCAAGCTATAATCTACCAGCGGAGCCACAGTTGGCGCTGGAAGGCAGTAGACGCCCAGGCAGGAACTATGTGGGACGAGCGTAGAAGCCACAACCAACTTTGCTACTCAGAGTCTGCATAACCTCGGCAAAGTCTCAGCATCTCTCTGCATAACATTCTCAGCCTGTAAAATGGTGTAACAGCTGCTAACACTTAGCACATAACTATGCGATAGACACTAACCTAAGTACTTTTTACTAATTCATTTAATCCTCATAACACCTTAGGAGGAAGGCATCACCACCTACAGGAAAGGAAACAAAGGCACCGACAGGGGAAGAAACGCATTAAGGTCACAGGACTAGAAGTGGCAGATTCAGGAATCGATCCCAGGCTGCCTGGGTCCAGGGTGCATGTCCTTAACCACAACATGACACTGTCTCTGCCTCCTTCCCCTGGGACTCACTGTCCTCAAGTGCACCAGATAAGCAATGCTGTAAACGAAGTAGATTAGTCAGGGGCTGGGATTCTTTTTTTTTTTTTTTGAGACCGAGTCTCACTCTGTCACCCAAGCTGGAGTGCAGTGGCGTGATCTCGGCTCACTGCAACCTCTGCCTCCTGGGTTCAAGCGATTCTCCTGTCTCACCCTCCTGAGTAGCTGGGACTACAGGCGTGTGCCACCACACCCGGCTGATTTTTTTTTTTTTTAAATTTTTAGTAGAGACGGGGTTTCACTATGTTAGCCAGGATGGTCTTGATCTCCTGATCTTGTGATTCGCCTGCCTCGGCCTCCCAAAGTGCTGGGATTACAGGCATGAGCCACCGCACCTGGCTCTTTTTTTATTTTTTAAAGACGTAGGGCCTTGCTGTGATGTTGCCCAGGCTAGAATGCGGTGGCCACTGGTAGGTGCGATCCCACCACTGATCAGCACAGGAGTTTTGACCTGCTCTGTTTTTGACCTGGGCTTGTTTACCCCTCCTCAGGCAACGCTGTGGTCCCCTGCTCCCAGGAGGTCACCATATTGATGCCAAACTCAGTGTAGATACCCGATCAACATAGAGCATCATAGCCCAGAGCTCCTGGGCTCTAGCGATCCTCCTGCCTCCCCATTAGCTGAGACTACAGGAGCACCACCGCGCCCAGCAGGGGCTGGGATTCTTTTTTTTTTTTTTTTTAACTTGGTGCCATCCCTATTGAGGGCTACAGTTCTTGAATGGTGAGTTTTGATGTGGGATTGAAGCACAGAGTCCCAGAGCATAGGCCTGGAGCTCTGGGGCCAATGGAAAGAGTCCACAGCAGTGATTCTAGAACTTTGGTTAGGGGAGTGTGCTAAGGATGCAGATTCCCAGGTCCACCCACATCCTGGGCCAGTCAATGGGGCCTAGGAATCTGCATTTAACATGGACACACTGGTTGAGGAGTGAGGACTCTGGAGTCCTAACCTAGATTCCTTCCTGACTACAGGGGAAAGACCTCAGACCTGGAGCCAGGAGAACCAGGTTCTAGTCTGGCCTCAACACAGCCTTGGGAAGTCCTAGGCTCTGTGCATCCTGTTTCCCCATCTGTAAGATGAATATGTCACCCCAGATAGTCTCCACTGACTGCCCGTAGGCCCTGGATGAGAATATCCAGGCCAGGCACTGTGGCTCATGCCTGTAATCCCAGCACTTTGGGAGGCCAAGGCAGGCAGATCACTTGAGCCCAGGAGTTTGAGACCAGCCTGGGCAACGTGGCAAAACTGTCTCTACTAAAAATACAAAAATCAACCAGGCATGATGGTGCCTGCCTGTAGTTCCAGCTACTAGGAAGGCTGAGATGGGACTTTGCCTGAGCCTGGGAGGCGGAGGTTATAGTGAGCCAAGATGGCGCCACTGCACTCCAGCCTGGGTGACAGAGAAAGACCTTGTCTCAAAAAACAAAACAAAACAAAAGGCCGGGCGCAGTGGCTCATGCCTGTAATCCCAGCACTTTGGGAGGCTGAGGCAGGTGGATTCCCTGACATCGGCAGTTCGAGACCAGCCTGACCAACATGGAGAAGTCTCGTCTCTACTAAAAATACAAAATTAGCTGGGCGTGGTGGCAGGCGCCTGTAATCCCAGCTACTCGGGAGGCTGAAGCAGGAGAATCGCTTGAACCTGGGAGGTGGAGGTTGCAGTGAGCAGAGACCGTGACAGTGCACTCCAGCCTGGGCGACAAGAGCCAAACTCTGTCTCAAAAAAAGAAAAAAGAAAAAAGAGAGAATGTCCAATCCCCACCCCCATTTTCTCTGCTCTCTGTAATGAGGCAGCAGTGCTGATGTTTCCTTTTGATTCTGGGCTCCCAGAGGGAGGAATAAAAATAAAATAACCATGACATTAACAGCTGCTCTGTCATGAGTGGGCCCACAAGATGGGAAGAATGCCACCAACTGTTGGCCGGCATGGCCAACTTCTGCTTGATCAGCCTGAGAAAGCTGGGGGGGTCCCCCACACTGACAGCACAGGTCTCCTCGTAGCCATGTTCAAACACAGGCAAGTATGATCCTTGAACCTGAGGGTCTGGCACAGGAGAAACAAATGGGGAGAAGAGGCTGGGCCCGGTGGCTCATGCCTATAATCCTAGCACTTTGGGAGAATGGGGTGGGCAGATCACCTGAGGTTGGGAGTTCGAGACCAGCCTGGCCAACATGGCAAAACCCTGCCTCTACTAAAAATACAAAAAATTAGCCGAGTGTGGTGGCATGCACCTGTAGTCCCAGCTACTCGTTAGGCAGAGGCACGAGAATAGCTTGAACCAGGAGGCCGAGGTTGCAATGAGCTGAGATCGGGTCACTGCACTCCAGCCTGGACAACAGAGAAAGACTCTGTCTCAAAAAAAAAAAAAAAAAAAAAAAAAAAAAAAAAGCCAGGCACAGTGGCTCACACCTGTAATCCCAACACTTAGGGAGGCCTAGGCGAGTGATCACCTGAGGTCAGGAGGTCAAGACCAGGCTGGCCAACATGGTGAAACGCCGTCTCTACTAAAAATACAAAAAATTAGCCAGGTGTGGTGGTGGGTGCCTGTAATCCCAGCTACTCGGGAGGCTGAGGCAGGAGATTCGCTTGAGCCTGGGAGACAAAGGTTGCAGTGAGCTGAGGAGAAGAGAAAGGCACATGCTAGCTGCCTCTGGCCTGGTGGAGGGAGGTTCCGGGTGCTCTTGCTATGTGGAAACTTGAGATGCCGGGGCTAGCTGAGAACCCCAGGCCTCCTGTGTTGGTGCCAAAATTGAGAGCCCTCAACGACCCCAACTAACTCTGATCTAGTGCCCACCACATGGCAGGGCACCGCGGGACTCATCATCTTCTTTATATGATCTGCACACCACCTGTAGCAGGGGATGACCATTGTGCCCAATTTACAGGTAGGGAAGATGAGGCTCAGAGAGGCTAAAGGGGTCATGATGGCAGCACAGCTGCCAAGTGCCAGGGCTGGGGCTCAAACCCAGGCCTGCCTGGAGTCTCGTGTTCTCCATTAAGCTGAGCGGCCTCGCAGCAGGACTCCTTACATAATGGGACTATGCTCTGGTGGTTACAATGTGTTAACGCCTCCTCCTGTTGATGGCTTAAGCTTTACTGGCTTTGGGACTGTTTGCCGGAGCCCTGAGCCAGCAGCCAGCAAAGTAAGTGCAGAGGCGGCCTCATGATCAGAACCCAGTCAAGGCTTTTGTTTGAGGACTGAAGCTGAGGCTCAGGATGAGGAAGGAGAATTTTCAAGAAGATGGTGTGAGGCCGGGCGCGGTGGCTCACGCCTGTAATGCCAGCACTTTGGGAGGCCGAGGCGGGCGGATCATTTGAGGTCAGGAGTTCGAGACCAGTCTGACCAACATGGCGAAACCCTGTCTCTACTAAAATACAAAAATTAGCCAGACGTGGTGGTGCGCACCTATAATCCCAGCTACTTTGGAAGCTGAGGCAGGAGAATCACTTGAACCCAGGAGGCGGAGGTTGCAGTGAGCCAAGATCACACCACTGCACTCCAGCCTGGGTGACAAAGTGAGACTCTTTCTCAAAAAATGAAATAAAATTATAAAAGAGAAGAAAAAATAAAAGATGGTGTGGAGATAGTGACGCTAAGAGTCCAGACCGAGGCTGGTGCTGGGAAACTGAGTGCTGGTTGAGGCTTCACAACCAGCCAGCTATGAGACCTTAGGAAAGTCCCTTATTCTCCCTGTGCCTCGCTGGGGCTGTTCCAAGACTTTAAATGCTTCCCTGCAAATTTCCAAGCGGATACTCCAGACCCTTTCTAACGTTCACTCATCTGTGCAGCTGGCCGCACATCACAATCACCTGGGTAGCTTTTCAAACTCCCAATGACCAAGCCAAACTTCAGACCAATTACATCAGAATTTGGAGGTAGAACCTAGGCCCTGGTTTTTTTTTTTTTTTTTTTTTTTCTGAGATGGAGTCTCACTCTGTTGCCCACGCTGGAGTGTGGTGGCACAATCTCGGCTCACTGCAACCTCTGCCTCCCAGGTTCAAGTGATTCTCCTGCCTCAGCCTCCTGAGTAGCTGGGACTACAGCAGGCACCCGCCACCACACCCAGCTAATTTTTGTATTTTTAGTAGAGATGGGGGTTTCACCATATTGGTCAGGCTGGTCTTGAACTCCTGACCTCAGGTGATCCACCCATCTTGGCTTCCCAAAGTGCTGGGATTACAGGCGTGAGCCACCGCACCCAGCCAGCCACATTATTTTTTAAAGCTCCCCAGGTGATTCCAATATGTGGCCAAGGTCCAGCCCTGTGACCAATAAAAGTGTGTCTCAAACTTTAATGAGCATATGAATGAATCTCCGAGGGTGTTAAAATGTAGATTCCGATTCAGTAGAAATGGGTTTCGATTCTGTATCTCTAGTGAGATTCTGTATCTCTAATGAGCCAAGATCGCGCCACTGCACTCCAGCCTGGGTGACAGAGCAAGACCTTGTCTCAAAAAAAAAAAAAAAAAAAAAAAGGCCGGGTGCAGGGGATCATGCCTGTAATCTCAGCACTTTCGGAGGCCGAGGCAGGTGGATCCCCTGCCACTGAGAGTTTGAGATCCCAACTGATTTGCAGATGATACACGCGTGAGTCCATGGACGACACTAGGGATGTCAAGGACCCAGAATGTTCCTAAGTATGCTCCCGAGCTGAAGAAAGGTTGCCCTGGCCAAGTCTGCAAACGCTGCATACTCTCATCTCCCTCTTTGGCATCCAGAGGGGCGCTGGGATATTAAAGCTCTGAGAAGTCCTGCATCGAGGTAACCCATGCATTTTTGAGCATCCAGGGCTTACATCAGTGCTCAGTGCCAAGCTAAGTGCTCAGTAAGTGCCCGGTATCGTGGTGATGGTTCTTAGCTGTGCACTTCAGGGACTGGTGAGGGCTTTGTAGGGTGGATGGAGATGTGGACGTACATGATGTCTGGGTCCAAGGACAGGCCCAGGCTTGTGTGTGTGGAGAGGCTTTTCTGCCTCATCTGCACACCTGCACCTCTGTTGCAAATGGTTTCAAGGTATTTATTAGACAGGTGGGGCCGTGAGGGTGGTGGGGAAGCTAAGGGTGGGAGTCAGGGGGGTTGTTGGCAGCAGGGGCTATGAGTAGGGGTCCATGGATTTGGGGGGCATCATGGTGGTGTATGTGGGGGCTGTGGAGGTCTGTGGGTGGTGAGAGTCGGTGGACAGGGGAGGCTGTGGGTGGTAGGGGGCTTGGCACATGACCCAGCCAGCGTTTACAGCACAGTGCTGTAAACTAGCTGTGTGTGGTAACTCCTGCGAAGCGATTAAAAATACACACACAGCCGGGCGTGGTGGTGCACACCTGCAGTCCTAGCTACTCAGGAGGCCAAGGTGGGAGGATCGCTTGAGCCTAGGAGTCGGAGGATGCAACGAGCTAGGATCACACCACTGCACTCCAGCCTGGGTGACAGAGTGAGACCCTGTCTTGAAGAAATATATATATGTCTCTATATATACACCCACTCAACTTTGTGAAAAAATGGTCCCAGAGAGAAAGCCACCTGCTAGCACTAGTCTTGGAGGGAGAGAGAAAATGAAGACGTCCAAGAGATTAATGGTTCTTTGCCAGAAAATAGAAGCAAAGTAGTAATATTTATAGCCACCAACGTTTCTAGCACTCTGTCTTGCTGTCAGGCTCTAACACACATCCTAACTGATGCCAGTGGCTTCTAATTTATCTCCTGGATCCTCTCAACAAGCCTGAGGAGTACATTAGGGTCATGCCTATTTCACAGGCAAAGAAAACGAGGTTCAGAGATGACACAACCTGTCCAAAGTCTCACGGGGAAGGGCCAAGCTGTGATTCAGACCCAGGTCCTTCTGACTCTGATGTCTATGCTCTGAGGTGAGTCTATACCACCTGCTCCCAGGGACGGCAGACACTGATCCACTGCTTACTTTGGGTCAGGTCCTGAGTTAAGCATTTGAAAAGCACTTTATTTTTTAAACAACAGCCTAGTAAGCCAAGGCATCAGGCATGAGTCTCCAATGTGCTTGCTCCTCCACCAGACCCAAAGACACATTTTTCAATGGACCCCAAAGCCTGACCATGAAGTGCCCACCTCATCCCATTCCAGCCAGGCTTTTTAGCAGTCTGGTCTGTCTCAGCCCATGGTGGGCTGGTGCCTGGGAAGGCAGCAGGGCTTTTTCCTCAAGGGGCACCTGAGAGGGCTGGGAGTGACCGCAAGGCAGGCAGGAGCACTGTGGCCACCACCAATTTCCAGAGCACTCTGTGTATTTCTGTCCTGAGCCAGTCCCAGGCTCCACACAAGCCCTGGGACCCCAGGAGGGTAAAGTCCCAGCCACCCCTGTGTCCAGAAGAATAGAGGAGTCCCTCTGGGGCATAACCCACTGTCAGGCAGAGGTATCTGGGGCCGTGGGGAGGGACTGGTGAGGGATAAAGAGGCTGCTTTGGGTTGGGGGAGGGGCTGGAAAAGCTTCTGGGTGGCGGCTGAGCTGTGTCAAAGATGACAGTGCTGCAAGAAACAGAGGGAATTCTAGGAGAGGGAATAGCATGGGCAAAAACCCAGGAGTAGAAAGGGCAGCAGTGCCTGGGAAGTCCTGAGTTAACCCATCAGGCATGGGAGGGGAAGCTGCAGAAAGGTTTTGGTCAAAGTGACATGCACTCATTTATTCAACAAATGCTTTATGGTACCATTCATGTTAAATAATAATAATAATAATAATAATAATACGCTCACCAGAACCGAGGAAGTGTCAGATATGGGTACAGAGAGGAATGAGAGTATCTGGCCTCCTGGAGTTAAGAATCTAGTGATCAAGAAAACTACAATCTGATGGGCATTTCCCCCCATTTTATAAATGAGAATAAGTGATATCAGTGTGGGGTTACTCAGAGAGGTTAAGTGCTTTGCCCAAGACCACACAGCTCATCCATCTCAGAGGAAGGAGTCTACTCCCAGGGTCCCTGAACAGCTGAGGGTACTTGTAGATCTCTCTGACAGGTGGCTGAGGGGAGAAGGGACTTGGGGGTGGGTAGGACTGGGGAAGTGACATGGGGCAGGGGGTGTAGGCAACACTAGAGGAAACAGACTAGATGCAGAAAGTCAGCAGAGAGGCCATTGCACTGTCAGACATGATGAGTGAGGGTTGAGACCAGGACTACCATGTTCAGCTGCACAGGTTGGGTACTGCACAATTCCCATAGACTACAGTGATAATAGTGCCCTTTGGAGTTGGGTAGCAGTGACCCTGGCTAATAGAGGGACCAGACTCACACACATGACTGTGCATGTAGCCACAAGTCTTTAGCTCTTGGGCTAACAGCTGCCAGCTAAACCCCACACTGCTATCAAGGGCCACATTCTGTTTTCTCCTGGGGAGGAAGTGGTAGCTTCACCCCAAACGTGTTTCACACCCTAGGTGACCCACGGGGCCAGTCCATTCTTCACTAATGTGACAAAGATGCTGGTGCATGAAGGGTTCCAAGAGGAAAGAACATTGGCAAACTGCCTCCACTTCTGTGCTGGGAGGCCCAGAGGTGCACATGAGCATTTTAAAGACCCCCAGAAGCCCCACAGCCAGGAAGCTGGCACATTTTTCCTTGATGCATCTCCCAGGCTCCTGTGCAGAGAAGGCCCTTTCTGAGGGGCACCTCCAAACATCCCTGGCACAGCCCCAGCTGGCAGGCTCGGTGCCACCTGCCTCTTCAACCAAAGGGCTTCCATTTTACGACCCCCTATATCCAGGTCAGAGCCACCTTCAGGCCTCCAAAAGCAGCAGGAAGGGGCTGGGGGAATCTTGCCTCCCCGCAATGCCCTGTGGGGCTCCCACGATACTTTGTTTCATGCCTCTGGGTAAAAGATGGTCCTGCAGCAGTGCAGATGCTCCTGATGGGCAGCTCCCAAGCTATGCAACTCCTCAAAGGAGCCCTCTGGTCCTGCCTCCAGGGATGGGGTGGAGGGAGTGAGGAGAGGCCTGGGACACCTGAGGAGCCTCAGGAAAGGTGGACTCAGCCCGCAATCTGAGGCAACTGGATCAGATGCAGCTAAAAATCCTGGCCCTGCACACTGTGGCCCCAACGCCTTGGACACACGTCTTAACTGCTGTTTGAGCCCCAACTTCCTCATCAGCGAAATGGGTACTACAGTACCTACTTGGCGGGGTTGGTCTACTGGGGGTGGTTAAAGGAGATTAGCAAGGGGACACTCCATCTGTCCCTTCCCTCCAGGCCTTTTGTCTGGCTCCTGCTGAGACCTGGGTCAGACTGAAAAGTTCCCTGTGTTGAGAATGCAGACTTCAGGACAGAGAGAGATGGGGTGCAGAGAGAGAGAAGAGACAGAGCAGGGAGGGGAAAAGAAGGGGAGAGAGGAAGGGAGGATAGTCAGGGACGGAGAGGGAGGCGGAGAGGGAGGCACAGAGGCAGACAGAGACACACACAGACAGAGCGCAGAGGCACAGAAAGGGCCAAGTTGAGAGACAGAGGGTGGGGCAGCAGGAGGGGTGTGGCCACCTGCGGGGTTGGGGGTGAGGGTGGTGGGGGTCAGGCCTGCTCCCACCCCCAGGCTGTAACAGCCTTCAAAGCTTCCGCTGGGTCTCTTATCAGTCCTAGGGGGCAGCTGGGTGACTCCTCCTCTCCTTCCCACTCTCCCTCCACCTTGTCCCGCCCCGCCCTGGAGAAAGGGGAAGAAGCAGGCCGGGAAGCTGGTTCCAGGGGGGACTGGGGTGGAGTGAGAGAGGGAATGGATGGATAGTGCTTCCCCAGGTTAGGCCTGGGGACCCCTTCGAGGAGAAGGAGAGGACATAGGGCTTGGCCGGGACTGGGGACCCCTGGGGAGAGATGAGAAGTGAGAGTGTGACCTGCTAGTTCTTGGAATCTCTGAGAGGGGTCAGCTCCTGACTCTGGAAAGGCTCTCAGTCAACAGTCAGTCAACAAACAGGGACCAAGGAACTTGGTCAGGCCCAGGGCAGGGCACAGCAAGCCATGAAGCTGGTCCTTGTCCCCCAGGAGAACACAGCCGAGAACCTGTGAGGAAGGCCCTCCAAATTCCCATTCTCTACCTAAAACACGATGCTTCTGAACCAAACTCTAAGTTTCTCTCTTTCCCCCAGTTCTGTGAACTTTGGCCACCCTCACCTGAGCAACTCACTACCCCTCCTTAGAGCCCTCCGGAGGACAGGTTGGCCTGCGGTAAGACAGGCCCCCAGGACCAGGCCACCTTTTCAACCTACCTCCCCGCACCAGTTCTTCAAGCCTTGTTTACTCTTGCCTAGAAAAGAACAACCCTTTCGGCTTAACTTTGGAGGTGCAGGAGGATCTTCTGGTCAGCGCTCTCTCCCACTGCAGTGCTCCCGCTCCCACTGGAATAGTCCCCTCCCCACCACCCCCAGGCAATAATCCTTTAATAAGTCTCTCCTTAGTAAATCAAGATTCCTTGTTTTTATCTCTTCCTGACAGCTATGAAATTATTTACAATAAAAGACACATTCATAGCTAGAGTAGTAAAATAAAAATAAACCGTAGAGAAAAAGGAGGTAAATCATTAAATGGAAATGCAGATTTTATTGATTCACCAGTCTCGTTAGCTCTAAGTTTTTTGGCTTACCAAAACCAGAAAGGACAGCAGGGGATAGTTATACTGTAACTCATTATCTGATGTAAAAAGGTATCGTTTCATCAGGAAGGACTTCTTTTCTGGTGCAAAATCCTAAAAAGAATGTACTAGGGGCCAGCAGGGTGGCCCACGCCTGTAATTCCAGCACTTTGGGAGGCTGAGGTGGGCGGATCGCTTGAGCTCAGGAGTTCGAGACAAGCCTGGCCAACATGGTGAAAGCCCGTCTCTACAAAAAATACAAACATTAACTGAGCGTGGTGCCGCATGCGTGTCGTCCCAGCTACCTGGGAGGCTGAGGTGGGAGGATTGCTTGAGCCTGGAAGGCTGAGCCAAGATTGTGCCACTGCACTCCCGCCTGGGTGACAATGATACCCTGTCTCAAAAAAAGAATGTATTGGATCAAAGAGTACACAGGATGACAAATCAGCTGTAAGGTTTCCTCTAGCAATTCTAATGAAATTGAAGCAATATTCAATGAGCCATGAGAATAAAAACAAAATGTACAACACTAAAGACGTATTTGCAAGGAGGTAAGAGTAAACAGCGCTTTCTGACATGGAACTTGATATTAGGATAGATAATGGAAAATAAAGGAATAGGGTTAACATGACCTGAAGATGCTGAAGATGACTGACTTTCTCCGATATCACATGTCAGAGCTGAGCCTCTGCCTGTAAGCCAGGACGGCACACTCAGCGGAGGGTGAGTGCAACTGCCTCGGGAGCGTCAGCCCTGAAGGTGGCAAAGCTGACATTCACTGCAGCAGGCAAGGGTCCTAACATGCCTCCTGCCTGGTACCCATCTCAGAGGCCCCTTCAGCCTAGATTAAAGTTTCCCTTGAGGAGAAGGGGTCTGACCAAGAATGTCGCAAGTTACAGCACAAGACAGAAACCCCAGGCTGGGCTCGATAAGGCAGTTGTTTTGAAATATTGGTTGTAAAGTCATATTATCAGAGCAGAGAGGATGCTCAGCTTCCCACTCCCTGTGGTCAAAGGAGACCTAGTTTGAGTAGGTACAGTGAAGTGCCCACGTGTACAAGGCAGAGGACTGGGGAAGGGACTGAGGCAGGAACTTGAAGGGGATCCGAATATGCCACCCTGCAATACGCCACTTTGGCATAAGGATTATTTTGAGCTGAAGGCAATTGAGAAACAGCAGACACAGGATGAGCTCTCTGCCCTCCCCTTAGGTGCCTGAAAGTAGGGCATAAATTTCCATTTGTAAAGGTGCCCCCCTCTCCCGTCCCATGAAAAGGAGAATAAATCCAATGGGGAGGTTATGTATCTGTATAACACATCTAAACCACCACCCCCAATCTAACACACATTTCCTAGCTACCTTCCCAGAATATACTGCCCTTAGGAGCCCAAATCCTCCTCTTCCTTGTTTAGTTACTTGCCCACAACTTATCTTCCTTTGTCAAAATTGTATATAAACCCTGGATCCAACCATCTCTTTAGCTTTTCATGCATGTAAAATTAAAAACAACAATAAAATTCGTATGCCTTTTTTCTGTTAATCTGTCTTTGCTCAGTTTTATTTGCAGACCACAGACATAAAAGGGTAGAGGAGAAGTTTCTCCTCCCCTACAGACTTGTTCAGACAGGAGACCAGAGACTGGAGACCAGTCCTCTTCCTGCCTGTTCCCACAGTGGTGCTAATCATCAGTTCACCTGGCACCTCCACTGCCTCCCTAGAGCCCACAGACAGTTTCCATCTTTTTTTTTTTGAGAAGGAGTCTCGTTCTGTTGCCCAAGCTGGAGTGCAGTGGTATAATCTTAGCTCACTGAAACGTCTGCCTCCTGGGTTCAAGCGATTTTCCTGCCTCAGCCACCCGAGTAGCTGGGACTACAGGCAGGAACCACCAGGCCTGATTAATTTTTGTACTTTTAGTAGAGATGGGGTTTCACCATGTTGGCCAGGATGGTCTTGAACTCCTGACCTCAAGCGATTCACCTGCCTCGGCCTCCCAAAGTGCTGGGATTACAGGCATGAGCCACGGCCGCCAGGCTGAGTTTCCATCGTAAGAATCAGACTTAGGCAAGGCACAGTGGCTCATGCCTGCAATCCCAGCACTTTGGGAGGCCGAGGTGGGCGGATTGCTTGAGGTCAGGGGTTCGAGACCAACCTGGCCAACATGGTGAAACTCCATCTCTATTAAAAATACAAAAATTAGCTGGGCGTGGTGGCACACGCCTGTAGTCCCAGCTACTTGGGAGGCTGAGGCAGGAGAATCGCTTAAACCCAGGAGGCGGAGGTTGCAGTGAGCCAAGATCGCACCACTGTACTCCAGCCTGGGTGACAGAATGAGACTCCATCTCAAAAAACAAAGAATCAGACTTTATGCTCTGTCTTCCTGGTCAGGAAATGGAATGTAGCAGTGATCTGGTTCAGAACAGCTGTTTATCTCTCTAATACAATGTTGGAGCATTTGCCCTTTGGCTCAGCAGGTGTGGTTTTCATGTGATCAGGCCAGTCTCTGCCCTGGGAGAATGGTCTGACAAAGGGGTGGGCTCAATTCTTGAGAATGCCCAGGAGCTGAATTTTCTAGCTAGTGCTAGAGCAGCAGGTGGCTGTGGGTGGGGCTGGGGGGATGCAGCTGTGGGAGGCGGACTGGGCCCCAGGCCTTGCTATCAGCACCTGGTCACCACCCCTGAGTCAAAAGATATTCAATGGACCATGGTATGTCTCACAATCTATGCATTGTGAGTTGAGAAATGCCAGTATTTTCCAGAGTGCTGAGAGCCTTCCATGCACTTTCTTTTCTTTTCTTTCTTTCTTTCTTTTTTTTTTTTGAGACGGAGTCTTGTGCCCAGGCTGGAGTGCAGTGGTGCGATCTCGGCTCACTGCAACCTCTGCCTCCCGGGTTCAAGTGATTCTCCTGCCTCAGCCTGCCTAGTAGTTGGGACTACAGACATGCACCACCACGCCCAGTTGATTTTTGTATTTTTAGCAGAGACAGCATTTCACCATGTTGGCCAGGCTGGTCTCGAACTCCTGACCTCATGTAATCCACCTACCTTGACCTCCTACTTCCATGCACTTTCATGTTTCATTTTGACAACGACCCTGGGAGGAAGACATCAGTTACAACCTCCATCTAGCAAGTGAAGAAAGTGAGGCTCAGGGAGGCTAAGTTCCTTGTTCAGCGTGGCCCAAGTAGTATGTGACAGCATCAGGATTCAAACTCAGAACCCTTGGACTCCAAAGGTCCCCAACTCTCCCCAGGTTTTTTTTTTTTTTTTTTGAGATAGGGTCTCTCTCTATGGTACAGGCTGGAGTGCAGTCATGTGATCATATAATAGCTCACTGCAGCCTCAACCCCCTAGGCTCAAGTGATCCTCCCACCTCAGCCTCCTGAGTAGCTGGGACTACAGGCACACGCCACCATGCCTGGCTACTTTTTAATTTTTTTGTAGATATGGGGTATCTCTATGTTGCTTAGGCTGGTCTCGAACTCCTGGGCTCAAGCAATCCATCCACCTTGGCCTCCCAAAGTGTTGGAATTACAGGCGTGAGCCACCGCGCCCAGCCTCTCCCCAAGTTTAAATGAACGTTTTGCCCCAGGGCCAGTCAGGTAGGCCTATACCTGTACTCCTGAAACCAAAGCTTGGAAACCTCTCAGTAATGCCTCCCAGTTCCCCGCGGGGTCAGCTGCCCCATCCCGCACTAGGGCAATGAACTGGGGCTGACCTCCAGCAGGGGCAACATCCCCCAGGAGAATGCCTGAATAAGAGGTGCACAGAGAGAAAACAGCAATGCCAGAAGCAAGTGGCTGAGCACAGTTCCTGGCAGAGAATCCGTCTTGTCTGTCACAGTAGCAGAAATGTGGAGACAGAAACCTAGCAGGCCTCACCACATGCGGAGGTGACAGTGACTGCTACAAATAACACTTGCTGGTGGACGGAGGGAGGGGGGGCAGAGGAGGCAATGAAGGGACCCCTCTGGCTCTTTCCGCGTGGTCTCATGGCATGTAGGGGGAAAGATGGGACAGGACCTGCAAGTTACAAAAGCACTGCTAGAGAGATCTGAGGTCAGCAGCACCACCATTGCTGAGGAGCAGGCTAGGAACACAGACCCAGGCCCGTGAACCAGAATCGGCATTTTCTTAAGACCAGTGATTGACACGCACAGGAAAGCGAGAGAGCCCAGCTACAGAGTCTCAGAGCATCCAGGCACCCCTTTTTGAATCCCCCAGAGCACTGAGGCAGGGCGTGATTTTTACAGCCTTTGAGCTGGTCCTTGGATACTCCTAGGTGGGAGCCCATCCCTCCCTGACAAAGAGTCAACATTCCACATCTGAGATTCATCCATCTGCTTGTGCAACAAATCTGCACCGACAGCCTCTCTGTGCCAGGCACTGTGCAGCAGTGAATGACACTGGCAAAGCCCTGGACCCACGGAGCTTACAGGCCAGTGGGGGATGACAGGACACACGTAGATGATAAGACTGTGCCAAACAAGATACAGTTGGAGAGAAGGAATAAGTTCTAGTATTTGCTAGTACAGCAGGGAAATTATAGTTAATAATTTCTTGTATCTTTTAAAAAGCTAGAAGAACTGCAATGTTCCCAACACAAAGACAAAGGTTTGAGGTAATGGATATCCCAGTTACCCTGATTTGATCATTACACATCGTATGCAGTTATCAAAATATCACATGTATCCCAAAAACATGTATCACTATTACACAGCCATTAAAAAACCATGCAGCTAACACTGGTGCATACTCAAGGAAATAAGCAGGGTGCTCCGGCAGTGGCAGTGATGGGGTCAGGGTGGGGAGGGGGTTTCTTGAGAGGGTGGTCGGGGAAGGCTTCTCTGAGGAGGTGACATTTGTGCTGAAACCTGAAGGGCACAAGGGCAGCTATACAAAGATTTGGGGGACAAGGGTTCTAGGTGGAGGGGAAGCCAGGCAAAGGCCCTGTGCAGAACTCGCTTGGGGCAGTTTGAGGAACAGGAAACAGACCAGGGTGGCTGAACAGTGAGAGTCACCAGGAATCTGGGAGGGGCAAGGTCAAAGATTCAGGCAAAAGTGAAACCTGTGAGGCCACAGTGGGAAGTTAGGGTTTCGGATTTTGTCACTGGAGGCTCTTATGCAAGGCAGAGGAGGATGGGACTTACAAATTTTTTTTTTTTGAGACAGAGTCTTGCTCTGTTGCCCATGCTGGAGTGTAGGGGCGCCATCTCGGCTCACTGCAACCTCTGCCTCCCAGGTTTAAGCGATTCTTCTGCCTCGGCCTCCTGAGTAGCTGGGATTACAGGTGCCTGCCACCAGGGCCAGCTAATTTTCGTATTTTTAGTAGAGACGGGGTTTCACCATGTTGGCCAAGCTGGTCTCGAACTCCTGACCTCAGGTGATCCACCTGCCTCAGCCTCCAAAAGTGCTGGGATTATAGGTGTGAGCCACCGTGCCCGGCCACTAGGAGTTACAAGTTTTAAAGAACACTCTGGTGTCATATGGACCACAAAAGACAAGAGAGAATGCAGGCCATCAGGGCACAGGGACAGGGTGCGGCTCTGCTGGGACTGGGGTGTAACCTCCAAGGTGGAGGGAAGTGGATGGCTCGGGACATAGTTTGGGGGTAAAACCATTAGGCTGTGATGATGGGCTGGATGTGGAAGAAGGAAAGAAATTAAGGATGACTTGATCCTTGGTCAGAGTGACCAGGTAGGGGAGGTGGTGCCATCTACTGAGATGGGGAGCCTGGGGAAACATTCTTGGGGCTGAGGGGATGGAGTTGGATCAAAAGGTGTAGCCTGGAACACGGTGGAAATGCAGAGGGTGCGCCACAGGTTTGATAGAAGAGTCTGGAGCCGAAGGCAATGTCAGAGGGGAAAATTCTATCTTGGGAGCCCTCAGGGTAATGGCGCTTTTAGAGTCCTGGGACCAACCAGCTCCCCTGGGGAGTGGGCAGGCAGGAAGCATAGGGCTGAGGACGAGGCCTGAGACCCAGCGCCATTTAAAGGGACCCAGGAGGAGGGCGGGCAAGGCTGAGGTGGACAGATCACTTGAGGCCAGGAGTTCGAGACCAGCCTGGGCGACATGGTGAAATCCTGTCTCTACCAAAAATACGAAAATTAGCCGGTCGTGATGGCGCGGTCCTATAATCCCAGCTACTTGGGAGGCTGAGGCAGGAGAATCGCTTGAACCCCGGAGGTGGAGGTTGCAGTGAGCTGAGATCACGCCACTGCACTCTAACCTGGGTGACAGAGGGAGACTCTGTCTCAAAAATAATAATAATAATAATAATAATAATGATAATAATAATAATAATAATAAAATAGCTGGTGGGTGGGGTGTGCGGGGAGAAAAGCAGCCTGAGAGGTAGGAGGAAGCCTTAAGCTAAAAGGACGATCTGAGAAGGGAGAAGTTGGCTGTGCCAGGCCCTGCCCAGGGTTCCAGTAAAATGTGAATGGAGCAGAGGACACTAGAGGCTGAGAATGGGAGGGGAAGGAGAGTAGGGAGATGTTTGTTAAAAGTACAGAATTACAGTTGGAGAGGAGGGATAAGTTCCATTGTTCTACATCACTGTAAGATGACTATCATTAACAATAATAAAGAGTTTTCAGTAGCTAGGAGACTATCGAATGTTCTCAAAACAAAGAAATGATAAACGCTGGAGATGGTGGATATGCTAATTACCCTGATCTGTTCACCACACACCATCACTATGTAAAAACGTGACTAGAGAACTGATGCCTGGATTTGGCCAGTGAGAAGTTCCTGGTGGCCAGGCAAGGTGGCTCATGCCTGCCATCCCAGCACTTTGGGGGTCCGAGATTGGAGGATTGCTTGAAGCCAGGAGTTTGAGGCTGCAGCAAACTAGGACTGCACTACTGCACTCCAGCCTGGGGAACAGAACAAGACCCCCATCTCTACAAAAAATAAAAATAGGTAGGAATGATGGCAGATGCCTGTGGTCCCAGCTACCTGGGAGACTGAGGTGGGAGGATTGCTTGAACCCAGGTGTTGGAGACTGCAGTGAGTCAGGACTGCACCACTGCGCTCCAGCCTGGGTGACAGAGTGAGACCCCCGTCTCAAAAAGAAGTTCCCGGTGACTGTGAGAGGTGTTTCAGCAGAACAGAGGGGCCAAAACATGATTGGGAGTGGCAACAGAGAGAAAGGGAGACAAGAAAGGGAGTTGAGACCAGTCTTTGGAGGAAATAGACCAAAGGAAAGAAAGCCAGGATATGGGGTCAAGCGGGTGCTTCCCTGCCCATGGGCATTATTATGTCAGCTCCAGAAGCGAATGGAAAGGACCCAGCAGGGGCGTGGTGCGGGTGCTGTGGGTGAGGGGCTGTTTGTGAAGGCGAGTGCTTGAGTTGGCAGGAGGGGCTGGGATCCAGTGTTCAGGCGGGGTGCGGGTGAGGAGCTGGGACTGGAGGGCATGGCCTGTGTCAGAGCAGGGTCATGCCACTCGGCATCCCAGCAGCAAGCTGAAAGCGTGGGTGCAGCTGGAGGCAGGCTGGTGACTTTGGGAATGGGAAGGGGAGCGAATTCTGTCCCCTGTGTCCTGAATGATTCCCCTGAGGGTTCTGAGTGGTACAGAGAATGCAGTCATAGATACTACTGACTGCGGGAACCTCCTCAGGAACCTTTAGAAACATCAATCCATTGCATTCTCACCACAACACTGAAAATCAGGCTGACGACTCCGATTTTAGACAGGCAGAAATGAAGAAGGCTCAGAGAGGTGAAGCGACTTGCCAAATGACACACAGGAAGTGGTCAAGCAGAACCCACACTCAGCCTATTTGACTCGAACCTGAGCTCTTTCCAGGATTCTGAGCAACCTGGGTGAGGATTTGCAGTGTCTGGAGGATCTGGTCAGAAGGATTCTTACAGGTCCAGGGCATCCCCAGACAAAGAGGGCTGGAATCAGGCATCCTTGAGGCCAGCCTTGAGAGGAGGCAAAATTACATAGTTCCTGGAGCCTGCCCATGGAGCTCATTCCAGGCCTCGGCCACGCGGGGTCAAATTTCCTCGTTTCTCCCTCCCAGCCAAGACCTGTTTTGTTACTAAAATGAACACTGCATTTACTTTATTACAAGAAAACAGGGCTAGGAGAGGTTGCTCATGACTGTAATCCCAGTGCCTTGGGAGGCCTAGCTGGGAGACTTGCTTGAGGCCAGGAGTTTGAGACCATCCTGGGCAACATAGCTAGACCCAGTCTCTGCAAAAAAAAAAAAAAAAAATTAGCTGGATGTGGTGGTATGAGCCTGTGGTCCCAGCTACTGGGGAGGCTGAGGTGGGAGGATTGCTTGAGCCTGGGAGGTTGAGGCTGCAGTGACTGCACTCCAGCCTGAGTAACAGAGCAAGACTTTGTTTCTTAAAAAAAAGAAAAGGAAAGCAAAATAGCAATAACAGTAATACCTTACATAAAGTGGCCCCACAGCAGAAGACGGACATGGGTCTACAGTAGAAGTGAGACTCGAAAGAGTAGCCTCTAAAGCAAAACAATTTAAAAAGTCTTTCCTGCAGGGCGTGGTGGCTTACACCTGTAATCCTAGCAGTTTGTGAGGCCGAGGCAGGTGGATCTCTTCAGCCTGGGAGTTCAAGACCAACCAGGGTAACGGTGAGACCCTGTCTCTCCAAAAATCCAAAAATTAGCTGGGTGCATGCCTGTAGTCCCAGCTACTCAAGAGGCTGAGGCAGGAGGATTGCTTGAGCTTGGGAGGTGGAGGCTGCAGTGAGCTGAGATTGCACCACTGCACTCCAACCTGGGTGCTAGAGTGAGATCCTGTCTCAGAAACAAAATAAGGCAGCTGGGTGCGGTGGCTTGTGCCTGTAATCCCAGCACTTTGGGAGGCTGAGGTGGGCGGATCACCTGAGGTCAGGAGTTCGAGACCAGCCTGGCCAACATGGTGAAACCCCGTCTCCACTAAAAATACAAAAATTTGCTGAGCGTGGTGGTGCGCATGTGTAATCCCAGCTACTTGGGAGGCTGAGGCAGGAGAATCACTTGAACCCGGGAGGCGAAGGTCACAGTGAGTCGAGATCGTACCATTGCACTCCAGCCTGGGCAATGAGTGAAACTCCATCTCAAAAAAATAAATAAATAAAACAAAGTAAAATAAAATTGATAAAAGTCTTTCTTGTTATCTTTATTTTACTTTATTTTTTGAGATGAGATCTTGCTCTGTTGCCCAGGCTGGAGTGCTGTGGCACAAACGGCTCACTGCAGCCTCAATCTCCTGGGCTCAAGCAATCCTCCTGCCTCAGCCTCCCAAGTAGCTGGGACACACAGGTGCTTGCCACCACGCCTAGCTAATTTTTGTCTTTTTATTTATTTATTTATTTTGAGACGGAGTCTCGCTCTGTCACCCAGGCTGGAGTGCAGTGGTGCAATCTTGGCTCATTGCAAGCTCCGCCTCCCAGGTTCACGCCATTCTCCTGCCTCAGCCTCCCGAGCAGCTGGGACTGCAGGCGCCCGCCACCACGCCTGGCTAATTTTTTGTATTTTTAGTAGAGACGGGGTTTCACCGCGTTAGCCAGGATGGTCTCGATCTCCTGACCTCGTGATCCGCCCGCCTCGGCCTCCCAAAGTACTGGGATTATAGGAGTGAGCCACAGCGCCCACCCGTCTTTTTTGTATTAATAGATATGGGGTCTCACTTTGCTGCCCAGGCTGGTCTTGAACTCCTAGCCTCAAGGGATCCTCCAGCCTGGGCCTCTCAAAGTGCTGGGATTACAGGCTTCTTTCTTATCTTCAAAATATGTTTATTATGTTCCATATTTGTTTTAGTGTTGGACAATGTTTCCCCCAATTCTTCCAGGGAATCTGCTGCTCCAGGAAGATGCCCCCTGGTGTCCCAGCAAGTGCCTGGTATTTCCCTTGGGCACGGGTACCCGGAGAAGCACCATCCAGTATATCTTAGGGGCTTAGATTTCTCCCCCACATTATCTCAGATAATCCCCCCAAAGACGTGCGGGGGTCTTTTCTACTTTTCTCTTGAGATTGCCCCTCTCAGGAGACAAATACACCTACTCCAGTGTCCTAATCTCAGCCCAAAGAGGATGGAGATGTGGCCTGGTCATGGATAAGAGCCCACACCTCCTAACACTGTACCCAGTGTACACCGCACAGACGTTCAATGGCCCATGGTGTGTTCCCGGAGCCAGAAAGTACCGAGGCCGGCTGCCTCCCCACAATCTGAGAGATGCCAAGGGTGGACGCTCGGCCGCACACACACAATTAGGCATTTATTTTTCCCCAAATGCTAGAAGGGACACAAGCTGGAAGGGGTGTTTAGATCATGTTTCAGCTGGGAAAACTGAGGCCCACTGAGTGGGCGCCAACAATATGCATTTTAAATGTGCTTTAGACTTGAAAAATAAACACAGTAGAACTCCCCTCCTGGCCCCCTCCTCCCCACACCATTTTATTTTCAATTTAAATTTAAGTTGCAGTACCCCAAAGGACTAGAAAATCAATAAAGGCAAATCTAAATTGAGGGGCATTCTTCGAAGCAAGTGGTCTGAAGTTTTTAAAAAGGTCAATGTCATTAGTAGTAAAAAGAAAAAAAATAGAAAGAAAAGAAAAAAAAGGCTAAGGAACTCTTCTAGATTAAAGGAAACTAAAGAAACATGGCAACTGAACTACTGTGTGATCCTGTATTAGATCTGAGATAAAAATAAAAGCTATAAAAATATTATTGGGATGGCTGGGCGCGGTGGCTCACGCCTGTAATCCCAGCACTTTGGGAGGCCGAGGTGGGCAGATCACGAGGTCAGGAGTTCGAGACCAGCCTGGCCAACAGGGTAAAACCCAGTCTCTACTAAAAGTACAAAAAAAAATTAGCCAGGAGTGGTGGTGCACACCTGTAATCCCAGCTACTCGGGAGGCTGAGGCAGAAGAATCATTTGAACCCAGGAGGCAGAGGTTGTGGTGAGTGGAGGTCACGCCATTGCACTCCAGCCTGGGTGACAGAGCAAGACTCCATCTCAAAAAAAAAAAAAAAAAATAATATATATATATATATATATATTATTGGGAAAATTTGAATGTAGATTTTATGGTAGGTAACAAATTGTGCCAATGGTAAGTTTCCTGCAAGTCATAACTATATTGTGGTCACATAGGAGAGTGTCCTTCTTCTTAGGAACGGCCAAGTATTTAAGGATGAAGTGTCATGTCCACAACTAACTTTCAAATGGTCCGGAAAAAAAAAATAGTATGTATGCACATACACCCCACCAACAAACACAGGGGCAGAGAAACTAAGTTTAGCAGCATGTTAACAACTGGTCATCCAAGCGAAGGATATATGTGGACTCATTGTTCTGCTCTTAAAATTTTCTGAAGGTTGAAAATTTTCAAAATAAAAAGTTGGAGACAAAGTCAACTCTCTAGGTTTTTGTTTAGTAAAAGTGATCTACTCTTTATTCCTGCAGCGTCTGCAGCAGGAGCTTGGGCCCTCAGAGGTTTATAAACTGGACGGTGAGTGTAGAATCTCCACTGAGATCCCAGTTTAGCCTCTGACACATGAAGCACCCTAGGCCCTGCTGACCCAGAGTCCCCATTGGTTTCGACCGTGCTGTCTCGGAGAACATCTGCCCTCATGTGATTGTGTTTGTGTGTTTCCCACAGTTACTGCTCCAAAAATGCACTGCACTAGACTCATTAATGAGGGAAGCAGCAGGTGGGGATAGCTGGTCCAAAGGAGAAGGGGAGGGATCAAAGTCTGTGTAATCAGGGAAAGAAAGGATGCGGAAATGAGACTGGAAAGGTACATACGAAGGTGGTTAATGTCCTACAGGGTCATAAAACCCAAATTTTTCCCTCCTGCTCAGCTTTAAAAAGACAGGATGTAAGGAGCCTCTCCAAAGTTTTATCAAGCTCTAACTTGGTGAGTAGGTTCTAAAGATACATGTGGACTTGGGCATCAGGGTTGGGTTAGGCAGGAGGTGGCCCATGGGAAGTAGCACTCGCTGGCCAGCTCAGCTTAGCCTCTCTAGGGTAGGGATGGTCAGGGGTAGGAGGTAGGAGACACATGGTCCAGGGCAGACCAGGCTGAGGCAACGAACAAAAGGGGCTTCCATATCTGCACTGCTTCCATCCCCGCCACCTTTGGCTTAATCAGAGTTGAGTTATTTCCCAAAGATACAAATTGAGGATCTTACAGAAGCTCTGAGGCTTGGGATAAGTAGATTTTTTTTCTCTTTGGAAGGAGGGGGGTGTTGAAACACAGAAAAATATATTGGGGCCAGATATAAGTAGAAAGTCTCCTTCCCTGAGCTCTGAAACTCCCTCCTGCCACTACACCAGTGGGAGCATGGCACCCCACCCACACCTCCACCAGCACAGTGAATCACAGTGCTGTTTGTCAGGAAAAGTATTTTTAGAACTTATAAGTGCCATTGTCATGAGTGGTTTTAGAAATGCTTGTTTCAGGATGGATGAAATGAAGCGAGGGTGGGCTTAGATGTTCAGGCTGTAGGCATCCTCCCCAGCAAGTTCTAGAGAGAGGCACAGGTTATCATTTTAAAAACTTCTGGGAAGACGAGGGTTTGGCAAAGCCCCTTCTGAATATGAGCAAAAGAGCCATTTTGGGCTCAGGCTCAGGTCTGGGTTCCCAGCAAACCCTGTTTCCTTTTTTCTTTTCTTTTTTAGACAGGGTCTTGCTCTGTTGCCCAGGCTGGAGTGCAGTGGCACGATCTCCGCTGGCTGCAACCTCTGCCTTCTGGGTTCGAGTGATTCTTGTGCCTCAGCCTCCCAAGTAGCTGGGATTACAGGCATGCCCCCATCATGCCAGGCTAATTTTTTTTTTTTTTTTTCAGTAAAGATGGGGTTTCGCCATGTTGGCCAAGCTGGTCTTGAACTCCTGGCCTCAAGTGATCTGCCCACCTCGGCCTCTCAAAGTGCTGGAATTCCAGGCCTGAGCCACTGCACCGGGCCAAACCTCATTTCCTTTGCCATCAGGGGACTGCGTGCGTAAGCATAGCCTAGCAAGAAGCTGCTGGTTCCAGCCAGGTGAGGGAGGGCAAGAGGAACTGATGGGAAAAAGGCAAACTGGATCCCTACCTCACTCTAGACATCACAGTCAATTCTACGAATTAAAAATCAAATACACAAAAATAGAACAGTTTCACAATCGGGCAGGAAAGCATTTATAAGCATTACACCAAAGGCTGAAGCCATAAAGGAAAAGATTGATGAATTGGCTATAAAAATTTTTAAATTTGGTGTCATAAACAAAGTTAAAAATAAATAACAAGCTGGAAAAAAAGTTAATATATGTCAAAAAGTTATATTTCTAGTTCTTAAAAAATACCCAATAGAAGTAAACATAGCCAGAGTGGAGAATGTAGACAGGCAATTGATGAAGAAAGCCTCTTAGTGACCAAAAAATGTACTTTAAGAAGTTAAACCGTATTATAATTCAAAATAGGGGTTCTAATTTTAGCCTCTCAAATTTAAAGGATCTGAAAACTCAGCAACACCAGTATCAAAAGGGTAGCAGGAATGTGATGCAATCCTGATGGGATTCCTGCAGAGGAATCTGGCAGATTAGTATTAGGCAGTTTTAATATTTTGCATCCTTTTCTTTTCTTTTTTTTTTTTTTTTTTTTTTGAGACAAGAGTCTCGCTCTGTTGCCCAGGCTGGAGTGCAATGGCAGGATCTCAGCTCACTGCAACCTCCGCCTCTTGGGTTCAAGGGATTCTCCTGCCTCAGCCTCCCGAGAGGCTGGGATTACAGGCGTGCGCGATCACGCCTGGCTAATTTTTGTATTTTTAGTAGAGACAGGGTTTCACCACGTTGGTCAGGCTGGTCTCAAATTCCTGACCTCAGGTGATCCACCTGCCTCCACTTCCCAAAGTGCTGGGATTACAGGCATGAGCCACTGCGCCCAGCCTTTGCATCCTTTTCATAAAAGTTTCCACTTGCCTGAATTTACCGTATGGGGTGGCAAATTTTTTCTGTAAAGGGCAGACAGTAAATATTCTAGGCTTTGCAGTCCATTTGGCCTCTGTGGCAACTTTTCAGCTCTGCCACTGTAGTGTGAAAACAGCCACAGATAAGGTGTGAACAAATGGGTGTGGCTGTGTTCCAGTAAAACTTTATTTACAGTAACAGGCTCCTAGATTTGGCTCATGGGGTCTGTAATTTGCCAACCTCTGATTTACTTTAAAGCAACGATTGCTGCTGTGGGGAAATACTTAGCTATAAGAATGATTATTACACTGCTTTTGTTAATTCCGCAAATTACATTAAAAAATATATATACACCTGGCTGGGCATGGTGGCTCACGCCTGTAATCCCAGCACTTTGGGAGGCCAAGGCGGGCAGATCATGAGGTCAGGAGATCAAGACCATCCTGGCTAACACAGTGAAACCCCGTCTCTACTAAAAATACAAAAAAATTAGCCGGGCGTGGCGGTGGGCACCTGTAGTCCCGGCTACTTAGGAGGCTGAGGCGGGAGAATGGCGTGAACCCAGGAGGCGGAGCTTGCAGTGTGCCGAGATTGCACCACTGCACTCCAGCCTGGGCGACAGAGCGAGACTTCATCTCAAAAAAAAAAAAAAGTGTATATACGCCCAACAATAAGGAACTGGTATATAAATTTGGTTATCTTCATGTGGCAAAATATCATGTTGCCATTTAAAATTTAAAATGGCAACATGGCTACCTTGTTTTATAGAATTAAGCATGATAGAAAATACCATATAAATAAACTATTAAATATAAAGAGAGTTTAATGGGCCAGGCATGGTGGCTCACACCTGTAATCCTAGCACTTTGGGAAACTGAAGCAGGCAGATCACCTGAGGTCAGGAGTTCGAGGCCAGCGTGGCCAACATGGTGAAACCCTGTCTCTACTAAAAATACAAAAATTAGCCGGGCGTGGTGGTGGGCGCCTGTAATCTCAGCTACTCGAGAGGCTGAGGCAGGAGAATTGCTTGAACCCAGGAGGTGGAGATTGCAGTGAGCCAAGATCACACCGCTGCACTCCAGCCTGGGCAATAAGAGCACAACCCTGTTTCAATAAATAAATAAATAAATAAATAAATAAATAAATAAATAAATAAAATAAGGAGAGTTTAATAGGGTTATCATGACAAGATTAACACCAAAAACGAAAACCTATCCTATACATCAGTTGTAACCAATTATAAAATATCATAGCAAAAAGATCCTACACATATCAGCAATAAAAACTCCAAATATAGTCACCCTAAGAAGAAAGTGTGCATAACCTATTTAAGAAAATTATAAAACTTTGCAGCCAGATGCGGTGGTTCACGCCTGTAATCCCAGCACTTTGGGAGGCCGAAGCTGGCGGATCACCTGAGGTCAGGAGTTTGAGACCAGCCTGGCCAACATAGCAAAACCCCGTCTCTACTGAAAATACAAAAAATTAGCAGGGCATGGTGGTGGGAACCTGTAGTCCCACCTACTAGGGAGGCTGAGGCAGGAGAATCGCTTGGACCTGGGAGGCAGAGGTTGCAGTGAGTGGAGATCCAGCCACTGCACTCCAGCCTGGGCAATAACAGCGAAACTCCATCTCAAAAAAACCAAAAAACCAAAAAAAAAAAAAAAAAAACCAGAAAACTTTCCTAGAGGGCATAAAAGGCCAGAATAAATGAAGAGATATATGTATTCCCGGATGACAGAATGCAATATTGTAAAGAAGCCAATTTCCTTCAATTAATGCACAAATTTAATTTCAAATATGATCTCCTACAGGATTTGCAATAGAGCTTGACAAAAAGGCTGTTCCGGAAGAGAAAATATGTAAGAATAACAAAAACAGGTTTTCTTAATTTTTTTTTTTTGTGTGTGTGTATGACAGAGTCTCGCTTTGTCGCCCAGGCTTAAGTGCAATGGCGTGATCTCAGCTCACTGCAACCTCCGCCTCCCGGGTTCAAGTGATTCTCCTGCCTCAGCCTCCCGAGTAGCTGGGATTACAGACGTGTGCCACCATGCCTGGTTAATTTTTGTATTTTTAGTAGAGATGGGGTTTCACCATGTTGGTCAGGCTGGTCTCGAACTCCTGACCTCGGGTGATCCACCTGCCTCAGCCTCCCAAAGTGCTGGGATTACAGGCGTGAGCCATCGCACCTGGCCTAAAGTTTAAAGAAAAAAGAAGGATGAGAGAGCCTTTCCCTATCAGATATCAAACTATAAAGCAAGAGTAACTGAAACTATGGTTTTGGCTTTAAATTAGGTAGACAAACAAATCAATATAACAGACCAGAGTCCAGAAAGAGACCTACATTTATAAGGTAAGTTAGCATACGATAAAGATAAAATTTCAAATCAATTGAGAAAGAGGGACTATTCAACATTAGGAACTCAAAGCACTGGCCATATTGAGGAAGTAAGAGTGCCAGATCTCTACTCCCACCGAAAGTAAAAATAAGCTCCAGGTGGATCCAAGAGCTAAGCATAAATGCTTCTTTTTCTCAAAAGTATCTGAAAACTATATATAGGAGAATATGTTTATAGCCTGGAGGTACAGAAGGCACAAAATGATACACAAAATGCAAATGGCATAAAAGGATTGATAAATGATGACATCAGAATTAACATTCTGTGTAATAAAACACTCCCCAAACAAGATTAAAACACAAGCAAAATCCATAAACTTTGATAATCAGGATATATAGAGATTTCAACCTGTTGCTGTGGCTCACACCTGTAATCTCAGCACTTTGGGAGGCCAAGGTGGGCAGATCACCTGAGCACAGGAGTTCAAGACCAGCCTGAGCAACATGCAAAACCCTATCTCTACCGAAAACAAAACAAAACAAACAAACAAAAAAACAAAAATTAGCTGGACGTGGTGGCGTGTGCCTGTGGTATGAGCTAATTGCAGGGCCGAGGCAGGTGGATCGCTTGAGCCCGGGAGGCAGAGGTTGCAGTGAGCTGAGATTGCGCCACTGCATTCCAGCCTGGGCAGTAGAGCGAGACTGCCTCAAAAACAAACAAGCAAAAAACAGAATATACAGAGATTTCTTATAAATCAATAAGGAAAAGACAAACAACCATATCAAACATGGGCAAAGAATATGAATAGCTAATTCATAAAAGCAGAAATCCAGAGGGTATGGGAAGATAAGAAAAAGATGGTCCGCCTCCCTAGGAAGCTGGGCAGTGCAGAGGATGGCAGCAATGGGCTTTCCTCCCCTCAGGCTGCTGAGCGGGAGACCAGCAGGTGGATAGATGGCTTCCGGGGCTGGCGAAGGCCATGGGGAAAGGGGCACTCTCATACACTGCTTGAGTGATACAAATGGTACAGGCTTTGTGGAAGAAAATTTTATCCGTATCTATTAAAAAACAAAATCTACATACCCTTTGACACAGCAATTCCGCTTCCAGATATCTAGTTCTAGAAATACTTAGACACACACTCAAGGAGCATGGAGAAGGATGCTTGCTGTGGGTGCTGTCCTGGGGGTGAAAAGGAGGAGCTCAGCCTGAGCCCTGCAGCCACTGGGTGCACATGGGGCTGGCTGTCATGAAGGGTGAGGTTCAGGCAGTGGTAGAGGGCAAAGGGCCCCCAGGAAGCTCATTGCAGGTCCTTCTCCTTTGTGCTGGGGCAGAAGGAGCCAGGGAGGCTTCCTGGAAGAGGTGGTACCTAAGTAAAAAAATTTTTTTTTAAGAGAAGCAGTCTCACTATATTGTCCAGGCTGGCCTCAAACTCCTGGGCTCAAGTAATCCTCCCACCTCAGCCTCCCAAAGTGCTGGGATTACAGGCATGAGCCACCACTCCCGGCAAGTAAGTCTTAAAAAGGTGAGTAGATGTTAGCTCCTGACAAGGAAGTGGGAGGGAGGTCATCCTAGGAGAAAGACAACACTTGTGCAAAGGCTCAGAGGCAAGAGAGAACATGGCTTTCTCAGGAAACGGGGAGAGGTTTGGTATCGCCAGTTTTAGGTGTGAGACGCACCACGGTGAGAGATGAGGCTGGAGTAGCGGGTAGGAGCTGATGTTGGTTTTCATCCCTTGGTAAGGCCGGGTCCCAGGGGCTGGATGGGGGTGTGGAGAGAGGAAGGCTGAGGACAGGAGGACGCCCCGGTCAGTGGGTGGCAGTGGCTGCGATGGAAGGGGGAGGCGGGGTGAGTGGGGAACGGAAGACTCGAGGCAGCTGCATGAGGGGGCGCTGAGGATGACTCTCTGGGTTGGAGGCTACTGACACCATTTGCTGGTGTGGTGGCTACACAGGAGTGGCAGGTGGCCGGACGCCCTCTCCATTTAATGGGATTCGCTGTTAATCCACCATAGGGTGGATGAACAGGGCCCAGGGCCTTACAGCACTTGTAGGATTAGGGTTCACATCACCACTTGCTGAGGGGTGACCACGGGCCCCTAGCAACTATCCCACTGCCTTTAGCACCTGAGTGTGGGGCTCTCCACGTGTCTCCATGCCCCCTCCCCACGGGGGACCCTATAGCATATGGACTGGGGGCTGATGGGCAGCCTGAGCAGGACAGTCTCAGAGGGACTCCCAGGGCAATTCCAGGGACCCCATGCATGGACCCAGGGACCCTGGGGAGTCCTTCAGGACACCCCTAACATTCCCTTTGACCAGAAGCAAATTTCCCTGGGTCAGGAAACTTGCTCAACAGCCTGCTCAACAGTTGGGGTCCCCAAGCCTCAAAGTTTCCCTGTGCCAGGGTCTCGCAGGGCTCTGGGGACGCAGGTGGAGCCACATCCAGTAAGGTCAGGAACTGGTGCATCCAGGCATCAACTGCCCGGGATAGACCCGCACTGGCCTGAGGTCTGGACAGCAACCCCAAGGGCCCCTGCCTGATGCCCAATGCTAGGGGCTTCTCGGGAAGGGGACGAAAAGGGCAGGGTGCTCTCAGGGGCCAGGTGGCAGCTGCTGGCCCACCAGCCAGCACTCAAGCATTCACTGCTTTAACTATGAGCCACATCCAGTGGTTAAGTCAGAGGTCTCCGTCCACACCCCGAGGGGAGGGGGGTGTGCCTGAAAGACAAGCTTCACCTCCCAGCACACACGCATGGCACAGGGATGGAGCGCCTGCCATCCCATCTGTGTGTCATCCCCACACCTCCTCAAATCTTGCCTCAGGTTTGCGTTCCCTGGGGGCATCTGGGAAGCCTACGTAGTGATCCAGGCACCCGCTTCTTCTCGGTCTCAGACTGACCCCTAGGGGACAGCTAAGACACAGCAGGGCACAGAGAGCCAGGCCTGAGAAATTTGGACCTGCCCAGTCAGGCCCACTCTGACAACTCATCTGCAGAGCTGTGGTCTTGACCCTGCTATTACAGGAGCCTAAGCCAGGAAGGGGACTCATTCACAATCCAGAAGCCATCTGCCCCGTCAGGCTGGTCTTCGGATTGTGCCCCCTTCCTCTCCCTGCCAACACGCAGGAGCCCATGGTAGGGAATGGAGCCCAGGT
>NW_026652285.1:12976270-13273451 GCF_009828535.3 Hylobates moloch | reverse complement strand
AGTAGCTGGGACTACAGGCGGCCGCCACCACGTCCGGCTAATTTTTTGTATTTTTAGTAGAGACGGGGTTTCACCGTGGTCTCGATCTCCTGACCTCGTGATCCGCCCGCCTCGGCCTCCCAAAGTGCTGGGATTACAAGCGTAAGCCACCGCGCCCGGCCAGCACCATTTTCTTAACAGCAGCAGGCGGCGAGGAATTAGCATGTGTTAGGGGTCCGTCTTCCCACTGAACTTTCACAACAGACCCTCCAGATTGGCACAGCAAGCCCTGTTTTAGAGCTGAGGACACTGAGGCTCAGAGGGGTTGAGAAGAACGTGCTCGGGTTCCATGGCCTGTCCTGGGTGGCCCACGTGGGTATGGACCCAGTCCTGCACACCTCTGCATGCTGCCTCCTGCTCAGAAATCCAGGAAGGGCCCCCCAACAAAGTTCCTGGGGCACTCAGTATTTGTCCCACAGTAGAGGTCCTCTGCCCTAATCCTGGTTCCATTAGCTGGCCCCAAATACATATTCAACCCCTGCTTGCTGGACCCATCAAGACAAGCCTGGAGCCATCACTGCTGGCATGGGCATGGGCCTGGGGCCCAGCTATCTCCACGCATCCCTGAGGGCTCTTGCTTTGAGCACAGCAGCCTGAGGCCTAGCCGCCTGACTCCCAGCCTGGGGGCCCTGGCCCACAGTTGGTGCCTGGCTTTGGTCTCTGCCACCGTGGACTTGGCAGCCCTCAGCACTGTGTCCCTCTCTGTGGACTGTCCCTCCTCCGGTCCTGCCCAGGGAACCCAACCCTGATGCCACGACCCAGCTGGATTCCAAGAGGCCTACCATCAGCCAAAGTGGCCTCTGGGGTCCTGGATCTCCTTCAGCTATAAAAATACTCATGTTTTGGGGTCCGGAGGAGGCACCCATCAGAACTGGGGAAAAGGTTTGGGGGTTGGACTGGGTAAGAAATCAAAATCATACTCTTCTAGTTCTGGGTGTCGCCACCAGGAGGGACCTCGCTGGTTGTCAGCTTGTGCACCTTCAACTGTTTCTCTGTGGGATGAAGCTGCACTGTTTGGAAAACTAGTTCAAAGTTTTATAAGAAACACTCCACTAGGCGATGATAAGAGTAAAACAGAGCCTTGGGGGCTGTGGTCTTTGTCCTGCTTCCTGATACAGAGCTTCAGGATGGGGGCTGGTCACCAGAAAGACCAAGCATACAATAAGGTGGGAACTTTCTCACCTTCCCACCTACCCCCAACCTCCAGGCAGAGGCGAGGGGCTGGAGACTGGGTTGTAAAAATGATTTTTGGAGATGAGTCTGGCTCTGTCATCCAGGATGGCTGGAGTGCAGTAGCACAATCACAGCTCACTGAAGTCTCAAACTACTGGGCTCAAGTGCTCCTCCCACCTCAGTCTCCCCAGCAGCTGAGACTACAGGTGTGCACCACCACATCCAGTTAATTTTAAATTTTTATGTAGAGACAGGGTCTCACCATCTTGCCCAGGCTGGTCTCAAACTCTTGGGCTCAAGCTGTCCTCCTGCCCCAGCCTCCCAAAGTGCTGGGATTACAAGCATCAGCCACCACACCAGGCCTACAAATTCTTGAACAATGAGATGCAGAAAGCCCGGGTGCTGGTAGCACGGTGATGTGCTGGGGGGCAGTGCACCTAAGTGAAGGTGCGGAAGCTCTGCATCCCTGCTCCCCATACCCCGTCTTGTACATCTCTTCCGTGTGGCTCATCCTGAGTTTATCCCTTGCAATACGCTGATTATCGTAAGTACAACCATTTCCTGAGTGTTTCCAGTGAATTACCCAGCCTGAGGGAGGTGGTCCTGGGAACCGTGTGTTTGCAGTTATCCAGGAAGAACGGCAGCTGGCATGGGAGGTGGGGCAGTCTCATGGGGTTGACCTTGACTCGTGGAGTCTGTGCTAACGCTGGGTAGTTAGTGGCAGGTGGAACTGATTGCTGAACACCAGTTAGTGTCAGAGAATTGGAGAATTCGTTGTTGTTTGAAAAACAAACAGGAAGCGTTCAGCTCAGACAGCGATGGTGCAGGAGAAAAGGAAACTATTCTAGTCCTGCCTCGCCTCCACTTGTCACTTTCACTATCTGGAACTCAGTTCCTCCTCCGTGCCACAGATGGGGAATAAAGTTGCTAGGTGAGGACCCCCAGCTGTTACACATTCTGCTGGGGCTTCCCAAGGGGCCTCAGGGCTCCTGTTCCAAAAACTATTTCTTGACTTTGATGCTCAAGAAGGGTCCTCAGAGGGAGGTTCTGGGTCCTCCCACATACTGAAAACGGAGCAGAGGCGAGACCAAGAAGGAGGAGACAGAGCCATGGAGGTCCTCGAGGCCCCCCAAGCCTTACCTGCTCCACGCAGTCTGGGATCTCCGGCGCGCACGGCAGCGTCCCCGCGCTCTCCACCGACAGCACATCCTTCAGCAGCTCCTCGCACCCTGCGCAGACGGGCAGACACACGGGACAGTGAGGGGTTGAGCCTCAGCCTGGGATGGCTGCTCTGCTTCTGACTAATGGGCATGGGGTGGGAAGGGCTGAGGTGGGGGCCCGAGGCTCCAGGAGGCCAGCTGAGCACTGGAATGCAGGGATGGAGCCCAGGTGGTGGGGAACTCAGCTCAAGGCACTGTGGAGGGAGCTGCGAGAGGCCCTTGTCCTCTGGGACTAACTCCCACACACAGAGGGCAGGCTGGGGCAACAGGAAGGAAGGTGGCCTTCCTGGGGGAGGGGACCTAAGGCAGTGCTGCCCATCTGGCTCGCAGGGACTCCAAATGACTGTGCCAGCCTCTGAAGAAAGCAAACACACCCATTCCTCTGAGGCTGGGCGCCCCCCCGTGTCCTGCAGACCCTGGGACATCCAGGACAGGGCCACCCGCAGGACAGCTGCAGTTCCTGCTGACTCTGTACACGGCTGGCCTCGCTCCTGAGTTCCCAACCAAATGCCCCAAGGTTGTACTGAACTGGGAGGGGGACCTGACAAAACGCCTGGCACAGGCACATGGCAGGTGCAGCCTGCAGTGGCCCATTGTCAAATCCACACAGAAAACCTTCCCTGGGCACCTTCTGTGTTCTGTGCCCCCTGCACCATGTATTCATTTCCCTTCATCCCTCACCCTGCATCCTTCCACCCTCCCAGGACTCATAGGCACCCCACAGAAAAGGGCTCAACTTGATCTGAGCCACAGACAGGAAACCACGGCTTCCTTCACAGATAACCAGACACCCTGGGACTCCAGAAGTGACTGCATTCTCTCTGCAGCTAGTGGGGAGGCCTTAGTGAGCCCACCTGGCTGGTGACCTATGCCACTGTCTCAGATTTTTTTCTTTTTTGAGACAGGTTCTTACTCTGTTACCCAGGCTAGAGTGCAGTGGCGTGACCTCAGCTCACTGCAGCCTCAACTTCCTGGGCTCAGGTGATCCTCCCACCTTAGCCTCCCAGGTAGCTGGGACCACAGGCACACACCAGAATGCCCGGCTAATTTTTTGTATTTTTTGTAGAGACGAGGTTTTGCCACGTTGGCCAGGCTGGTCTCAAACTCCTGGACTCAAGTGATCCACCTGAGATCAAGCAATCTGCCTGCCTTGGCCTCCCAAAGTGCTGAGATTATAGGTGTGCGCCACCGTGCCTAGCCCTCACTGTCTCAGATAAACGGCTTAGTAGTAAGTGAGTGGCCATATTCTGATTCCTGCAAGTTTCTCACAACTGGCCTTTGAATTTTTGGGACAAGACAGAGGGATTTATATTGTCTCCTTAAAACTGGAAGTGGGGGCAAGGAAGAAAGGCAAGAATTAGGAAGAATTAAGAGGAAGAGAGGGCAGGACATGGAGGCCGATGCCTGTAATCCCAGAACTTTGGGAGGCTGAGGTGGGAGGGTCACTTGATCTCAGGAGTTCAAGACCAGGCTGGACAGGTGACGAAACTCCATCTCTACTTAAAATACAAAAATTAGCCAGGCGTGGTGGTGTACCTCCTGTAGTCCCAGCTACTCAGGAGGCTGAGGCAGGAGGATTGCTTGAGACCAGGAGGTTGAAGCTGCACAGAGCCATGACAGTGGCACTGCACTCCAGTAGCCTGGGCGACAAAGCTAGACCCTGTCTCAAAAAAAAAAAAAAAAAAAAAAAAAAAAAAGAGGAGGCAGGAGCAGGGAGGACACAAAAGCAGCAGCTCAGAGGGAGGCAGGCAGTCGTGTGACCAGCGCTTTGTCCAGGTTTGCCCAGGACTGCCCTGGTCTTAAAAGTGGAGTCCCTCCCACATCCCAGGAGACTCCTTGGGTTTGGTCACCCCAGAGCCGGAGAGAGAGGAAGAGGACAGAAAGGCAGGGAAGGAGGCTTTCTCCAGAGGTGGGCAGACAAGGGGAAGGGCAGAAGTGACCTCCATGGGTGATACCACAGCCCCCCATGGCTGGGGCAACTGTGTCCTTCCCCTCTGGCCCCCCGGGGAAGCCAGAGGCAGAACTGACTTCTGGCCCATCCTGGGCTCTGGGACCCCTGTGGGAATGAATCCAGGCTGGAGCCCCAGTCACACCAGCTTCCCCAGCTGGGCAGGACCTGAGAGCGTCTGGGACAGCCTCCTGGGGAGACCTCACCTTTCATGGCGAACACCCCCCGGCAAAAGTCCTTGAAGTTGATTCTCCCCAGGTCGTTGGGATCCAAATATTTCACAAGTTTTTCCACCTGTGGGAAGGAAGCAGGGACAGGTGTGAGACACCCAAGGGTCTCCCGAAGACTCAGGGAGCTGGGCGGGGAGGCTGGGAGGGAGGGAGGGACACCAGTGTCTCCGCCCAGTCCTCTTACCCTCACCCTGGGGTCAGTATCGGCCATGGGGCCACTTTATTCTCCCCACGGTGACAGACAACTCGGGCAAGGAAAAGCAGAGCCAACACCGGCTCCTCCCTGAGCACACGGCTTCAGGGGCCAAGCCTCCTTCCCCCAGGGGCTGCACAATAAAAGCCAAGGCTCTGCCGATGTTTTACAATTGGTTTCTTTCACACAAAACAGACACAAACTCATTGTAAAAGACCTAGAAACCCCACCGTTTCTCTTGTTCTATTTCTTGTTCTAGGCGCTGGCTAGATGGGGAAACTCACTGAGATGGACACTGGTGGCTGATGTACTTTTCTGTTCTATTTGTACCTTGCACTTCAGTGAAGAGTGTTAGATGAATAAGGAAGTAGGTTTCGCCTGGCAGAGTCAGCCATCCCTGAGGTTGGAGAGTGTCTCTCCTGTGTAACAGCAGGTAGGACAGAAACAGTTTCCATGCTGCTTGGTGTGTGCAACCCACGTTGTTAGTGGCTGTTACATTTTCTGCCCGGTGGGTTCATCATAATTTACTTCACCACCCCAATAGCTGGGCATTTTGGTTATTTCCAGCTTTTTGCCTTTACAACTCATCTTTGGGGGTTCCTGCAGCTGTGTGGCCCATCAACCCCTGGCCTCTCAGATCCTTGACTTTCTTTTTGCCTTATATTCCAGCTCAGGCACCAAGTCCCTTGGTCAACCCAGTCATCACCCCCTCCAATACCACCCGTCGAATGTCCCACTCCCTGATCCCGTCCTCCCTCCCTTCCTGCCACTGCAGGGTTCTTCAGCATCACTGGGTCTGCTCACTGTCACTCACATTCAATCCATGCTCCCACTGTATCCCACAGCTCCCTCATTTCCCACACCACCCAGGGGCTCCACCTGGTCACAGCCATCATCCTGTCTCTCCTGGACCATGCAAGTCTAACTGGATCATGTCACCCACTCCTCTGCTTAAAACCTTCCAGTATCATTCCACCACACTTAGGATAAAAATCCAAACTCCAGGCTGGGCGCAGTGGCTCACGCCTGTAATCCCAGCACTTTGGGAGGCCAAGGCGGGTAGATCACGAGGTCAGGAGATTGAGACCATCCTGGCTAATATGGTGAAACCCCGTCTCTACTAAAAATACAAAGAAAATTAGCCGGGCGTCGTGGTGGGCACCTGTAGTCCTAGCTACTCGGGAGGCTGAGGCAGGAGAATGGCGTGAACCCAGGAGGCAGAGGTTGCAGTGAGCTGAGATCGCACCACTGCACTCCAGCCTGGGCGACTGAGCAAGACTCTGTCTCAAAAAAAAAAAAAAAAAAAAAAATCCAAACTCCACAACACGGCCCACGAGGCCCCATGTGGTCCCTTCCACTCCCTCTCCTCCCATGCTCTTCATCACTCACTGTACTCTAGCTGCACTGGCCTTTGGTCAGCTCCTCAAGCAAACCACCACACTCTTCTCTGCCCCAGGGCCTTTGCACATGCTATTCCCTATATCGTGGACAGCTGTCCTCCCCATTCATCATGTCAGTTCATCCTTCAGGTCTCCCTTTGTACCTCTATGAAATGTCCCTCCCTGAGACAGGTCTGTCCTGACCACCCCCATCTAATCAGGGCCTACCCCGCTGCTATCCTGTCTTGTAGCATCCTATACTTTCCCTTCAAACTATTTGTTGCAACTTGCTATTGTTAACTAAAAAGAGATTGACATGGAGGTCAAAGGAAATAGCGTTTATTTGGGAAACAAAGAATTGCAATTCAGGTACACGGGATCAGGACAGCCCCGAAGAGCATCCCAGGAGGCAAGTGGAGGAAGGATTCTTTTTGTTTTTTTTGTTTTTTTTTTTTTGAGATGGTGTCTCGCTCTATTGCCCAGGCTGGAGTGCAATGGCGCAATCTCAGCTCACTGCAACCTCCGCCTCCCAGGTTCAAGCGATTCTCCTGCCTCAGCCTCTCCTGAGTAGCTGGGATTACAGGCGCCCGCCAACATGCCCAGGTAATTTTTGTATTTTTGGTAGAGAGGCGGTTTCACTATGTTGGCCAGGCTGGACTCCAACTCCTGACCTCAGGTGATCCGCCCACCTAGGCCTCCCAAAGTGCTTGGATTACAGGCGTGAGCCACCACGCCCAGCCAGGAGAGGAATTTTTACGGAGGATTTCCACAGAAAGTTGTTTTCAGAGGCAGCTCATTGGCTGGGCAGAAATCCTAGATTGCAAAGCCTTTCTGACTGGTGAGCTAGTTAGGGCACCCGCAGCTGAGAAGTGCTGGAGGCTTGCAGATCATGACTTCGGTTGCACATCCAAGTCTATTGGGATATTGTGTGGTTTGAACTTTAGCAGGCGTGAGTATCTCCCGACCTCACTGCAGAAAGCCTTAGCCTTAGTTTCTCCATATTCTTTCATATAGTTGTATGTGTGTGGAATAATGTGATTAATTTATATCTTGTCTCTACAAAGTAAGCTCCCTAGGGGCAAGGACCCTGTCCATTCTGATCACCACTGTATACCTGGTTGCTTGCACCGTGACTGGTACACGGTAGAGGCTTCATAATATTCGTTTTTGCTCACACCTACAATCCTCTCCAAGGTCAGGGCTCTGCCTTCAAGGTGGAGGTTGCAGTGATCCAAGATCGCGCCACTGCACTCCAGCCTGGGTGATAAGAGTGAAACTCTGTCTCAAAAAATAATAATAATAATAATAACTTTTTTTTTAAGAACCATGTCCTCACATTATTGCCCAAGCTGGAGTGCAGTGGCATGATCATAGATCACTGCAGCTTCAAATGCCTGGGCTCAAGGGATCCTCCCACCTTAGCCTCCCAAGTAGCTGGGACTACAGGCACACCACCACACCTGGCTCAGAAGCCTGCTTCTAAATCTAAAACTGCTTCTAAAACTTAGTGGTAGCCCTCCCACAGCACCCATGCAAGCATTCATTCATTCATTCACTCACTTATTCAACAGCGATGACTGAGCACCTCTTACATGCCAGGCACTCTTTCAGGGGTTGATGGTGGTAGGTGCTGGTTCCGCTGGCTAGCCACACATACACAATAGTGCATACACATGTGTACACACTCACATTCCTTGTCAGGCATCTTGCCGCTCCCCCTAATAATCACCATCAGTATCTATAGCACAGCCAGGCCAGGATGAGCTCTTTCCAGAATCTGCTCAGGCTGGGCTGCAGATGATGGATCTGAGGGCGCCCAGGGCCTGCAGAGCACAGCATGCAGGAAACTGCTCACAGTCACTGTTGTCAGTGTTCACGCCATTACAGGCAGACTCGCCAGCATACCACACCACCCATCACAGGCACTGAAGCCAAACCATGTCGGGGATTCATCTATTTATAGGAACCATGTTCTTCTTGCATGCCCACAGCGTGGCAGCTGCAGCAAGGGTCTGAAGCCCTGGTCACTGCTGATGGCCTGGCACCATGGGGCTGTGCCCAGTGGGCTTTGGAAGGTGAGCAGTGGACAAAGAGGCCCCACCCTAACCATCTTCTCCCTGCCTGGAAACTGGCAGCTCTGTGCTTGCATCTTGATTCCAGCTGACCCTGCTTTTCCACTCTGGTGTGAGTCTGGGGTGAGGGAAGGGCAGAGGGGCTGTGCCACATTCTTTCTGTGAACCTCCCTGAACCTGGTACCTAGTGGGCTCTCAGGAAAGACCTGCAAAATTTCAGTACAGGAGGAAAGTGGCTTTTTGCCAGCCTCCTCAACATTCCAGCTGCCCCCTCCCCCAAGCCATGCCAGCCTCTGATACTGCCAGGCAATGACATGGCTTCTGAGAATAGCAATGCCCAGGTGCCACCTGCAGGGCTGCAGGGGAGCCCACCCACCATCCCAGCTGGCATTCCGCCTCCTCTCCTCCTGCCTTCACATCGCTGGCATTATAGGGGGTCTGTGAATGTGGGGATGGGCCAGGGCACCCTCTACCCCCAGCCTCCCATGCTCAGGCCTACAATCCTCTCCAAGGTCAGGGCTCTGCCTTCATTATTTCCGAAGCAAGTCAAGGGTGGAGTCAGCCACAGAGTGCTGACTGACTGATGAGGACCCCCACCTCAAGTCCATCTAGGAGGCAGGAGTGCAGGGATTTGGTTTCTGTAATCCCTGTGTCCACAACTCCCTGAGGCTGGGAGACACTGGTGGGGCGAACTGTCCATTCCTCTGTCAGCAAAAGCCTACCTGGGACAGAGGTGGGGGTGGGGTTGTTTGATGACAGGCAGATAGATGGGTACTGAGGGTCACTGCATGGTCCCCAGAGCACCCGAGCCATGGCCCAGGCTGCAACCGGGGGCACACCCCAGGCTGTGACTTCTCTACTGCTGCTCCCACAGGGCTCTTCAAAGAGTAGCAGCCCCAGAGTAGTGGCCACAAAAGTGCCAGGCCAGCCGGGTGCAGTGGCTCATGCCTGTAATCCCAGCACTTCGGGAGGCTGAGGTAGGTGGATCAGTTGAGGTCAGGAGTTCGAGACCAGCCTGGCCAACACAGAGAAACCCCTGTCTCTACTAAAAATACAAAAATTAGCCAGGCGTGGTCATGTGTACCTGTAGTCCCAGCTACTCAGGGAAGCTAAAGCAGGAGAATTGTTTGAACCAGGGAGGTGGAGGTTGCAGTGAGCTGAGATCGTGCCAGTACACTCCAGCCTGGGTGACAGTGCAAGATTCCATCTCAAAACAACAAAAAAACAAAAAACAAAAAACAAAAATGGCCAGGCACACTGATGTCCTGCCCTTTAGAAAACAAGTGTGAAATTGGGCTGGGCGCGGGGCCTCATGCCTGTAATCCTAGCACTTTGGGAGGCCAAGGTGGGCAGATCACTAGGTCAAGAGATTGAGACCATCCTGGCCAACATGGTGAAACCCCGTCTCTACTAAAAATACAAGAAAAATTAGCCAGGCGAGGTGGCGTGCGCCTGTAGTCCCAGCTACTTGGGAGGCTGAGGCAGGAGAATCGCTTGAACCCGGGAGGCAGAGGTTGCAGTGAGCCAAGATGGTGCCACTGCACTCCAGCCTGGGCAACAAGAGCAAAATTCTGTCTCAAAAAAAAAAAAAAAAAAAAAAGAAAGAAAACAGGTGTGAAATTATTAGAACAATGCATGCTGGTTATTACCAATACATACCGTCACCACAGGCTCAACGATTTTTAAAATAAATAACAGCATCATTTATGTGGAGAGGTATTGCGAATGCTTGGAGTCCACAGAGGGTTCATACATAGTCTCATTTAATCCTCACAGCAACCTTAACAGTAGCTATTATTATAGTCCCCCATTTTAAATTGAGGAGACTGAGGCTCAGAGAGGGTAAAACATTTAGACAAAGTCACTGCAGTAGTAACCGCCCCCCACCGCTTTTATTTTCCTTTTTTTAAATTTAAAATTTTTGCCCACCTGTAGTGGCAACTCTTGAACACAGGTCTTACTGATCGCAGAGAGTCAGCCACTGCTCCCTGTTGCCTTCCTGGGCCAGAGACTCTCATGGGGCTGTCTGCACTAAAGTGTTGTTTCTATTCCCTGGCGCCCTGAGCATCAAAGAAGCTTTACTCATTATTGTGGGGACCCCTCACCTTTGATCACAAAGAGTCTCGACCTTCCTGGACATCAGGTAACCTTTTGCCACAGATGGTCCTCTGCCAGACACATTCTGCTGACCCAGCCCATCATTTCACAGTTGGTGAAGCCAGGTCCCAGGGAGGGGAAGGGGCTTGCTCAAGGTCACACAGGGAGTATAGCAAATAGCCACCCTATGTGGTCTTCGTGGGGAGCCTGGGCCCCAGGCAGGGGAGCTGGGGGCCGCCCCCACCCTGGGGCACACACCATGCATGGGTGGGCAGCCCTGGGGCTCCCCCTCTGGCTCCCGGGCCAGGAGAGACAGGGCTCACCAGGCCTGGCAGGCATTGCAGGAGCAGCTGTTGTCGCTGAAGCACACACAGCTGGGCCCCAGCTTGCTGCCAGGGAAATTGGTTGTTCACTGGAAGTAAAATATTGATCTTTCCTTTTTGGGGCCACTCAATTACCAGGCTTCCCCTTCTATTTCTGTTGCCTTTCTCTTTGAGCTGATTTTTTTCCCCCACTCAGTCCCCTGGGTCACATCTCTTCTAGCTCAGACCAGATGATGTTAAAAAGCTTCGTTGCCATTGCTGTCTGATTGATTACCAGCCACATACTCCCTGAGCCCATGCCCAGCCACCCACGCCTCCCTAATTTCAAGGTCTGAAGGCCAGACAGACTCAAGCAAGCCATTTGCCTTTCTGAAATCTCAGCTGCCTCATCTGAGCAAGCAAGATAAGCCGGCTTATCTTGCCGCTGTGAAGCTGTCTGCAAGGCGAGGTGCCTAACAAACATTAGCCATTACTCACAGGAATCAAAGCAAATGCTTAGCGGGCCTTCCTTTGTGCCAGGCACTGTTCTGGGCACTCTATGCATATGAATTTGTTTAATCCTCGCCACCACCTGGGAAGTAGATACTATTATTATTCCCATTTTACAGGGGAGGAAACAGAGACATAGAAAGGCAAAGTCATTCAGAGTTAAGGTCACACAGTCCGTAGGAGATAGCTGAACACAAGAGGCCTGGTTCCAGACTCCATGCCCTTAGCCAGTAATTATTATTTCTGCTAAAATAATTGCAATCACTATTATTATGCTGACAGGTTTAGGGGCTTGCTCTGACCAGAGAAAGAATAAATCTGTATTCTGCTCTCTTTTAATCTAGAAAAGCTGGCATTGGTCGGGCGTGGTGGCTCACGCTTGTAATCCCAGCACTTTGGGAGGCCGAGGCGGGCGGATCCCGAGGTCAGGAGATCGAGACCACGGTGAAACCTCGTCTCTACTAAAAAAATACAAAAAATTAGCCGGGTGTGGTGGCGGGCGCCTGTAGTCCCAGCTACTTGGAGAGGCTGAGGCAGGAGAATGGTGTGAACCCGGGAGGCAGAGCTTGCAGTGAGCCGAGATTGCGCCACTGCACTCCAGCCTGGGTGACAGAGCGAGATCCGTCTCAAAAAAAAAAAATAAAAGAAAAGAAAAACTGGCATTGGTACTGACAACTTTTGCTTAAGAATTTGAGTATTAAAAGAAAAATTAGGCCAGGCACAGTGGCTCACACCTGTAATCCCAGCACTTTGGGAGGCCGAGATGGGTGAATCTCCTGAGGTCAGGAGTTCGAGACCAGCCTGGCCAACATGGTGAAACCCCGTCTCTACTAGAAATACAAAAATTAGGCGGGGTATGGTGGTGTGTGCCAGTAATCCCAGCTGCTTGGGAGGCTGAGGTGGGAGAATCACTTGAACCTGGGAGGCAGAGGTTGCAGTGAGCCAAGATCGTGCCACTGTACTCCAGCCTGGGCAACAGAGCGAGACTCTGTCTCAAAAAAAAAAAAAAAAAATTAGCTGGGTGTAGTGGTGCGTGCCTGTAGTCCCAGCTACTGGGGAGGCTGAGGCAGGAGAATTGCTTGAACCCAGGAGGCGGGAGGTTGCAATGAGCCAAGATTGTGACTCCATCTCAAAAGAAAAAAAGAAAGAAAAATTAATTTTGACACACTGTGCTACTAAAGCAGAGGTGGCCAGCTAGCATCTCAGATGTGGCTTGTGGACAGACTTGAAATTAGATGCCAATATTTAAAGCCAAGCAAGCCTCCTGGTTCTGGTTAAGATGGAGTAAGCACACTACAGTCTAGCTTTCCCATTGATTATAACTAAAAACCCTGACAGAAGACACAAAACAACTACACAAGGACTATGAAAAGTGAAGAGTGGAAGGTGAATTGGGGAGGAAAACAAAAACGTTAAGTAAGACGAATATGGTGGTGAGCTTGCATATTTCCTGACCTACACTCAGGAGCCCAAATCCCAGAACTGTGCGGCAGGTGCACAGAGAAAAAGCTACGGAAGAAACTCTCTTTCTGATGAGAAGCCAGGGAAGGGGGGCCTCTTGGGAAAAATCGAGTGGGAGAAGTGCCCTGGGTCTTTTTTCTCTCCCAGCCCCCTTCCTACAAGGTAAATCCTGTCCCAAAGGTTAGGTGGTGGCAGCTGCCGTAGCAGTTACACAGGGGGACCCAAAACTCTGAGAAAGGGAAAATCTTTTGCCTGGAAAAAAACGAGAAAAAGGGGCCCCTGGGAGCTGGATAGGGCAGCATCACAGAAAGAAGGGAGATGGAGAATATGATCCCATAAAGTTGTTGTATTTGAGGTCCTAGCCTACTCCTGAGCTGCACATACATGGAACTGACCCCAAATAACCTACCAAAGACTCTGAGAACTGAACTACAGTGTAGACTGAACAGACTGGCCCCTGGAGTATGTATACTTGGAGTGGATCTGAATAGCACTGCAAAGGCTTTGAAAACTGAACTGACATTGAAACTATAACTCGCAGAGGGCAGGCTGGGATCTGAGGCATCAACCTAACTGATTTAAAAAGCAAACAAACAGACTGGGCACAGTGGCTCATGCTCATAACCCTAAGGCTTTAGGAAGCTAAGGTAAGAAGATTGCTTAAGGCCAGGAAGTTGAGGCTGCAGTGAGCCATGATCATGCCAATGCACTCCAGCCTAGGTGACAGAGCAAGACCCTGTCTCAAAAACAAACGAATAAACAAACAAAGAAAAAATTGACATTCTTCAGAGGATTTTAACAGGACCCAGTGTCTTACAGTATTCCAAATGTCGAAGACACAATTCAAAATTACTTGACATACAAAGAAACAGGAAAAGCTGACAACAATGTACAAGACAAAAGACAAAAAGGCTGGGCGCAGTGGCTCACGTCTGTAATCCCATCACTTTGGGAGGCAGAGGCGGGCAGATCACGAGGTCAGGAGATCGAGACCATCCTGGCTAACACGGTGAAACCCCGTCTCTACTAAAAATACAAAAAATTAGCTGGTCGTGGTGGCAGACGCCTGTAGTCCCAGCTACTCGGGAGGCTGAGGCAGGAGAATGGCATGAACCCAGGAAGCGGAGCTTGCAGTGAGCCGAGATCCTGCCACTGCACTCCAGCCTGGGCGACAGAGCGAGACTCTGTCTCAAAAAAAAAAAAAAAAAAAGGCAATCAATAGATAGATACCAATGCTAAGATGACCCAGATATTGCCATTATTAGACAAAGACTTTAAAACAGTTATTATAACCATGCTCCATGGTTCAGTAAAGGTGAAAAATCCTGCAATAAATGGAAATTTAGACATTCTTGCAGAAAAATAGACGCTAGAAAAAAGGAACCAAATTGAAATTTTAGAACTAAAAAACACAACATATGAAATAAAAGTTCATTGGATTGGATCAATAGCAGAATGGAGATCACAGAAAAAACAGTGATAGAACAACAGAAATTACCTAATCTAAACAAGGAAAATTACCAAGGATTCAAACAAACATTATATTAAAGGGTCAACTCACCAAGAAGATACATAACAATCCTAAATGCATATGTCCCTAAAAACAGAGCTTCAAAATACATGAAGCCAAACTAACAAAAACTGAAAGGAGAGATAGACAAATTGACAATCATAGTTGGAGACTTCAACACTCCTCTAGAGAATATAACTAATTAGATAGAAAATCTAATTTTTAACAATAGAGCTAGTTAGATGAAAAATCAACAAGGGATCTAAAGGGCCTGAATATCACCACTAACCAGCTTAACCTAATTGATGTTTATAGAACACGCCACCCAATAATAGCAGAATACACATTCTCTTCATGTAAACATGGAACTGTCACCAAGGTAGATCATGTAGATCATATCTTGGACTATTAAACAAACTATAATACTTTTTTTTCGTGGGGGGAAGGCAAGATCTTACTCTGTCCCCTCGGCTGGAATGCAGTGGTGTGATCATAGCTCACTGCAGCCTCCACCTCCCAGACTCAAGCAATCCTCCTACCTCAGCCTCCTGAGTAGCTGGGACTACAGGGATATGTCACCAGGCCCAGCTAATTTTCTTGTAGAGACAGGGTCTCACTATGTTGCCCAGGCTGGTCTCGAACTCCTGGCCTCAAGAGATCCTCCTGCCTTAGCCTCCCAAAGTGCTGGGATTATAGGCATGAGCCACCGAGTCTGGCAACAAATTTTTAAAAACTGAAATTAAAAATGTACATCCTGCCGGGCACGGTGGCTCACATCTATAATCCCAGCAGTTTGGGAGGCTGAGGCAGGTGGATCACCTGAGGTCAGGAGTTCGAGACCAGCCTGGCCAACATAGTGAAACCCCATCTCTACTAAAAATACAAAAAATTAGCTGGGCATGGTGGTGCATGCCTGTAATCCCAGCTACTAGGGAGGCTGAGGCAGGAGAATCACTTGAACCCAGGAGGCAAAGTTTGCAGTGAGCCGAGATTGCGTTATTGCACTCCAGCCTGGGCAACAAGAGCAAAACTCCATCCAAAAAAAAATGTCCTGTGACTATAATATAATTAAACTAAAACTCAATCTCAGGGCTCAGTGGCTTACGTTTGTAATCCCAGCACTTTAGTAGGCTGAGGCAGGTGGATCACTTGAGGTCAGGAGTTCAAGACCAGCCTGGGCAACATGGTGAAACCCCATCTCTACTGACAATACAAAAATTAGGTGGGCATGGTGGCCTGTGCCTATAATCCCAGCTACTTGGGAGGCCGAAGCACGAGAATTGCTTGAACCTGGGAGATGAAGATTTCAGTGAGCTGAGATCACGCCACTGCACTCCAGCCTGGGCAACAGAGCAAGACTGTCTCAAAAAAAAAAAAAAAAGAAAAGAAAAGAAATTTTAAAACAAACGAAAAAATCAAAAACAGAAAGGCATCTGAAAAATCCTCAAATAGGCAGTATGTGTCTAAATAATTCATGAGTCAAAGATGAAGTATCTTTTTTGTTTGTTCGTTTGTTTGTTTGTTTGAGATGGAGTTTTGCTCTTGTTGCCTAGGCTGGAGTGCAATGGCGCGATCTCGGCTCACTGCAACCTCCGCCTCCCAGGTTCAAGCAATTCTCCTGCCTCAACCCTCCGAGTAGCTGGGATTACAGGCATGCACCACCATGCCTGGCTAATTTTGTATTTTTTAGTAGAGGCGGGGTTTCTTCATATTGGTCATGCTGGGCTCGAACTCCCAACCTCAGGTGATCCACCCCCCTCGGCCTCCCAAAGTGCTGGGATTACAGGTGTGAGCCACCGCACCCGGCCCCGAAGTCTCAAGAGAAAATAAAAATAATTTAAGCTAAATGAAAATGAAAATACAATACCATAAAATTCAAGCCCAAAGCAAAGGGGAGGAAAGAAATAATACAGATAAGAGCAGAAATTAATAAAATTAAAAACGAGACTGGTAGAAAAAAATCAACAAAACCCAAATCTGGTTTTTTTTTTGAAAAGATTAACAAAACTGATGCATCTCTAACCAGAATGACAGAGAGAGAGAGTGAGAGAGAGCGAGAGAGAGAGAGAGAATACAAATTACCAATATAAAAAATGAGGCTGAGCACAGTGGCTCACACCTGTAATCCCAGCACTTTGGGAGGCCAAGGTGGGAGGATCGCTTGAGACCAGGCATTCAAGATCAGCCTGGGCAACATAACAAGACCCCATCTCTACAAAAGATAAAAAAAATTAGCCAAGCATGGTGGCACATGCCTCTGGTCCCAGCTACTGGGGTTGGGTGAGGTGGGGGAGGATCGCTTGAGCCAGGGAGGTCAAGGCTGCAGTGAGCCTTGATTGCACCACTGCACTCCAGCCTGGGTGACAGAGTGTGACCTTGTCTCGAAAAAAAAACAGAGATATCATTACAGTCTTACATCTTTTAAAAGGCTAATAAGGGAACACTAGGAACACTTCTACACACATAATTTCTACAACTTAGAGGAACTAATGGACCAATTCTTTGAAAAACACAAACTACCAAAACTCATGCAAGAAGAAACAGATAATCTGAACACTCCTTGAGTGATTAAAGAAATTAATGTCAGAATTTATATCCTTCCAAAAAGGAAAACCTCAGGCCGAGATAATTTCACTAAGTATTTAAGGAAAATGTACATAAATTCTACACTACCTCTTCCAGAGAAGAGACACTTCCCAACTCATTTTATGGGGCCAGCAATAATACTCTGTTACCCAAACCAAACAAAAGCAATATAAGAAAACTACAAACCTGCTGGGCGCGGTGGCTCATGCCTGTAATCCCAGCACTTTGGGAGGCCGAGGTGGGCGGATCATGAGATCAGGAGATCGAGACCATCCTGGTTAACACGGTGAAACCCCGACTCTACTAAAAATACAAAAAATTAGCCGGGCATGGTGGTGGGCGCCTGTAGTCCCAGCTACTCTGGAGGCTGAGGCAGGAGAATGGCGTGAACCCGGGAGGCGGAGTTTGCAGTGAGCCGAGATCGCGCCACTGCACTCCAACCTGGGCGACAGAGTGAGACTCAGTCTCAAAAAAAAAAAAAAAAAAAACCAATATCCCTCATGAACACAGATGCAATTAGCCTCAGCAAAATATTAGCAAATCGAATCCAGGAGATATATATGAATAATATAACAAGACCAGCAGTCGAATGGGGTTTATTCAGCAAAGCTGGCCCAACATTTGAAAACTAATGGATGTAATCTAAACATGACTAAAGAAGAAAAACCTATCAAAAGATGCAGAGAAATCAAAATCAAGTGGCAAAATTTAACATCCGTTCATAATACCAAAAAAAAAAACCTCTCAACAAAGTAGAAATATAAGGTAACTTCCTTATCCTTCCTTATGTTAGAGAAATGAAAACTTACATTCACACACACACACACACACACACACACACACACACAAAAGTGCACAAAAATGTCCAAAGCAGCATTACACATAATCACCCAAACCTAGAAACATCCCCAGTGTCTCTCAACAAGTGAATGGATAAGCAAGTGTTCCATAATAATAAAGAACAAATGATCGACACACAACAACACAGACGAATCTCAGATGCATTATGCTACAGGAAAGAAACCACTCCCAAAGGTTACAAACTGTATGATTCCATTTATGTGCAAAAGGCAAAACCATAGTGACAAAGCCAGATCAGTGGATGCCAAGAGTGAGGAGGAGGGACTGAAGACAAAGGAGCAGCTGGAGAGAATTTGGGGGATGAGCGGTTCTGTCCCTGATGGCAGTGGGAGTCACAGGAATCTATGTAAATAGTGGCACTTCTTCCCCCCACCCCCAAAAAGCGAACTTTACTGTATGTAAAGTAAAAACAATTTTTTAAAAAATTTTCTTTAAAAATCAAGTGAACTGGCTGGGCACGGTAGCTCACACCTGTAACTCCAGCGCTTTGGGAGTGGGTCAAGGCAGGAGGATCACTTGAGCTCAGGAGTTCGAGACCAGCCTGGGCAATATGGCAAAACCCTGTCTCTACAAAAAAATGAACAAAATTAGCCAGGTGTGGTGGTGCACGCCTGTAGTCCCAGCTACTTGGGAGGGTGAGGCGGGAGAATCACCTGAGCCCGGGAAGTCAAGGCTGCGGTGAACTGTGATTGTGCCACTGCACTCCAGCCTGAGTGACACAGTGAGACCCTGTCTCAAAAAAAAAAAAAAAAAAAAAATCGAAGGGAACAGCACATACAAACTTGGATACCTGGCTTTACATTTTTATTTTTATTTTATTTATTGTATTTTATTTTTTTGAGACGAAGTCTCACTCTTGTCTCCCAAGCTGGAGTGCAATGGTGCGATCTCGGCTCACTGCAACCTCCGCCTCCCGGGTTCAAGCGATTCTCCTGCCTCAGCCTCCTGAGTAGCTGGGATTACAGGCGCCTGCCACCACGCCCAGCTAATTTTTGTATTTTTAGTAGAGACGAGGTTTCACCATGTTGGCTAGGCTGGTCTCAAACTCCTGACCTCAGGTGATTCGCCTGCCTTGTCCTCCCAAAGTGTTGGGATTACAGGCGTGAGCCACTTCGCCTAGCCTATTTTTATTTTTGTTATAGACAGGGTCTCACTGTCACCCAGGCTGGAGTGCAGTGGCATGATCATAGCTCACAGCAGCCTCGACCTCCCAGGTTCAAGGGATCCTCCCAACTCAGCCTCCCAAGTAGCTGGGAGTACAGGCATACACCACTACACCTGGCTAATTTTTTGTAGAGATGAGGTCTCATTATGTTGCCCAGGTTGGCCTTGAACTCCTGGCCTCAAGTGATCCTCCTGCCTTGACTTCCCAAAGTGTTGGGATTACAGGCATGGCCGCCATGCCCAGCCCCTGGCTTTTCTTGAAAAATCAGATCTGGCAACACAGGTCCCATATTCCCCCACAGCAACAATGAGTGACAGCTGAATTCAAGCACACTCTTTAGAAAGGGAATGTGTTCCGCTCCCCAGTTGTCTATGGGAACCCCCAAATCCCAAGTAGTTCCCCACCGCAGCCCTACCTAGGCTGCATTCCTTCCTGGCCCCCATGGGCATCGGAGTGGCAATTCCTGCTACCCCAGGCAGTAACCTGGGCTTGGCTGGGCACCCGACATCGTCTATATCCACAAAAGGGGTTTCAGGGCCTGGCTTGGAGTAGGGTGAAATTGAAACTCCTCAGCATAAAAAAGCAGCCACGATAGAAGACAGATGGGAAAAGAGGGAAAGGACAGTGCTTGTGGGGCGAGAGGGGCCTACAAAGACAGTGGCAGGTCTGGGCACCTGGAGACTCCCTGCAGCAGGCTGAGAAGTGCCTTTTGTCCCCACGTGGAACCTACAATGCCCTAGCAGTGCTTCAGGGGAGGGGACCCACTGGAGGAGGTGAGGCAGGTGCTGGGGCCAGACCCTTGCTCAGGGGTGGCCACTCTGGAGGCCTTACACTCAGGGGACACCTGTGAGGACACTGGGATACCAGAGGCATCATAAATCCCAGGACCAGTTGCAGGGTTTTCTGCTGGGAGCTGGCCAGGTGAGGGGGACAGTGGGGAAGGACATTAAGAGCAGTGAGAGGGAACAGGAGAGGCAGAGGGGGCAATGCTGGCAAAGGCAGGGGGTCCGGGGTGGATGGAAGGAATACGGGGAGGGGGCGTCATCAAGAGATGGGGCCAAAGAGAGAAGGAACAGGCCTGAAAGAGAAGGGCTTATAAGCCAGGCAAAGGGCCTGTATGTGCTTTATCCTGAAGATGGGCGATAGGAAGAACAGGGGCAAGTGCTGACAGCGGCAGAGCTCGCTGGTGTCAGGCAGCCTTCGAAGCACTCAAGTGCATCACTCCCAGCAGCCCCGTGAAGTAGCCAAACCGCCAGTCATTCCCCTCTTACAGCAGTGGACCCTGATGCTGTGCTGGCCTCACCGCACAGCAGGCAGGGTTGGAATCCAACTCCCCCTAGCTCTGTCCCTCTTCAGACTGGCCCCTTCTCCTGCTGCTGCAGGGGCTCCAGTCCTCTCCCGGGGCTTCAGGCGAGATGCTCCAGCTGCTTGTTTATCCTCACTCCCGGCAGCCCAGCTGCCTGACGTCAGGGCACACAATAGGACCCTGTATTCTGGAGCTGCCACCCCCAGGCCGGCCGGTGGGACAAAGGGCACAGGCCACCACTGGCCCTCTCCATTAATTCTGAGGCTGGGATGGGAAAGGAGCCAGGCAAGAACTTCAGCAACACCAGCCCGAGACAAGGGATGAGGGAGACATTTCCAAAGCGGGTCCTGCCAGTTCCTGCACCCTGGGCCCAGGCCAAAACATCCCACTGTCTTGCTCCCAATCCCAAGCCCGCCCCCCTCCATGTGAAGGGCTGTCCCACGGAATCAGTCGGACTTGCCCTGGGTAGGCCACTGGTAGAGGGGGAACAGCATGTGGTTGTGGAAAGGATCCTGGAGGAGTCAGGAGCCCCGGGCTCAGGACCAGCTCCGTAATTAGTGGCGCCCAGGGCAAAGGGGAAAATTACCACGAATTACAAGAAGGCAACCTCAGAGCACTAATCCCTGAGTGACCGCACAGGTCGCATGCTGAGAAAGCGGGCTCTGCCTGGGCTTCAATAAGGTACCACTGAGTGACCTCGGGCAAGCCCTGTTGCCTCTCTGGGCCTCAGTTTCTGTATCTATAATACACTTCCGACCAGCTCACAGGACCGCTGTGACGATCAGATCAGACCATAAGTCAAGGACGTCAGAGGCTGTAGAGTGCCATGGAAGTGCCAGGTGCAAAGATGCATAAAGGGGGCCTGAGGGTGAGCCTTCCCCCGGGGAGGGACAGGCAGAGGGGCCATCTGCCAGCTGGGAGGCTGCGGAGACCGTCCGCAGGGGGGCTGAGGTGAGAAAGTAGGGTGGTCCCTGAGACTCTCTGAGAATCTCAGGGATGCTGCACTTCCTGGGCCCTCCATCCAGTCCCAGCTCCACCACCAACTGCTTTACTGAGTGGTCTCGCTGAGCTCCTTCCCCTCTCTCGGCCCCAGTTTCCCCATCTAGAAAATGACAGCACTGGATAACATTAATATTGAATGTCTCTTCCAGCTCTGAAGTCTTGTATGATCGTAATGCTTTCAGGCATGTTTGGGGTGGGCATGGGGTTGGGGGGAGGAAGAGAAAACCAGAGTGGAGAAGCAGATAGGGTCAGAGGGCTGGGAGAAAAATGCCTCCATTCACTGGTGCTTCACCACGGAACAAGTAAATGGCTTGGGGACCTTGGGGTGGGTGTGGCCCTGGGGAATTACTCAACCTCTCTTCCGTGCCTTCTACTTCCCCTCTTCTATAAAGTCAAGAAATAATGACGAGAACGGAGGCAGATTCGCCAGTCACCACTATCCTGCCCCTCCCCTCTTCTCTGTCCATGTAGAGCGCGCCCTGGGCCTGAGGTGCCCACCTCCTGTCTGACCAGGTGCCTGGGGCCGCTCAACCTGGAGCATGAGCTCTGACTGGACCAAGCCAGTCCCGGGGGGCTCATTCCCCTTGCCAGTGATTGGCTCAGGCAAAGGCATGTTATACATCTCTGGCCAATAAGCCATGAGAAGACATCTGCAGGGGGCTCTGGGAGAAGCTGTCTTTGGAGGGGACGCCCATCCATAGGAAGCTGCCCCCTCCCTGCTTCGCCTGCTGGAGAACGGACACCATCTTGGGTCGACGCCGGGAAGCTCAATGGAAGGGGATTGGGTCCTAGCTGATGCCTCTGAGCCCCTAAGGAACCAGCCCTGGAGCTGCCCTACCTTGGACCCTTGTGTTATAAGGAAGAATACATTTGCCTCAGCATGTAAGTCATTTTGCGTTGGTTCCTGGTTCTCAAAGCTGGAGGGCCCCTACCCGATGAAGGACCCCGCCTCAGGGACCCGCTGGGATAAAAGGTGGTGATGGAAGGGAAGGTGGAGAGGGCCTGTGCGGCTTTGGAGCGCCTCTGGCCAGGGTGGCTAGACATCCAGAGGGGTGGCCAGCACCATGGCCCAGTGACATGGTACCCAGGCCACCGCCTCCTGGGAAGCACTGTCCCAGCTGCCACAGCTGGAGACATCTTAGTTTATGGGACCGCCAACACCTCCATCTGTCTGAGTGTCATCAGGTGGCCCCCTCATTCACAGCCTGAGTCTGGGCTGACAGAATCCCTCCGGCCACCCACAAGGGCTTTGTTTGGGGTCTGAATAGGAGCGAAAGTGACAGAAGCCTGGGTGGTCTCTGAAGTGGACTGGCCTCTGCATGCATCCGCCCATCTGTCCGTTCCTTTCGCAAATGTTTCCACAGCTCTTCAGCCAGACTGGCCTGTGGGGAGACAGAGAGGCTCCCAGGAAGCTCCCGGGGAAGGAACAGATGTCCTGGAGTTATTTTTGAGTGAAATAAAAATAGCCTGGGGGATAGCATTAAAGTGTGTAGGTGACTGTTAATACTGCCACATGCCCAGAGGCAGGGTAGCGTGGCTCCCAGGCTCTGGAGGCAGACATGGCTGAGCTGGAATCCCACCTCCTCCAGCTGTGTGACCGGTGGTGGATGTCTCAACCTCCCTGAGCAACAGCACTGCCTCATCACGTGTTAGGATTGAGAGGGGATGGCGTATCAGGACAGCCTGGCAGCTGAGACAGATCAGGCTCGGGATACATGAGGTTTTCACAGGCAGAGCATGCCTGGACACTGGTCAGGAAGCTGCGGACACCCGTGAACCTCATGAGCCGGGACAGCCAGTTGCTGCACCTCTTCTTCCAGCAATTTTTAACTGGCTGAATTTAAAAAATGAACTGGATCATTTTTAAACTTCGGGGAAAAAAAACTCAATAAAGCTCTTTTTACTCTTTTGAAAAACTGCTGATAGCATTGTGGGGGAAGATAAGACAGAATCCATCACAATGTAACCCCCTCGAAGGTGCTACCCCAAATCCTTGCAGTTTTGGGGCCCAGAGGAGACAGACAGCCCAGAGGGCTTGGGAGATGTGGAAGGGTCTTGAGGAGGAGGGGGTTATGCTGGACTGCAGGTGGAAGAACTGACACAGCAGGTGTGGGGAATGCGAATTCAAGAAGCAGGGCTTTGGTGTGAGCAAAAGGGAGGGAGGAGGGAGGAGGGAGGAGGGAGAGGGTAGCCAAGGCCAAGCCCTAGAGGTGCCCGAAGGGTCTGAGGAACCACCAGCTGTTCTCAGTGGCTGAAGGGCAGGGGGAAGCTAAATATGGTGGGGGGAAGAGGGAAGACACTCTTTTCTCGGGGGCCCCACGGAAGGACAGCTCCCTCCGTGCCCTCCGTGTGAGGCCCTCTGTTGACATCTCTGGCTCTCAGCGTAGTTTGAAAGGCGCTGCTCGCTGTGGGCTTTGGTTGGCTTCAGACCCATTATTTAAGGTTACATGGGAATTGAACAATGAGAACTCATGGACACAGGAAGGGGAACATCACACTCCGGGGACTGTTGTGGGGTGGGGGGAGGGGGGAGGGACAGCATTAGGAGATACACCTAATGCTAAATGACGAGTTAATGGGTGCAGGAAATCAACATGGCACATGGATACATAAGTAACAAACCTGCACATTGTGCACATGTACCCTAAAACCCTAAAGTATAAAAAAAAAAAAAAAAAAGGTTACATGGGAATGTCTGCTCATCAAAGGGGGGTGCTGGCCTGCAGGAGGTGGGCCACTCCGAGCTGTGGTCCCTGGACCCTGCCTCCTCTAACCCATCTATCCCATCCCATCCGAAACAGGCCCAGTCCCCAGCCCTGACACTTCAACTAGACTCAAACTGGAAAACTCCCGCCAGTCTTCCCTCCGTTCCCCAGAAAATGAGTCAACCAGGACACCTCATGGCCTTTCAGTAAATTGAGGTTTAGCTACAGAAACAAAGCAAAATACAGTGGCTCCAGCCAGACAATTCCACTGTTGTTGCTGTCAGTACAACACAAGATGGCAAGTGAGAAGGGCGACTTGTTCTGGGAATCTCATAATGGGATTTCAAACGTACCATGAGGCCCTGGCAGACCCCGACCTCTCTGAGCCTCAGTTTTTTCGCCTGTGAAATGGGGCAGGTACTGCTCCTCACCTCACTGCCCACTGGTCAATCTCTCCATCACGGAAACTCCACTTGGATCCCGGGGGAGATGCAGCCTGCAGCCCTGGCAGAGGGCCTGAAGCCTATCTGCGCCTGGTGTCTGCCTGCTCCCTGGGACTCACTGGTGCTCACGTACATTTCCTGGGCCAGGCCTGGCCAGGGGCTGGGGACAAGAGGAGCTCCCAGGCTCTGTGGGCAGCAGAGATTAAGGTGGCCCCGCCCCTTCCTATCCGTGGTCCCTGTGATGGGACAGGGTGGGATGGGGATTAAGGTTCCAGTTTCACTGATGAAGCAAGTAGGACCCAGAGAGGTTGAGTCCTTCACCCAAGATCACCAGGATGGCATTTCTTAGAGAGTGTCAATGTGTTACACGTAGAAAGGTTTCTGAAATCCGTAAGTTTGAGACAGGTTAGGCCAGAGTCAGCATTTTTACCCGGAGGCTTTCCTGGACTAAAGTGAAGGGGGAGCAGGCTCCATTTCCACATTGCTTGACCAACTGCCGGATCGGAATACCCTTTCCTCCCTCTGTTTGCTGGACACGGGGTGGGGCCCCTGCTCTGGGGATCTAGAGCTTTTCTCCCTTGCACAGGACATTAAATGGGCCATTTCCACAGCAAAACCGGCATCTGTGTGAGAGGAGGGTGGTGGTGTGCGCAGTCACCCCTAGAGGATGAACTGTCTATGTTCCCTTGCTCCACACCCCTACCTGCAGCTCGTGGGTGTAGCTGCCAGCACTGATGCATTCACTTGGGGAGAAGAAATTCTGGTGGGATCTCCCTGGGTCCTCCCAGGACCAAGCTGCTCCCCAGGTGATTGAACTCAGCATCCCCAAATAGAACAAATGAACATCACATGGCCCCTCATGAGATGCTCAGTCCTACCCAGCCTGGCTGCGGCCCTCCCAGAGCCCCAGCTGAGGCAAGGACGATGGCCAGAGGGGCTGTCCTATGTCTCAGGCTTTCTAGGCCTCGCTTCCTCTCTGCTGCAACTGCGCCTTCTCCTCGGAAGGATGCCCTGCAGTCTGAGTAGCTGTCCTCATGGGAGGCACCCCGGGGCAGCTCAGCAAATTCCTTAGGGCCCATACGGCAGGGCCAAGGGCCACAGGGGAGGTCTTGAGTCTACTCATTTTGTAGACGCTCTTTGCAGAGGCAAAGTTCTTTTCCAGCAAGCACAGCAGGAGCCAAGAGGCCTCATCCATGATTGAGGCCCTTATTTATAATTTAAACCTCTTTCCCAAAAGAAAATAGCTCAGAGGCTGGGGTGGAGGACTAGTGTAACAGAGTCCTGGGTATCAGAAAGGACTCAGGCGTGTGGCACCTGCACACCCTTCCCCTGGTTTATCCTCATGCCAGCCCTTGGAGGGAGGTTACTGGCCTCACTTAATGAACCAGAAAAACAAAGCTCCAGAGAATCAGGGACTTGGCCGGGATCTGTGGGCTAGAAGAGAGGAAAGCGAGGTTGTTTTTTTGTTTGTTTGTTTGTTTGTTTGTTTGTTTTTGAGATGGAATCTCACTCTGTCGCCCAGGCTGGAGTGCAGTGGCGTGATCTTGGCTCACGGCAACCTCCGCCTCCCAGGTTCACGCCATTCTCCTGCCTCAGCCTCCTGAGTAGCTGGGACTACAGGCGCCCGCCATCATGCCTGGCTAATTTTTTGTATTTTTAGTAGAGACGGGTTTTCACCGTGTTAGCCAGGATGGTCTCTATCTCCTGACCTCATGATCCACCTGCCTCGGCCTCCCAAAGTGCTGGGATTACAGGCGTGAGCCACTGTGCCCGGCCTGGAAAGTGAGGTTTGAGCCTGGCATTCCGATCCAGGGCCTATGCATCCTCCATTAAACCGTGTGCGGTCCAGGGTGGAAAGAAGGGGGGGATTCTCATCCTGTCATCTCAACACAGATCTGCAGAGCCTGTTCACCAGGGTGGGACCCTGTTAGCTGCATTTTCCAGGGCCTCCCCTGGAGATTGTGATGATGAGACCCTGAGAGGGGAATCCAGATTGGGCGGCTGGTGGACCTCACCCAGGCAGGGAGTGGCAGGAGCTGGTCTTCAACCAGGGCCCTGGTCTTGGAGCTGGCACATGCCCTCTGAGGCTGGCAGAAAGGTGGTTAGGTGGTGGCAGTGGGAATATTTCCAGCAGCAACAGTGGAAACAGAGGGGCTGTGCCATCACCCCTTCCCGGGCAGACTCAGCCCACAGCAGTCACAGCCCCTCCAAGGGTGTGATACCACGCCCCCGCCCTCCGGTGCGGTGCTGGGATTACAGGTGCGCACCACCATGCCTGGCTAATTTCTGTATTTTTAGTAGAGACAGGGCTTCACCATGTTGGCCAGGCTGGTCTCCAACTCCTAGCCTCAAGTGATCCGCCCACCTCAGCCTCTCAAAGTGCTGGGATTACAGACATGAGCCACCACACCCAGCCCAGCTTGCACTGTTTTCTACTATGCAATACCACCTTTTCAATTTACCCCTGTATCTGCAGCCGCAGGTGCAGGTATGTTTCTCCATCATCATCATCGTCGTCATCATCATCATCCTGGGACCATGTGGTGGCAGCAGCAAGCGCACAATCCCTGTGACTTATGGACTTGGATACTTATCCCTATCCCCTCAAGAGCCCCAAATAATCTATAACCAGCGCAGAACTTCCTCTTCTAACTATCCCCAAAGCGCACCCTAATAACTCCTCTGGGTAAAAGGCTTAGGACGCACAAGGGCTGTGCTAAGTGCTTCACCCTCCTTCTTTCATTAGCATCATGAGAACCCTCTCAGGGGAACAGTATTGCATCCCAATTTTGCAGGTGACGCACAAGGAAGTAAAGAGGCCTGTCCCAGGTCATAGAGCCGGCAAGCTGGAAATCTGGGAGTAGACCTCTGACGCGTTCAGACCCTGAGTCCTTGATCTCAAAGCCCTCATGCCTCCCAAACCATCTAGCAGCCTCAAGAAGCAGAGAGGAACTTGTTTCCAGATCACAAGATTTTGGGGGCAGGGCTCAGGAGGAGCTGGGGCTCCTGGGTTCCGGGCTGGTCCCCTTGCACTCTATGTGTTCACTCAGTCAGTCAGTTAAGTAACACTGTGCCCCTGTTACGCACTATAAACCCAGTACTGTGTACCAGTACAACACCCTGTGTTGGAGGCAGAGGGCTGCAGAAACCCAGCATCTGTCCTCATGCCAGGAGAACCACAGAAATAAATGCTCCTCCCTGCTCCTCGAGTGCAGGGTGGGAACCAAGAGTGCTTGGGCTAAAAGGCTAGGTTGTCCTGCACATCTATAGTTTCTTTCTACCCAACATTGAGCTGCCCCTCACCTGGTAGGTGCACCCTGATTTTCCTCTGGGGAGCTGCTCCTCCCCCATTCTCTGTAATTTGGGTGGACTGCCCCTGAGGATGGGCACCTGACCAGGCCTGGCCAAGTGGAGACTCACCCATTCCAAGCATAATTCTTTACATCAACTGGGAAAATAGCAAGCATCGTTGAAACATTTAATAGATGCTGGGAAGACATTTGGTACAATTTACCATCTGGTCTTGAATAAAACTCTAACAAAGGGAGAATGGAGCGGAGAGGGGGTGGGCTTTATTAATATGCAAAAGAATATTGACCTAAACCTAAGTACTGAGAAGGTACTTAATGGTAGGAAGCTACTGTCTCTCCACTGTAAAAAATTATAAGGAGGCCGGGCGCGGTGGCTCACGCTTGTAATCCCAGCACTTTGGGAGGCCGAGGCGGGCGGATCACGAGGTCAGGCGATCGAGACCACGGTGAAACCCCGTCTCTACTAAAAATATAAAAAAAATTAGCCGGGCGTGGTGGCGGGCGCCTGTAGTCCCAGCTACTCGGAGAGGCTGAGGCAGGAGAATGGCGTGAACCCGGGAGGCGGAGCTTGCAGTGAGCCGAGATTGCGCCACTGCACTCCAGCCTGGGCGACAGAGCGAGACTCCGTCGCAAAAAAAAAAAAAAAATTATAAGGAAAGGATGATGGGGTCCTGCCTCCACTATCCCTTACCAACCCTTATCCCTACTGGCTCCACCACCATCCAAGACCACACAGGGGCCAGGGAACAGCCTCAGCCCAGCTACCTGCGTCTGGCTGCCCGGATCAACTCTGCAGCCATCTGTGTGCATGTTTCACCTGGTCCATCATCCCTGCTCTGCTGCCTATTCTTGGTTTTTCTGCCATGAGGCTGGAGTCCTCCCCTGACCCATAGCAGGAGGCCTGACGACCTCTTGCTGGCCCCCTTCCCTCTCTCTTAGGCCACCTCTTGTGCCAACACCAGCCTCGACCTCTTCAGGATTCACCACTTCCTTTGCGGCCCCGTCTGTAAGACACCGCCCCTGCCCGGCTGTTCTCCTTGACTCACAGCTGGGCCTGTGGCCAGTGTTCCAGTGCATGTCAGTCGGGGCGATGTCTCCTGTGCCCACCCCGCTTAGCTCTAGAAATGCTGGCGGCTCCCATCTCAGAAGAAAAAGTAATTGAACTCAAAAGAAGACACAAAACAATGACTTTTGAACTGGATGGGATGGCTTACCTAGGAAATGCGAAGTCATCAACCAGAAAACTACTAGAAATAATAAATGAATTCATACCAGTGGTGAGATTAGAGAAAACATTTACAAAAAATCAATTATATTCCTATATGCTAGTGACATGCAGCTAGGAAAAAAATCAATGGGAAAAAAGTACTTAATTCTCAGCAGTAATAAAACACATTAAATATTAAACATTTATTTAGCCCAATTGTAAAACATCTATTTTTAATGTTAATATTTTGCTCCTATTGGGAGGACTAAATATAGTATGTAAAGATGGCAGCACTCTCTAATCTAATAGACTGAATGCAATACCAGTTACAGACCCTGAAAAATGTGTTACATTCTTCAAAATCCATAAATAATGAAGACTATCAGAAGGATTTTTAAAAGGTAATAATGATTGGCTTGTTTCAATTAAAAATATGTTATTCCAAGTCATAATGCTCAAAATGTTATAATGTTGCATTAAAAACAAAACAAAAAACTGTTGAGCATTAAAAAGAACGAAGGTAACAAGGTGTGACAGGCTGGGGAGGTAAGGAGCCGCGAGTTCATAGTGATACTCAGAAAAGGGGGGGTGGAAGGAAAGAATTTTTTTTTTTAACAGAACAATGCTCTATCTGTGGAAAGAATGAGAGAATTAGAAAAAAATCACCATGTGGCAACCACCAGTGTAATTTACTCAGGCAAGGGGCATCAGTGGCTGCTAAAACTATTATGTGAACCAAATGTTTACACTGTCCCAAGGTATGGTCCCACAGATTACCTATCAATTATAGGGGAAAAGTACCATTATGTTGAATAGATGAGGTAGACACCACCTTAACCAAGTGATTGAACTCAGCATCCCCAAAATAGAACAAATGAACATCATGTGGCCCCTCATGAGACGCTCTGAGGACACACCACCACCTGTCCTTGCCAAAAACGCTTACTGTGTATCTAACCTCAAGGAAACAGACACATCCGGGTGACGGGACAGGCTATAGGACAACTGGCCCAGACTCCTCAGAAACATCAGTGTTATGACAACTGGGGAAATCTGACTATGAGCTGAATATTAGATGACATTGCTGAATTAATGTGAAATCCCTGGGTGATCATGGCACTGCATTTGGGCAGGAAATTGTCAAGTATTCATGGGAGAAAGGTCAAGATGCCTTCCATCTACTGAAAATGGTTCAAGTAAAACAAACAACAGAAATGGAGTTAGATGATAGATGGATGGACAGACAGACAGATAAGAGGTAGAGTGAAAAGCCAGCCACGATGGCTCATGCCTGTAATCCCAGCACTTTGGGAGGCTGAGGCAGGAGGATTGCTTGATCCCAGGAGTTCAAGACCAGCTTGAGTAACATAGTGAGACCCCCATTTCTACAAAAAATAAAAATAAATTAGCTGGACGTGGTGGCACACACCTGTTAGTCCCAGCTATTCAAGAGGCTGAGGATCGCTTGAGCCCAAGAAGTCGAGGCTGCAGTGAGCCAAGATCACACCACTGTACTCCAGCCTGGGTGACTGAGCGAAGCCTTGTCTCAAAAAAAAAAAAAAAAAAATCAAGTGAAACAAAAAAAACAAACATGTCAAAACACTAAACAGTTTGTGAGTTAACTGGGGGTTATAAAAAAATGGCTTATTTATTCTTGTTAGAGATGGAAAACAAGTGTCTAACGACTAAAGAAGTGATGAATATAATCAGAAACAAAGCAGATGTGATATAATTGAAAGAAAACATTCACACATAGGAAAACTTTTGAGCAATAAGTTATGATTAACAGAGAGAAAGAGGAAAGCAACAGAGCAAGAAAAAATGGCATGACTAAAATATATGGAACTGACTTTAAAATAAAGGGCAAAACAAAAATTCCCCTTGATAAATGCTCAAAAAAGATTGATAGGACAGTTTATGCAGAAAGAAATACCAAGAGCAAATAGCAACATGGAAAAAATGCAAAGTCTCATGAGCAATTAAAAATGCAAGTGTAAACAAGACGTGAAATACCATTACACACCTATCAAACTGGCAGAAACAAATATATTAAAATAATAGTGCTGATGGAGGCGTGCAGAAACAGCACCCTCGTGCCTGGAGCAAGGCTTGCTTTGAGGCAGGGGAGAGAGAAGGAGACACGACCATTTTTAGAAAAGTGACCAGAAGCCCGAAGCCTGTGCCTCTTGCCAGACAAGTGAGCAGACAGGCCCTGGATTCCACCCACGCAGTGTCTAGGACGTGCCCCCTGGGGGTCAGGGGTTGTGAGATGCCCACACCAGAGGCCACTCCTCTGGCTGGCAGCTGAGCGCCTGGGCTGAGAGCAGAGCCCAAGGGACAGTCAGTGGCACTGAGGGAGGTGCAGCTCAGCTCAGGGTACCCAGGACTCCTCCTCCAGGCTTTCTGCAGTGAGCCTGGCTCCAGACATCCCCCCTTCCACTCTCTGGAGGGCATCATCTGGGGAGCAAAGTGCTCCTGCTCGCACCAGAGCAGGAGCTGAGCCCAGGGGTTGACCAGCTGGCCCAGGTGCCCTGCCAGGTGGGCTGGGCTCAGTGAGCTGGGCTGGGCAGACCAGAGCCCATTGCAGACACTAATAGTGACTGGTGTGAGGGCCAGTCGGTGCCTGGGATGAGGCAGGGGTGGGAGAGGGAGGAGACACCACCATCTCTAGAACAGATTCAGTCACAGTAAATACCTCGAGGTGAAAAAGGGTCATGATAGCTCACACTAGGCAATCATAACCAGATGTGGGTTTTAAGGTACAGAAATTCAATTCAGTGCTAGTTAGCTTTCTTTTTCCTACTATAAAAGTAAAACTAAGTATAAAGAAAACTAAGAAAAACTAAGTATAAAGTAGTTTAAATTTCTATATCAAGAACAATATTTGATAATGTTTTTGCTTTTAAAATAAAAAGCAGGCTGGGTGCGGTGGCTCACGCCTGTCATCCCAGCACTTTGGGAGGCCGAGGAGGGCAGATCACCTGAGGTCAGGAGTTCGAGACCAGCCTTGCCAACATGATGAAACCCCGTCTCTACTAAAAATACAAAAAGTTAGCCGGGCATGGTGGCGCAAACACCTGTAGTCCCAGCTACTTGGGAGGCAGAGGCAGGAGAATCGCTTGAACCAGGGAGGTAGAGGCTGCAGTGAGCCAAGATCACGCCACTGCACTCCAGCCTGGGCGACAGAGCGAGACTCCGTCTCAAAAAAAAAAAAAAGCAGCTGCCCTTGAAAGGATTCCTGAGAGCAAGGGCAGGCCCTGAGGCCACGTGAGCTTGGCAGGCCTATGAGTGCCACCTGCACTGGGCTCAGGGCTCCAGCACCCAGTCACAGAGGTGGGAATCATGGAGGACCCATGTGAACGCCTCCAGACAGCCTGGGAGCCTCCCTCTGACCCTCCCCTTCTCTGCATCCTCAGGGTCCCCTCTCCTTGCCCCTGAACTGGGACAGAAGCCTCCCACCTCAGCCCCTTCTCCCCCACCCATGCTACTTCTAGGTGGGTTTGTCTAAAGGCAATAGAGCTGTGTGGCCCTCTGCTTAAACCTCTTCAACATTTTATCCCAACATCTTTGGGATAAAATCAAGCCTTGCCACCTCCTGCCTCCAGCCTGCCTGGTCAGCCCCTCCACCCCTGCAGGTGGGCCTCTGCACAGGTAGGTCTCACCTTTAGCATACCTGTCCTTCCCTCCACCCTGGCAGACTGTGTTCCAAACTCAGCCCCGCCATCCATTTCTGAAGTCCCACTCCAGAAAGGCTTTCTCATCTCCCAGGCAGAGTGACTCTCCTGTCTTCATGCCTCAGCCACACCTGCACAAGCCCGCACCCTTCCCGCAGGTCTGACCAAGGTTTCCACGTCAGTCCCCCACCCCCACCTCAGGGAAGGAACCCTGTCTTACTCATCTGTATACCCTCTTGGCCCCAAACATGACACAGAATCTGACTTCAAAAAAATCTGTAAAAGAGTGGATCAGACAGCTGACTCAGAAAACCTAGAGTTGGTGGTAACGGTCATTTTAACAAACATATGTGGCACTTACTATGTCACGTGTCATGTTGAGGGTTTAACATGCATTGCTAATATTATCCCCACTATACAGATGAGGAGACTGAAGTATAAAGAGGTTAAGTGACTTCTCAGAGTCACGCAGCAAGTAAGTTGCAGAGCTGGGTCTCAAACCAGATGTGCCTGACACTAGGGCCCAGCTCCCAGTCACTTCCCTAGGGCAGGGAGAGAACCTGAGAGATGGCCTGGCCTGATCTGAGATGCTGTAGAAAAGTGGAAGTGGCGAAGGGGCAGGAGAGCAGGATGGGGCCAAGGCCAGCTGGGGCTGCAGGGCTTCTGACTGGGGAGGATCTGCAGTGCAGGCCGAGGAGGATGCAGGAACAGGAGCGTGTGGTCCAGGGGCTGGCGGGGCAGCCAACTGGAGACAAAGAAGACTCAGTCCCACACAGCCTGGGCCTGCAGAGGATTACCTACGAGTGCCTGGCAGGAAATCAGAGCAGTCAGAGAAATGCACACCTCCTGGGGCCATAGAATCACCACTTGAACAGGAAGAGGCACAGATGCATAATTCCGGGCACAGTTCGCTGGCAGCCTCCCTCCCTGCCCAGTGCTGGGATGCAGTGCCCATGAGAGGGCCCCTGGCCGCCCATCCTGCAGAGCCCAGACCTACTTCTGATCTGTGCAGTTCCCAACCGAGACCACCCCAGGCTCAAATTCCCCAGCCAGAAGAAGCCTCAAATTTCAGATTTCTCCAATGTTAGACTTCTGGAACTCAGATCAGGTCACTCTCTCCCTCTTCTGACCTTCTAAGAACATGGGACCCCCACAGCAGGAAGCTAAAAAGGCAGCTTTAGAACCTGACAGACCTGGGTTCAAATCCCAGCTCCTCCAGTTAGTTACTCAAGACCCTGGACAAGTCACTTCACCTCATGGAGCCTCCTGGTTGCCGTGATGATGAAAGGGATTAAGAAATACAAAGGCAAGGCCGGGCGCGGTGGCTCACGCCTGTAATCCCAGCACTTTGGGAGGCCGAGATGGGCGGATCACGAGGTCAGATCGAGACCATCCTGGCCAACATGGTGAAACCCCGTTTCTACTAAAAATACAAAAAATTAGCTGGGTGTGGTGGCACACGCCTGTAGTCCCAGCTACTCAGGAAGCTGAGGCAGGAGAATTGCTGGAACCTGGGAGGCACAGGGTGCAGTGAGCCGAGATTGCGCCACTGCACTCCAGCCTGGGTGACAGAGCAAGACTCCGTCTCAAAAAAAAAAAAAAGAAAGAAAGAAAGAAAGAAATACAAAGGCAGCCAGCAAGTTTTGGTGGGTCCTGGCATCCTTGGGTCTCCATATCCTCTCTGTCCATGGAAAATCACCAGTGGCTGCAGGAGGCTTTGGTCATTGCACAAGGGAGCCCCATGCCTGGGGTGTACTGGGCAGAGAAAGGGGTCAGAGGTGCAGTCCCAGGACTGAGGGCAGGGCAGTACCTGTGTGGGTCATGGCAGGGGGGGCGGGGCGGTGAAGAAATGATGCAATAGTCACCATGCTCAGTCATATTCACATATCTCTATATATTCAATCTCCAACCATCACAACAGTGCACAAATAGGGGTATGACCTCTATTTTACAGATAAGGAAACTGAGGTCCACCTATCATAATAAGCACCTTTAAAAATAATCTGGCCAGGCGCGGTGGCTCACGCCTGTAATCCCAGCACTTTGGGAGGCCGAGGCAGGCGGATCACGAGGTCAGAAGATCGAGACCATCCTGGCTAACACAGTGAAACCCCGTCTCTACTAAAAATACAAAAAAAAATTAGCCGGGCGTGGTGGTGGGCACCTGTAGTCCCAGCTACTTGGGAGGCTGAGGCAGGAGAATGGTGTGAACCCGGGAGGCAGAGCTTGCAGTGAGTCGAGATTGCGCCACTGCACGCCAGCCTGGGCGACAGAGCAAGACTCCATCTCAAAAATAAATAAATAAATAAATAAATAAATATAAAATAATCTGAGCCTTCACATTTTTCAGCAAGGTCCCAGCTCTTGCCAGACCCAATGGCCTGTGTGGGAAGTGAGAAATCATAAAAAAGAGTTGATTCCATAGAGGGCAGGAATTACTGCACTGAGGTGTTGCTGCTCATCCAAAACTCATCTGAGCTACTCAGACCCTCCCAGCTCCTGAGCCCTCCTGAAAGTCACCATCTGGTCCCCGTTCCAGCCTGAGTTCTCAGTCTCCCTGCCCTTCCTGTCCTTTCACCACATGGAGACACTTGTCACTCCCTGAAAATATCAGTCCCCATCCCTGGGTCTGTGCTTAGGACTTTTGCATGGCTGATACTCAGAAAGTGGTAGATGGTGGATGGATGTATGTATGGATGGATGAATGGATGGATAGATGGATGGATGGATGGACAGATGGGGAGGCTAGGGAAGTGGGCGGAAGGGTGGATGAACAGATGGATGGACTAAGGGGTGCATGGCTAATGAATGGATGGGTGGATGGATGGTTGGATGGGCGGTTGGCTGGACAGATGGATCAGGAGGTACACGGTTGGGTATATATGGCTAGACGGAAGGGATAATGGATGGGTAGATGGATGGGTAAGTGGATGCTTAGGTGAACGGGCAGGCAGATGGTTGGATGAATGGGTGGAGGAAGTGTAAGCAGATGGAACTCTAGGAGATAGACTTCAGCTCGTTATATGAACGAGAACTCAGCCAGAGCCCTGCCAGGTGAGAATGGGCTTGCCTTGGGAGGCAGCATGTCCCTGTCTCTTGGCTACTGAGTGACACAGGCGCTGAATGAGAGTCTCACTGAATGACCTCTACCCCCCTTCTGGTTTTTGTTTTGGTTCAAATCAATCCTCTGTCTATCCTGTCCAGGTGCTGGCCTTAGACTGGGATCTTCCTGGGGACAGTGCCCACTGTGGGCCCATGTGTCATCAGCAAACACTTTGGAGGAAGCTGGCAGTCTTCTCTGGGTTTTGCGCCTGTAAGCCCTGAGCCACAGCAACTGCAGTGTGTGTTGGACTCAAGGCCTTGGTCTCCAGGGAAGCCAGAGGTCCTCACAGCTGGAATCTGGGCTACGGCTGCATGGAGCCTGCTTCTCGTCTTGGGTCATGGGTCGTTATAGAAACCTATAAGGATTCTGCGCTGCTTTGCTCATCCTGCCCTCAAGGGCACAGAAGCTATGGACAATGGGTCCTCAGCAGTGACCTCAGGCGTGACAGGTTGCAGGGAATTGGTGGCCCTAAGTTGTAGCCCCTGGGGGAGTCTCCAAGAATCTGAAGATGCTGGGGCAAGCCTGGCTTTTTTTTTTTTTTTAATTAGACGGAGTCTTGCTCTGTCGCCCAGGCTGGAGTGCAGTGGCGCGATCTTGGCTGACTGCAAGCTCCACCTCCCGGGTTCACGCCATTCTCCCACCTCAGCCTCCCGAGTAGCTGGGACTACAGTCACCTGCCACCATGCCCGGCTAATTTTATTTTTGTATCTTTAGTAGAGACGGGTTTTTACCGTGTTAGCCAGGATGGCCTCGGTCTCCTGACCTCGTGATCTGCCTGCCTTGGCTTCCCAGAGTGCTGGGATTACAGGCGTGAGCCACTGCTCCCGGCCAAGCCTGGCTTTTAAAGGGGGCCAGGCCGCACCTGGGTCAGCTTCTGTAAACTCCTTTGTTGTGGGCAGTGAGATGAGACCCCAGGGCCAGGGTAGAAGGAAGGGGAGAAAGAGCCCAGGATGTGCCAGGCGGGGCGGGGCTGAAGCGTGGTCCCCAGACCTGTCCATCGCCACTGGCTCCACAGATGCACTCAGGTCTCACAGGCCAACATGGAGCTCCCGAGTCCTCACCCAGCCCTCTTCCTCTCTGCCGCCCCATCCAGCAATGGCAGCCTGTCTCCAAATCTCCTTTTGCTCACTCCCACTGCCAATCGGCTCCATTTTCAAGATCCAGCCACTGCTCCACGGCTTCTCCTCTGCTCCCGGCCCCCAGCACCCATCACCTGGGTGAAGAGGTAGCCTTGGTGCTGGTCTCCCTGCCTCTCCCCGGCCCCTTCTGCCTCTCTGAGGAGCCACACAGCAGCCAGGGTGGTCCCCATTAAATCTAAGTCTGATCCTCTATCTCCTCTGCTCAGAACCCTTTGGGGGCTTCCATCTCATTCCAAGAAAGCCAAAGCCCCTGCAGGGAAGGCCACAGGAACTGGCCCCGCCCTTGTCTTCGGGCTCACTGTGCCTCTAAGACCCTGGGCAGGCTCCTGCCTCTGCCTGAACCACGTTTCCCGAGACATATGCAAGGTGCAGCCCCCACTTCATTCTGGGCTCCACCTCAATATCCAACTATGACATTGTTCTAAGTACATCAGCTTTTGTTTCGGCACTGATGTTTCTTTCTGCCACTTACCCGCATCTGACAGTTGTTTCTATTCCTTTGCCTCTTTTCTGTGACCCCCATCAGAATGCGAGCCCAGGTCCCTGTTGTTTCCTGTTTCCCAGTGCCCAGGGCAGGGTTGGCACACAGTAGGCACCCACGATGTTAATGGAATAAAATCGCTTTTTTTTTTTTTGAGATGGAATCTCACTCTGTCACCTAGGCTAGAGTGCAGTGGCACAATCTCGGCTCACTGCAACCTCCTCCTCCTGGGTTTAAGCGATTCTCCTGCCTCAGCCTCCCGAGTAGCTGAGATTACAGGTGTGCACCATCACGCCCAGCTAATTCTTGTATTTTTAATAGAGACGAGTTTCACCATGTTGGCCAGGGTGGTCTTGAACTCCTGACCTCAGGTGATCCGCCTGCCTCAGCCTCCCAAAGTGCTAGGATTATAGGCTTGAGACACTGCGCTGGGCCTAGGAATAAAAATTTTTTATTTGTATTTATTTATTTATTTATTTTTATTTTTTGAGACTGAGTCTCGCTCTGTCACCCAGGCTGGGGTGCAGTGGTGCAATCTCAGCTCACTGCAACCTCCACCTCCTGGGTTTAAGCAATTCTCCTGTCTCAGCCTCCCAAGTAGCTGGGACTACAGGCACATGCCACCACGCCCGGCTAATTTTTGTGTTTTTAGTAGAGACAGGGTTTCACCATGTTGGCCAGGCTGGTGTCGAACTCCTGACGTCAAGTGATCCGCCCGCCTCGGCCTCCCAAAGTGCTGGGATTACAGGGTTGAGCCACCACACCTGGCCTAGGAATAAAAAATTTTTAAATCTGGACCCGTGTTAAGGGTAAATGTCAGGGATACTTCCATAAAATCAACTCTATAAAAATTTCAGCGCATTTACCCAATAACTTGGGGCTAGGAGGACAGCAGTGACTTGGGCAAGCCATATGCCATTTCCAGGCCAGCGGGCAGTTCCCCTCCATCCCGCCCAGGTTGGTGTGACTCAGCTCTAAGAGTCAATCTCACCCAGCTGTCGGGTTCCCCTTCTGCACTGTTCCTGGTGGCACTGCTCGGGGCTGGGGTGGGGATGACTGCTGAGTGGGCCAAAGGGGTGCTGCAACAGGAAGGGAAGGAGCCCTCTGCCCGACACTCCAGGGCTGAGGCAGAACCCCCTCCACCATGTGGACCTGTGAACACCCCTATTCCTGCTGGCAGAAGGTTGCCCAGGCCGGGGCACCATTGTCCAGGAGCCTGCTGCCCACCCTAGCAATGCACTGCCCTCCAAGGCAGTATTACCCAGTGCCGACCTTCTCAGGCAGTGGAGGCCCTGCTGAAGGAAAAAGGGGTGGCTTTGTAGCCATCGCCCCGGTTCCCAGGTTCCTGGGCTCCCTACTTCCCGCCCACCAGCCCAGGCGGCACGCAGGAATCTTCTGGCCCGGCCTCTCCTCCCTCTGTCCGGTCCTCTCTTCTTCCTTTCCTCTTTGGTTTTCTTCCCGGTGCCAGGGAAGGCTCCTAGGCCTCCGAGCCGGGGCCAGGTCTGAAAGCCATGCTGCCTGTCCAGCCTCATGACCTACCTGTACAGGGAGAAAGTCCCACTTCATGGGTTGGACGCCCCTAAGGGAAGCTTGTGGATGGTTCAAGGTTCTCTACCCACTGATATCCCTCGGAGGGCACGTCTTGCTGATGGGAGGGGCTGATTCTTCCCCCTACTCGGGTCTACACGTCCCCCATTCAGGTCTCACCAATGGAGGCAGGGATCACACCACCACCGCCCCCCATAGCACGGCCTCTCAACACTGGCACTTCCTCCTTCTCTAGAACTCCAGTGTCTTGGGAATGACGCTGGAACTCAGCAAGGTTTTGCCAAATGGATTCAGGCTTCATCAAGAGTGTCTGACAGGCCAGCTGCGGTGGCTCACGCCTGTAATCCCAGCACCTTGGGAGGCTCAGGCAGTGGATCACCAGAGGTCAGGAGTTAAAAGACCAGCCTGGCCAACATGGCAAAACCCCATCTCTACTAAAAATACAAAACATTAGCCGGGCGTGGTGGCACATGGCTGTAATCCCAGCTACTCGGGAGGCTGAGGTGAGAGAATCGCTTGAACCCCGGAGGTGGAGGTTGCAACGAGCCACTGCACTCTAGCCTGGGTGACAGAGTGAGACTCCGTCTCAAAAAAAAAAAAAAAAGGATGTCTGACAAAAAATTAGCTGAGCATGGTGGCATATACTTGCAGTGCCAGCTACTTGGGAGGCTGGGGCAGGAAGATGGTTTGAGCCCAAGAGCTTGAGGCTGCAGTGAGCCATGATGCACCCCTGAACTCCAGCCTGAGCTACAAAGCGAGAGCCTGTTTCAATTAAAAAAAAAAAAAAAAGGCAGGGGCGTGTCTGATAAGATGGATGAGTCCCAGCAGACTTTCTGCATCTGGCCTCCTCCCAGCACAGCCAGACTGGTGGGCACGAGAGGCCAGAGGGTGCCCCAGCTAGGACTCGTCCTCCCGCCCCAATGCAGAGTGTGGTGCCACATGCCCATCCCCAGGCCCCAAGGGACCCCAGCCTTGGCCCCACTTCCACGATGACCTCCAACCTCAGGTGCACAGTTTCCCAGAAGCATGGGAAAGAGAACATCTCTCTGGGCCCACTCCTGTCCCGCTTCCATCTCAGGTCCCAGGCACTCCCACCTTTCCTGCCAGGCTCAGGGCACCTGGGCCTTCCTTCTGATGTGCCAGCCTTGTCACTCTGCATGGTAGCCTCATTAGGGTGGGGTACATAGAGGTTGCCTGGTCTCAAAAGAGCACTTTTAACTATCATCTTTTGGGAGTGGCTTGTTGGGGCTTTGCCGGCCTTCTAGGCCCCTGTCAATTCTGCACCCCCCGCCACTGCCCAAGTTAGGATGCTCTTCCTCTCTTACCATGTGCCACAGTCCCGAGGAGGCCTCCTGCCTCCAATCCCCCTCCCCATCCCCTGTTCTCTCACACGCATCCACTCTTGGCTGCCTAGGTCTCACTGCCTACACGGAACCACCGATCTGGCCCTACCTTCCCCTTCACCCCTTCCTCTGGCCACAGCTGTGGGGATACAGTTGTTTCTTCCCGTTATCCAATCGCCACTCCCGAGCAGAGGAGCTTTAGTTCCAGGTGCTCCTGTTCCTGGAAGCCCACGTGTCTCAGAAGACATCGACCCCAGCCCCAGGGCTGGCTCCTGGCCGGTCTCAGCCCATCCTAGCACCCCAACCCCTTTGCCATTTCAAAGACCCAGGCTTAAGCCAAGTGGCACTAGCAATTCCCCCATAGCGGGCATTAGCTCAGAGGCGACCTGAGGACTCAGGGAGCCCAGTGGGGATCATCATTTCATTTCCAAGCAAGCAGGACAGGCCCACTGTCCCGAGGAGATGGTGCTATGTTAATGCATGGCAGAGGCCTACTTGGTGATTCTTATTTCTATTTTTCTAGAAGAAGGATGGTCTTCAAACTGGAAAGGGAAGAGGACCATGCCACAGGGAAGTGTGGTCCAGGACATCTCTGGCTGCTTTCAATGTCTGCCATTCTGACTGCCGAGGGGACATAAGAGGGGCAGGAACACCACAGCTGGTTAAGGAGGGTGAGTTGAGCACATGGAGGTGGATGCCAGATCTTGACCTCAATTCCTAGCAAATCCCCAGCCTAGAACAGCCTCTCAAAGATGCTTGCAAGTGTTTAGAAAATAATAATAATGACAAGGAGAACACCAGCAATTCTGATATTATGCCTACTCTGTGCAGATACTGGACTAAGCCCTTTGTATGTATTAACTCACTCAAACCCCACAATAACCCTATGGAATGGGGACTCTGATCAGCTCCATTTGATGGATGAGTAAATAGAGGCCTAAAGAGGTTAGGGAGACAATGCAATTCATCAGAAGGCAACGCGGGGTCAGGGTGTTGAGCCATCATGTTACATACTTACCAGAGTCCTGCTCCCTGGCATTGTAGACTTTGAGGGTCAGGGCACTGGTGTGCCCCCATCCCTCAAAAATCTGCATTTCTTTCTTTTCTTTTCTTTCTTTCTTTTTTTTTTTTTTTTTTTGTGGCAGGGTCTCACTCTGTCACCCAGGCTGGAGTGCAGCAATGTAATCTCAGCTCACTGCAACCTCCGCCTCCCAGGTTCAAGCGATTCTCCCGCCTCAGCCTCCCAACTAGCTGGGATTATAGGTGCACGCCACTACACTGGGCTAATTTTTGTATTTTTTGTAGAGATGGGGGGGTCTCACCATGTTGCCCAGGCTGGTCTCGAACTCCTGAGCTCCAGTGATCCTCCCACCTCAGCCTCCCAAAGTGTTAGGATTACAGGCATGGGCCACCATGCCCGGCCCATTGTCTCCTCTTTTCTGCTGTGATACCTAGGTCAACAAAGTAGGGAACTATCAGGGACTAACCTAATCCATAAATAACATTATTAAGTAACATTCATACTTGATCCAGACTTCCTTAGTTTTTACCTAATGTCCTCTTCTTGGTTCTAGGGTCCCATCCAGGACACCACACTGCATTTAGTCAGCTGCCTCCTTAGTCTCCACTTGGCTCTGACAGTGTCTCAAAATTTCCTTGTTTTGGATGACCTTGACAATTTTGAGAGGTCCTAATCAGGTATTTTGTAGGATGCCTCTCGGTTGGGATTTGTCTGGTGTTTTTCTCAGGACTAGACTGGGATTACTGGTTTGGGAGGAAGACCACAGAGGAAAAGTTCTATTCTCACCACATCACGCCAAGGGTATATGCCATCATCATAACCTGTCACTATCGATGTTGTCCTTGATCACCTTCTGAGACAGTGTTTGTTGGGTTTCTCCACTATACAGTTGCTCTTCCCCCCACTTTCCAAACTCTACCCTTTATAAGGAAGCCACTACGCACATCTCATGCTTACACGGTGGGAAGTTATGCTTCACTTCCTCAATGGGGCAATTATCAACATATGTTATTCGGATTTCTTCTATACGAGAGATTTTCCTATTTATTTATTACCATCTGTTCAATAATTTATACATATATATATTTCATTATGGCCTCATGGATATTTATTTCATACTTTACGACCTAGTATATTTTGGTTTCTGCAAAGCATTTGATCCTGGTATCCCTGGTATTCTGGGGGTAGGTGGTAAACTGTGGACAATCAGCTCTAAGTTCACTGAACTCCATATCTAATGAATGATCATTATCCATCCCAGAGCACCAAGTGGCTGGGAAATCAATGTCACTGCCTGATTTTAAAACAAATAAAATAGAAACTGTCAGAGAACACTACATTTCGTAAGGGAGACCCCCCCTCCCACGGCTGGAAAACAACACTCCGATTTTGTAATGCAACAGGGGATAAGATGGGTAGTGAGCAGAGATGCAAAATGTATTTCCACGGGTCTGGGTCAATACCGTGTAAGCAGAAAACCACCCCTACAAGTGCCTCGGGGCCCTGTCCATGGTCCTGCCCTGCAATGTTTAACCAGCCTTGTGGATTCAGACACACCAAGCACTGCTTCTCCAGCCCACAGGCAGCAGCACAGCTGAGAGTGACAGAGGTAGGATGCTAGATTCTCTTTCTTGACAGATACAATGTGATGAAATGAACAAGACGAAATTAAATGGGAATAAGGGCCAAGAAACAGGCTTAGATTCCAGAAATCACTGACGCAGACAACAGGCTCGAATGCTTCCACAAGCCAGGATTGTTAAAAGAAAAAAAAAAAAAAAAGAAAGAAAAGAAAAAGGAATTGTGTTACAGTAAGAGAGACTAAAAGGTGACAACAACCACATACACTGCACAGTCCTGGAGAGGAAATAGCAAAAATGGACATTTTGGGGTCAAATAGGGAAATCTGAAAAGGGTCTGCATATTAAACGAGATGAAAACTTATTGAAGCAGAAAAGTGATGATCATTTACCGGCAAAAAAAATCAGGTTACAAAACAGTATGCACAGTATGATCTCATTTTCCGGAGAAAATTGACATATAAGCATGGAAACAGCTCTGGAAAGGTCTGACAGAAGTGTCATTGAGGCGCTGCCTGAGAGATAGGACACAATACTTTTTATTTTGCTTGTCCCTATTTCCAGTTTTCTGCAGTGCATATCCACCGCTTCTGTAGTAATCTCAGAGTATGTTTTTAAAAGAAAAAAAATCACTGACCCTCCCCGAAGAGTGAAGAATCGCTGGCTTGGCAGAGGTTTCTAAAACAGATCCCTGGAGGTTTCGGTGGCCAGAAACTTAATATGAGCAGAGTGCAGTGTCCCATTCAGAGGCAGCCCCACCCTAAGCTGTGTGCATACGTGTGAGGTCTTGGGGCTAATACAGTCCTGCGGTGGGGGGTGGCGGGGGGCGGTCTGCTTGTCCAGCCCTTTCATGTTATTGCTAGGAAAACTGAATTGCAGAATTAGTCGATGGCAGCTCCAGGGCCAGAAGCCAGAGGTCTGGCTACTGGGTCATATGGAAATGGCCTGGGGCTTCAGGAACTGTGGTATTTGGCCTGGAGAAGGGAAAATGGGAGTAAGGAGCTGGGAAGGAGAGAAGGGGCAGGAGTGCTATTTTCAAATATTTAAAGGCTCCCCCAAAGAAGAGAGACCTATATGAGTCCCTGTGCAGAACGGTGATGACTAAGTGACAAGCAGGTCTGTCTCTAGAGTGTATGAGGGAGAAGGTTCTAATGGCAGGAACTGTCCAGCTGGGGGAGAAGTGGGTGAGGCTTGCTGGGCACGTGACTGAGGCTGGTGACCCCTGCCAGAGGTTGCTGGGAGGCCCTTCCCACCACTGAGGCTCTGGGTTCGGGGACTCCAGGTTTCAGCCAGAGCTCGTGGCTTCTTTACCCGACCTGCAGTCTGTGTCCTTAGAGGAAGGAGCGGGACTATCCCCATGCCAGGAGTCTGCTCAGCCTGCCCCAGATGGGAGCCACTGGGAAAAGGGAAGGGCTTGGCTGGCCTTTGGGGAAGAAGGGTCATGGTGGCAGCAGGCAGTGCCCCTCAGCAAAGCCCCGCAGAGGGCAGTCTGGGCTCTCACAGGCACTGCAGCGGTGTTTCCTGGGGTGGGTACCTGAGTTCTCAAGCCCTGAAGCTGCCTCACTCTCTTCTGCCCACAGCTCTCAGAGACTCACAGGTCCCCGCCCATGCCCAGGTGTGGGTAGAGAGATGATTCTCAATCGCCTCCCACTCTCTGGTGACACGGAGGCACGGGCCAAACCTGGCCATCACCCAGCTTCCCCCATGTTCTGAAATGCCTGGTCCGACCTGTTCTAGGAACACAATGCCAGCCAGTGCCCATTTGAGGCCTCCATGCAGGGCCTGAGGCCTTCCTTAGATGGCCTTGGAAACCCACTTCTCAGGGCTTTTGTCTCCAGGGGAAACCCCTGACCATTTCAGCCAGGTGGGTGTCTTGTCCTCCCCTTAAGACACAGTCCCCAGTCCCCATGCCGGTGGCACCAGAGGACACTGGTGTAGTGTGCGTTTAGTGATATGACTCCGTCCACCCTACTGGCGGCACCGACCCTCCGCTTCCAGCCCTGTTAACAATCTACGTAGGTCATGCTTTCCCCAAATAGATGCGGCCCCGCCACATGAAAGCCCTCTGCTCAGCCACCACTCCCCGAGCCTGGCTTTGCCTGGCCTGCTGCAGCCAACACAGCCAGCTGCCAGCCTGGTTGCCCAGCAGAGCCTGAATGAGAGAGGTCACCCGGCATTGGGCCGGGAATACACGGTGGCCCCAGCAGACACCTCCTTCCGTGTCTGGGCAGGGTGGGTGCAGCCGAGGAGCCAAGGCTGCAGAGCACCCCTACCGGTCCCTTTCACCCCCTGGCCCGGCCCAGCAGGGCGTACACAGACCCTTCCATCTTGGTCTCCGCAGCGGGGGGGTGGGGTGGGGAGCCTGGGGCCAGATTCTGGCAGCTCTCTCCCCCAGATAAGGGCGGATGTGCAGACCGCTCAGAAGGACCTGCACGGCCCAGGAAGGAAGGTGGGCGCAGAAGCCACCCTAGGCGTGACGCGTGACGCTCGGGGCACGGGCGCCGGGGCGGGGTGGGGGGAAGCGAGGGCCCAGCTGGGCCAGGGATACCCGGGGGGGCCAAGGTCCTGGGCTCCGGCGGAGGGAGGGGATTGGGAGGGAGGCCACCGCCTCGGGCCACGCGGGTGACCGGGGGGGGGAGCGGGGGGGGGGGGCGGCGGGGCTGGGCTGGGGTCCGCGGGCCGTGACTGCGGTCGGGCCAGCTTACCTCCTCGCCCTGGCCGAAGCGCAGTCCAAGCGCCGCGACACGCTCCACGCGCAGGAAGCCGTCGGGGTCGCGGCCGCACACCTCGAACACCTCGCGCAGGCGGCGTACGGAGCGCAGCAGAGCCGCGGGGGCGCCCGCCCAGCCCGCGCCGCCCGCCATCCGGGCCGGCCCGCAGCTCAGCCCGGACCCCTCGCCCGCCGCGCCCGCCGCCCGCCCGCAACCGCCGCCATCGCCGCGCGCCCTCCGGGGCCGCCCGTCTGGGTCTGCGCCGCGCAGCCTCCGCCCGGTGGCGGCCGCGGACGATCCGTGTCAGCAGCGGCGCCACAGCCCCCGCCGCTCCGGAGGGGAAGGGAAGGGAGGGGAGGGAAGGAGTGGAGATGGGAGGGAAGGGGAAGGGGGAGGGGCAATAGGGGGAGGGGAGGGGCGGGGGCAGCGGCGAAAGTGGGAGGTAGAGGGGGAGGCGGCGGCGGCGGCGGCGGCGGCGGCGACGCTGCAGACAAAAGGAGCCCGCGTCCTCCCGAGTGGGGCCGCCCACGCAGGGCCGGCAGGCGCAGCGCGCTGCCAACGGCCGCGTCCTCCGGGGCCTCAGTTTCCCTCCGCGTCCCCGAGCCCACCCCTTCCCCTGGACACCCGGAGCCATCCGAAGGCCCCGCCCTGCCGGAGGATTCCGCGGGGTCGGCCCCTCTCAGCTGCCCGTGCCCGCTGCCGCGCCTGGCGTCTCCCGAGCGCTCAGGATGTCCTGGGGGCCTCCTGCATTGGTGCGTTCCGTGACTGCATTCATCTCGGAGGAAGCTGAGGCCCAGAGAGGTCGGACTCACTCTAGGCCACAGAGCTGGCGAGAGGCAGGGCCGGGATTCGCTCCCATCTCTGGAGGGCTCTGGACTCCGCTCTTCACCTCGGCGCTGCGGTCTCCCGGCGCTCTCCTCCAAGACAGCACTTGTGGGGCCATCGGGCGGGGGAGGACACAGAGAGGAGGAGCAGGGAACTGAACCCCAGCCTGGACCCGGGACCCTGCGACGGGGAGATGAGGAGAAAACCAGGATGAGGCCGGAGGGAGGAAAAGCGAGGCGCTTCCAGAGGCCTGCCTGTTGCAGGGCCCAGGGCTGTCCCACGCCTGGAGGGGGCTTCCTTCCTTTCCCCGGGTTCCCACCATCACACCTCCCTGGCAGCCCGCATGCCCCAAGCTCAGAGAGTCCAGGACAGTCTCTGTCCCGCTGGCCGCAGGCTCTAGGTCAGGACCTTGGCCTCCTCCCGTTAGTGCTCAGCGGAGCCTCCACCCCAGCTTGTGCTAACTTCCCAGCCCAGCCTCGGGGCCCTGCAGGACCCGGCCGGGCTCTCCTCTCCACCTTCTTGCTCGGCACATCAGGTCTTTGTGGCAACGACTGGCCCCAACCCAAAAAAAGGCCTTGGCTGAGTCTACTCCCACCTATGCTGTCCTGCTCAGCGCAGAGGTTTCCTCCTCCGGGAAGGCTTCTCTGATGGCACGCCATCTTGTCCTCTATTCTGAGTTCTAGGCCCTTCTTCCAGGTGCCCAGTTAGTTCTTAATTCTCTAGTGGGATGCCCATTTCCCCTACCATGCTGGGAAGCCCTCCAGGGCAAGATGTGTCTTAATTACCTTCAAGTCCCTGATCTCCAGCCAAGAGTGGGCCCAGAGGAAGCCCCACCCAGAGGGGATGGGCCCGCCCATTATGGGAGGAGCCGGGAGCAGACAGGGAGTCCGGGGTGAACTGCATGGCCTCCCCTAGCTGGGTCTCGGTTTGTACCTCTGTGGTCTTCCTGCTCAACCCTGAATATATCCTGCGCAGGGACTGCCGTTTGCCTTCTGATAGTGGGCGGGGCCCTCTTCTTTCCAGCCCTGGCTCCTGGGATGAACCCCGCTTTTAGCTACTCTCCTTTGACCCTTCAGTTCCTCTGAGAGCCACGAAAGGCAGCACCTCTTGGGAAGAGAGACCTGTGGTTCTGAGGATTGAGGAGTCTGAAAATGTGGGAAAGCGGGAAAGGGGAGGCCGTGGGAGTGGAGTGGGGGTATTCGGCTGAGTGGGAGCGTCTCTGCTAGCTGGATGCCCGTCAGCAGGATACTAACATATTTTAGCCGGTTTCCTCGCCTGTACAGTGGGGATAATAGTACCTTCCTTTTAGGGCAACTGAAGGTGAGAGCGAATCTATGCAATGCTGCTTTCCCCCGACCTACCCTGCAAAATGGAGGTGGAAGTAGAGAATAAGGACAAGCAGCTGGGAGGGAGAGACTGGCTGCTGGAGATCCAGACAGCCCCCTGGCAAGGAGGTAGGGAGTGGAAGCTGGGGGCTGCTGCCTGCTCCTGGGACCCCGATATTAGTTCGTCCAAGGTCAGCTCGTGCCATTTTCTCTCACCCAAGGGGCTCAGCACAGAAAGGAGATGGCCAGGAGCTGGGGCTGCCCCCTGGTGGGGGCTGCAGAAATGGCTCTCCGTGCTCAGCCTGGCATTGAATGCCCCCTAACTGGGGACAGGGGAGCTGGAAGACTCACCCACTTCAGCTGGCAGAGGCGGGGACCTCAGATCTGAGCATGAACAAATCCCAAGTGAACCAAGACAGAATCCCGCAACCAGATTAGCCAGTTCTTGTCAAAGACAGGATCATCACAAATCCCCCAGGAGAGCTTTCCTTGTCCCAACTCTCCTTGCCCAGATCTCTGCAGTTTTGTCTCTGGTGGGCGAGACTCTGGTGGGCGAGATCCAGTGCCACTGCCTCCCCCACCAGTGGCACTGGGTCTCTTGCTCACCGCTGTGCTGCTGGGGCCAGCAAAGCACATCACAGGCATTCTTTCTGGGGTTGTCACGTTTTTGTTGAGCACCTACGTCGTGTCGGGTATGCTAGGGAGACAGTGAAAGGGGTGCAGCCACTTGCTGAACTTGATGGGGGCAGTCATGGCCCAGTGTGATCTACATTGAGGTCCCAGGCTCTAGGAGCCCAAGAGGGCCTGCTGAGTGCCTACCCAAAGGTCCCTCAGAGATGGTGCAATTTATGGAGTCCTTGGGTCCTTGGAAGTGGACCTGGGACCACTAGGGCTCCCAACACCTTAATCCAAAGCTCAAAGTGCAGCCCCGAGCAGAAGCAGCAAGAGAATACCCATGTCAGGGCCGGCTGCAGGGCTGGGAATCTCAGGGTGAAGGGGGTTGCTCCAGGAAAGCAAGAGGTCCCCATGGATAGAGCGGGAAGGCGGGGAGCCTCCCTTCTGTCCTCCGCTTCCTCCAGGTGACCTCTGATTCTCCAGGGGATTTCCAACAGCTGCAGCAGCCTGGGCAGGCTGGAAATATACATGGAAGGGACAGTTGGGACTCTGGCCCCTTCTCTAGGAAGAAAGAAGTTTGATCAGGTCCCTCCCCTGCTGAAAACTCAATGGCCACCATTGCCTGAGCTGGCATTGTGCAGTGTCTTCGCACTCTCCTGCCTCTTCTTAACCCTAGTCTGGGAGCATCCAGGCTCCCTCCTGCCTCCCTTTGCTTAGTGGGTGGGAGGCCTCAATCCTACCCCCACCCAATTCCACTTTCTCTAATTCCTGTCCTTGTGTTATGGAAGTGGCACTTGCTACAGGAAGCCTTTCATGACCACCCCCCTCCTTGCCCCCTTGACCACCTCTCTCATGTGCTCCTGCAGAGAGGTGAAAAGTACAGACTGTGCAGCCTACTTACAGGTGCGGATAAGGCTGTGGTGAGAGTCAGTAAGTTAATACATACATTGTGTCAGAACAGTGCTGCTGGTTAGTGACAGCTATTGTCCTTGTGACTATCCTTACCATCTCTTACTCCTGTTGTCTATCACCGGAGTATCTGGGAAACTGTATGAAAGGTCACAGGAGTGACCATGAGGTCCCTGGGAGCAGGGACTGTGTCCATTTCTCTCCTGATTTCTGTAGCTCCTAAATAATGCCCATACACACATAGTTAGGGTCTGTGTAGGAATAAATTAAGGAATGTACAAATATGGCACGGTAGGCTGAAAAATGCCCCCTTAAATGATATCTATATTCCAATCCGTGTACATCAGTGGTCCCCAACCTTTTTTGGCACCAGGGACTGTTTCATACAAGTCGGGGGAAGAAGGTCTCGGGATGAAACTGTTCCAACTTAGATCATCAGGCTTCAGATTCTCATAAGGGGTGCGCAACCTAGATCCCCCTCATGCACCATTCACAACAGGGTTCCTGCTTCTATGAGAATCTAATGCCACAGATCTGATGGAAGGTGGAGCTCAGGCGGTAATGCCCACTCACCCGGCACTCACCTCCTGCTGTGGTTCCTAACAGGCCATGAACTGGTAATGGTCTGCAGTCTGGGTGTTGGGACCCCTGCTATAAATGTTACCTCATTAGAAAAAGGGTCTTTGCAGATGTAATTAAGGATCTGGAGGCTGGGCGTGGTGGCTCACGCCTGTAATCCTAGCACTTTGGGAGGCTGAGGCAGGCAGATTGCTTCAGTCCAGTAATTCGAGACCAGCCTAGGCAATATGATGAAATCCTGTCTCTACTAAAAAATGCAAAAGTTAGTCGGGCATGGTGGCATGTATCTGTAGTCTCAACTACTCAGGAGGCTGAGGCAGGAGGATGGCTTGAGCCAAGGAGGCGGAGGTTGCCGTGAGCCCAGATCATGCCACTACACTCCAGCCTGGGTGACAGAGTGAGACCCTGTCTCCAAAACAAAACAAAGCAAAACAAAACAAAAAAACTAACAACAACAAAAACAACAGGATCTGGAGACAGGGGGGTTATTATGGGTCAGCTAGGTGGACCCTTAATGCAATCACACATATCTATAAGATGGATCAGAGGCAGATTTGACACATAAAGAGAGGGTAATGTGACCACAGAGGCAGAGATTGGAGTGGTGCAGCCATAAGCCAAGGAGCATCAGCAGCCATCAGAAGAGGCAAGGAGCAGAATCCCTCCCAGAGCCTCTAGAGGGCCCACAGCCCTGCTGATGCCTGGATTTTGGCCTTCTGCCCTCCAGAACTGTTACAGAATAAATTTCTGGTGTTTTAAGCCACCAAGTTTGTGGGAGCTAGCACAGAAACCATGAGAAATGAATACAGATGGTACGAACATCATGTGGAAGTTATCAAAGATTATTAAGAGCCAGGCTTTGGAATTCAAAACAGCTGAGCTGGGCACCAACATCTGTTGCTCTTTTAGCCCCATGACTCTAGACAGGTTAATTTCTCTAAGCCTCAGTTTTCCTACCTTGTAGAGGTCCTCCAGGTTTTTAATTTAAAAAAAGATTGTGTCATGCCTCGCCCAGTGCTTGGCACAGTACCTGGCACCTGGGTGGTGACTTATGTGTGTCAGTATGGAGCAGTTTAGAACCAGTCTAAAAGGGGGAACATTTCTGTATTTTCATCTGTGAGCCTTGACTTCATTGTCCATGTTGTCTGGAAATGGAGCAGGATTCACAGTTACTTCCTGTTCACAACCTGCTGGGTTTTTTTAAACCCATGAATAATTATCACTTTGAAGGGGAAGAAGGTGCTGTGAACTTATTTTCCTTCTTCACTGATCCCAAAATATGTTTCTCTGAGCAAAAGCAGACAGGCCCCTGCTTGGAGACACAGCCAGCCCTACCTGTGGAATGCTGAGGACCCTGGCTGGACTAGGGCACACTTGGGGTGCAGGGGGGCACCTTGAGACCTCATCTTTCCTCTGCTGCATGAGCTCTTGATGTGAGGGGTATCCAGAATCTTCTCTGACCCTTAGAAGCAGGACCGGCTGATTGCTAAAATTCCTTCTGGGATTCTAAGAAGAAATGTCAAAACCTAACTTATTCTACCCAACTGGGCTCCAGATCCTTCTGTCAGCTGCAGAAATGGCCCCTGAAACTAATTTCCAGGCAGGGCACCAATATTTCCCTCCTGGCTTAGGAAGCAGTGTCCTTGGTGAGTCAAATCCACTCACATTCCCTGGCTTTGAGCCTTCTCTACTGCCCACTTCTGCCTAAAAGAAAAACTCAATCCTCAGAGTGGGCGGCAAGCAGGAAGGCCCTTTACAGCCTGATGCTCTCCATTCTGTAAAACATGGCCGAGCAGTAACATCATCTACTATACTCAGTTTACATTTATTGAGCACTTACTATATATCCCAGCCATTGTGTGGCATAGACTCCAAGACAGTGACTCAACATGGAATTGATCAGTGAAATGCCTGGCTTGTCTTGCATATGCTGTTCCCTCTGCCTGGATTGTCCTTCCTCCACCACCCCCACTGCCATCCTTCAAATGCCACCCCCTCCAAGAAGCCTTCCCTGAGTCAGCTGCCCTTACTGCTCTGCCCTCACAGAATTTTGCAGACTCTACAGTGTGTTCGTGATGCACACACAGGGATGCCCTGCCCATTGGCTGTCTCCCTGGCTAGGGCGCCCAGATGTCTTCCCAGGGATGATGCGATCATTCCAAGATTAGGAAAACAGACACAGGGTCAAGAGCCGAGAGTTAAGAGGCAGGTGAAGGAAGTGCTGTCAAAGCCATAGGAGGAGAGGGAACAGGTGCCTGGAAGCCCAAATAGGTGAGGAAAATGACTGAATTATAGTTAAGTGTGCACATCCTTCACCATGTATTTCTTTTTTTTTGAGATGGAGTTTCGCTCTGGTTACCCAGGCTGGAGTGCAATGGTGCGATCTCAGCTCACTGCAACCTCTGTCTCCCAGGTTCAAAGCGATTCTTGTGCCTTAGCCTCCCAAATAGCTGGGATTACAGGCACATGCCACCATCCCTGGCTAATTTTGTATTTTTAGTAGAGACGGGGTTTCTCCATGTTGGTCAGGCTAGTCTCGAACTCCCGACCTCAGGTGATCCACCCGCCTCGGCCTACTAAAGTGTTGGGATTACAGGCGTGAGCCACCACGCCTGGCTACTAATTTTTTGTATTTGCAGTAGAGACGGGGTTTCACCATGTTGGCCAGGCTGGTCTTGAACTCTTGACCTGAGGTGATCCACCTGCCTCAGCTTCCCAAAATGCAGGGATTACAGGCGTGGGCCACCGCGCCTGGCCGCCAAGAGCTTCTTGAGAGCAAGGACCATTCCCCCATCAACCTTGTTAAACTTGAAAGGTTGCAAGCTGTTGAGTAGAAGTTATAAAATAACAGTGAAGGTTTAGGGTTGGCCTATGGAGTTGACAGCAGTTCACCTGCACCACTCTAAACTAGTTATGCTGATACTCCCCTAAGGAAGGAAAACAAACCCAGCTCCCTGTAATCCAAATTAGTAAAGAGCTACCTTTTCATAAATGGAAAAAGATAAAAGTAAAAACATCCAAGAGGTGGTAGTTAATGTAATACCTAAATAAACTCTGCTATCATAAACATCCTTTTTAGTACAATTAAAAGTAAGCATTATCCTCATCTCTTAAAACCCTTTTTGTTTTCGAAGCAATAATGATCATTGTAAAATGCTTAGAAAATGGACACAAAAAGGAATAAGTGAACCATACATATTGTTAACATTCAATACATTTCCTTTTCTTTATCCTATGCAAAAACTATACACATATATTTGTATTTACATAATTGGGAATTAGCCCTCTTATGTGGTTTTAAAACTCTTGATTTTATTGGAAGTTCCCTCCCAAAATTTAAATATTATTAGGCCATTTTTAAAGGCTGCATAAGGAAGTGGTCAGCTTCCAGAAAGTGCTGGATGAATGTAGATAATTTAACCAATATTTTGGTTGTCTTCAGGTTTTCTGATATTATAATACTTGATGAAAGTCTTCACTCTTTTACCATTTGTTTCTCCAGAATAGATTCCTAGATAATTACTAGGGCGAATGGTATGGACTTTTTTTTTTTTTTTTTGAGACGGAGTTTCGCTCTTGTTGCCCAGACTGGAGTGCAATGGTGCGATCTCAGCTCACCGCAGCCTCCGCCTCCCGGGTTCAAGTGATTCTCCTGCGTCAGCCTCCTGAGTAGCTGGGATTAACAGGCATGCACCACCACGCCTGGCTAATTTTGTATTTTTAGTAGAGACGGGGGTTTCCCCATGTTGGTCAGGCTGGTCTCAAACTCGCGACCTCAGCTGATCCACCCACCTCAGCCTCCTGAAGTGCTAGGATTACAGGCATAAGCCACCACGCCCAGCCAGTATGGACATTTTTAAGGCTGTTAATACAGAGAGATGAGGCCACCTGCAGGAAGAACTCATCGCACCACATTCTTGACCTGCACCAAGTATTAGTGAAGTATGTCTTTGCTAATGTGACAAGTGAAAATTTGTATCAGGTATCCCATTGTTTCAGTTTGCATTTCTTTTTGCTTACTAATGAGTGTGATGACCTTTTCCATCATAAATAGGAGTTGGTACAATATTTCTGTGGATTGGCCATTCATGTTCTTTGCCCATTTTTCTTTCTGCTTAGGTTTTTTCTTTAGATGAGTTTTTATGAACTCTTTATAATTCCCTATTGGTTGGCCTTTTAATTTTGTGTGTGATTTTTTTGGACATGGGGACATTTTAATGTTAGGCAGTCAATGCAGGACCCTTAAGATTTCTGCTTTTAAGCTCACACTGCTTTTTTTTTTTTGAGAAGGAGTCCTGCTCTGTCACCCAGGCTGGAATGCAATGGCACGATCTCAGCTCGCTGCAACCTCCGCCTCCCGGGTTCAAGCAATTCTCCTATCTCAGCCTCCTGAGCAGCTGGGATTACAGGCGCATGCCGCCACGCCCGGGAATGTATTGTATTTTAGTAGAGAAGCCCATGTTGCCCAGGCTGGTCTTGAACTCCTGAGCTCAGGCAATCCACCCGCCTCAGCCTCCTGAAGTGCTAGGATTACAGGCATGAGCCACTGCACTTACACTGCTTTTAAGCTTACAAAGTCCTTCCCTATTGTAGGAGTCATTAATGTTCTTGGCCAACATTTCCAGCTCTTCTCCTTTTGGACAGAGGAAGATAGTGATTTTTGACCCTTGTGGCTTTGTGAAGCTGTGTGTCAAGTTCTGGCAATGACTGTGAAAAGTGACTGTACATCTGGCCTCAAGCCTTTAATTGCTGATGCAAGAGCTTCCAGATGCTGCTCTGTCCAATCTGGCAGCCAGTAGCCACATGTAACTATTCACATTTATTTAATATAAAAGTTTAGTTCCCCATTCTCATTAACCACATTTCAAGTGTTCAGTGGCCACTGTCCTCGACAGTGCAGATATGGAACTGGTAATACAGAAAGATGAGGCCAAGTGCAGGAATAACTCATTGCACCACATTCTGGACTTGCACCAATATTAGTTAAGTACGTCTTATGCTAATGTGACAAATAAAAATGGGACCCTTCTGTTTCAGCTTCCAGCAGGACATTTCCATCATCACACTCTGGAGTCCCAAGATCACTCACTCTGGAGTCCCAAGAAATCAGGGTGAGCAGAGCCTCCTGATAACAGGTGATGGACATGTAGCAGAGGTGAGAAATAAGCTTTTGTGGCTTTGAAGCCAATACACTTTGGCAGTTACTCATGCTTTTCTTTTTAAATAAAAAAATCAAAGCATAATCTGGACCTTCTAGCCTGTTTCACTTTATATTTATTTACTCTTACCATTAGTATTTAAGCATTTAAAAATTTGTTTTACTACCTAGTAAGGAAAGTTTTCGATGACCCGTTGTTAGCCATGCTTTCCTGTTTATTCCACAAGGAGAAGAATATTTTCCAAAGATCATTTTGTCTGGATACACTCTCTTCTTGTTGGCATCTTGATCAGAATTGTATTAAACGAGTTCATTTATTTTGGAAGATCTGGCATTCAACGATATTCAGCTTTCCAATCCAGGACTGTAGTCTGTCTCTCCATTTGCTGGAGTCTCCTTTAAGCCCAGCTCCCTCACATGCCTGCGTGCTGAACAGTGCTGTGTGGAGAAAAATAAGCAGCAATGAGAGAAAATTGAGGACAACATAGTGACTTTTATAAAGCAAAACTAATTCCTTTTAAAGGACTGTACTTTATCCTGTGATTCCCTCCCCCACTACTCAGAGTTGAAATGGCATTTTACAAAAAAACTATGTTAGATATATTTTTTTCTTGTTTCTAAATGCATTAAGTTGATGAAATGTATTTTGGAAATTTTACTGATCTGTGAAATCTCAAAGTCTGGATTAGAATTTTCAACAGGTCTTTATTACACAGGTCACCTCTATTTTGTTAGGGATTTTGCATTGGGGTTGCTATTGTGTATGGGGATTTTCCCATTCTATTTATATAGTTCTTTATAACATAAAGCCTTCAGTGTTATTCAACAACTATCTATTGAGCACCTTTGAACAAAGCATGTTCCCTACACTGGGAGGCTCGTAATCCTAACCAGGGACATAGGAAGATAGTTGATGATTACAACGTTGTTGTATAGAGAAGCTGTCACAGAAGCAAGAGAAGGGCTCTCAGCCAATGGGAGATCAGAAAGCATTTCCAAGAGGTGCTGGTGCTCAAATTGAGTGACAACAAGGCACCCAGAAAATGTTTTGCTGAATGACTGACTGCTGCACACTCAAAAAGACTTGGTATTTTGATAATGAATTTTTGTCTCCTGTAGAATCCTAGATATGAGTAAGGGTGGTATTTGTGGAGTCTTTTTTAATGAAGGCACAGATCGCCTAATTCCTTTCTGCCCTCCATTCACAAATTACCAAATTGCAAAGAAAGTATCTCTTTACCATCAATTTCTTTCTACTTCAACTTTGGGCCAGACTCAAAACATTTATAATCGCTAGGATAGAAAAAGTTTTGCTATTTTTGTGATCTGGGGCTAAGGCATATCTTCATGTATTTTTAATTTTTTCTTGAGATGGAGTTTTGCTCTTGTTACCCAGGCTGGAGTGCAATGGTGCAATATCGGCTCACTGCAACCACAGCTTCCCAGTTCAAGCGATTCTCCTGCCTCAGCCTCCCGAGTAGCTGGGATTACAAGCATGTGCCACCATGCCCACCTAATTTTGTATTTTTAGTAGAGATGGGGTTTCTCCATGTTGGTCAGGCTGGTCTCGAACTCCTGACCTCAGGTAATCTGCCCACCTCGGCCTCCCAAAGTGTTGGGATTACAGGCGTAAGCCACTGCGCCTGGCCCATATACTTTGTAAATGTAGAAAATTAAGCTGCATTCCCCAACGTGGGACAAAAGAATGGAGAAAAATAACACGAGAAGCCAATCTCCTGTGGTGTGCTGCTTTCTGCCTAAACACTTCTCTGCTACTTGCCCTCTCTGGGCCAGTCTTTTTTTTTTTTTTGGAGATGGAGTCTCTCTTTGTCACCCAGGCTGGAGTGCAATGGCGCGATCTCACTCACTGCAAGCTCTGCCTCCCAGGTTCACGCCATTCTCCTGCCTCAGCCTCCCGTGTAGCTGGGACTACAGGTGCCCACCACAACGCCTGGCTAATTTTTTGTATTTTTAGTAGAGACGGGTTTTCACCATGTTAGCCAAGATGGTCTCGATCTCCTGACCTCGTGATCCGTCTCTGGGCCAGTCTTTTTTTTTTTTTTTTTTGGGCGGGGGCCCTCTCTCTCGCCCCGGGTCGGGGTTTGAGGGGCAATCTCGGCTCACTGCAAGCTCCGCCTCCCGGGTTCACGCCATTCTCCTGCCTCAGCCTCTCCGAGTAGCTGGGACTACAGGCGCCCGCCACCACGCCCGGCTAATTTTTGTGTATTTTTAGTAGAGACGGGGTTTCACCGTGGTCTCGATATCCTGACCTCGTGATCCGCCCGCCTCGGCCTCCCAAAGTGATGGGATTACAAGCGTGAGCCACCGCGCCCGGCCTGGGCCAGTCTCTTAACGGACTTGATTACCTTCTGTCCATTAAATACTCCAAAACCCTATTTTCAACTGCGCACTGGACACATTTCAACCTGGACAAACTTCTTGGTCATTTTTTAAGACCCACCTCCTCAGTTGCCAACCATGCCAGTCCCTCCATGACCCTCTAAAAACCCCACCCACACCTTGGGACACTGTGGTCATTGTTTGTGTGGCTGTTTTCCCCACTAAGTCATGAGGTCATAGAGGACAAAGGCCAAGCTTTCTTCTTTTGTATTTACAATTATAACCAAAGGAAAAATTTTTTTTGAACAATCAGCTAAGGTTACATCTGTCAACATTTTCTTCCCTTAAAAATATTAATTTAGGCAATGCTTTCTGAACTTCTGAGCAGGAAAGGGCCCTATTAAGATTCCAACGTGACTGTCTTATTTCATATGGAGGAAGTGGCCAGTGGGGAAAGTTCTGAACCTTGTAACCCCAGACGCATAATGCTCTTGATCACTATTAGCTTGACTGTCAGCATAAAGACATAGTAAAGGACCTAGAATAATTTTGCAATATGACCTTTTGGAGAAAATTTAAAAAGACAAAATAATTTGGCCCAATGTAGGTAAAATGTATCAAGCTGTTTTGGAAACCTGAAATATGCATCCACATATGCATATGTAGTATGTATGTACACACACAGTATAAACAGATTTTTAGAAGATAATATTTTTAAAAAGCCAAACCAACTGATTAAAATTATAACCCCACATTACTTTATGAAACTTATTAGGCAACACTTCTAAAAGAACAAAATGTGAGAGATTCAAACCAACAGTGACTATGTTGCTGTAGTATGTTTTTTTTTTTTTTTTTTAGACAATGTCTGGCTCTATCTCCCAGGCTGTAGTGCAGAGGTGCAACCTCAGCTCACTGCAACCTCCACCTCCCGGGTTCAAGTGATTCTCTTGCTTCAGCCTCCTGGTAGCTGGGACTATAGGCGTGAGCCATCACGCCTGGCTAATTTTTGTATTTTTAGTAGATACAGGGTTTCACCATGTTTCCCAAACTCCCGACCTCAAGTGATCTGCCTGCCTTGGCCTCCCAGTGTTGGGATTACAGGTGTGAGCCACCGCGCCCGGCCGGTTCTAATATTTATAGAAACATAATCAACATTGCAAAAGGGCTTCTTTTAAATTGGCAGCTAAAAGGGTCTTAAGTGGAACTCACCTGAATATGAAGACTGATTTTCTGATGAAGACAGGTTTGGCAGATTACTTGGGGCAATGAATTGCCCTTTAAAGAATTTGGATGCAGCTCTGTCGGAGGCTGTTCTGATGGGCAGTGAGCAGGTTAAGAAGGCAGAATTAGTAATGAAGGTAAATTCCCAAGATGCCTGCCACCACTAGGGGCTTCCCTTGGTGATGGTGGGGGTGGGCTACTTTGTGGAAGAGGAATACTGAGATGCTACCAGTTGGTTGTAGGTTTTTTACTATTCTTCCAGAACCTCTGGCCCCTCCTCAACATCTCATGGGAATCAACTCTTCAAGCGAGGCAGTTCAGAATTGCTAGACTAGCCTAAGGGTGTCCCAGAAAGCAAAGCAAACGACAGGCAGAAAGGCCCATACAAGATGTACTAAATGGCCCACGTCCTCAGGGAGCTTGTTGTCCAGGAAGGGAGAGCTCTGATCTAGAGGGTCACTACCCTAAAAACATCCCCTAGTTTGGACTAAGATGCTTTAGGTTACAGGGAAAAGGCAGCTATTTGCAGTATTTGAGTTTTCAGTTCTCTGCTCCAGTGGTCTTTAAACCACTGAGTGCTCAGTAAAATCGCTTAAAAAGTTTAAACACACTCTTTCTCCCAACAGCCCATCCTTGGAGAGTTTGCCTTTACCTTGGGGGATTGGGATGGGGACCAGTGTATTAGCAAGCTCTCCAGGTGAGGTACCCCTGCTTTCCAGGCCTGCCCATAAACAGACAAGTACTTGCCTCAGACCTGCAGGTATCTGTCACCTGGTCTTTTTTAGTCCTTTGTTCAATATCAGACACTGTTACCCTTCTGAGGATAGCTCTGTCCTGCCCACTGGGTCTGGGCTGTGTTCTTTCTCCACTGATTGGGGGAGGCACCCCACATAATCAAGTAAAATAGTAACACAGGGCAGCTGAGCCAGGGGAGGTGGTTTACATTGCATACACGTGTAGTGTCACAGAAGATTCTATAGCGGGAAAGCTGAAAAGTTGGAGAGAACTGCCCTCTGACTGGTCAATCTTGGTCTGCCCTGACGTTTCTGACTGGCTTCATTTTAACAGAAGCCAGCTTATCCCAGAGAACAGACTCACCTGAGTTTGGCAGGCCTAAAAGAGCATTTCACAAAAATATTTCACTTTTAGTGTGGAGAAGTTCTGGAAATGGAAAGATCTTTCTCATGGGGAGTAGGAGAGCCAAAAACATCCTTAAGGAAAATGGCCTTAATGTTTCAAAAGACTGGGAGGACTGGGGGGAAGAAAACAGAGCTTGATACATCTGAAGAAATTAAATAACTCCTCATATCTTAGAGCAGATTGAATTTACATTTTACTTAAAAAAAGGGGGGTGGGGAAAGTACATACACAAGGAGGAAAATGGGGTGAGGAACAATAAAGATCTGAAATGGATTTCTATGATTTTCCCCTACAATGATCAATTTTGTCTGTTGGGCAGTATTTTTCCTGCTGGCGTACAACTGTTTACAGTATTAACAAGGTTGTAGACAAAGGAACTGCCAAAGTTTAGGCCCGGATGGAAAGGACAGTAAGTTATCATATACAATTTAAGTTTACAATACACAGCATTTTCTTTAAATGATGTAACGCAGTCGCAAAAAGAAGTTAACGATACTAACACGAGAATAATCAAATTTTTGTTGTTATCCATGTGCAGCAACTAACTGCTTTACAAAAAAGCAAAATAATACAATATATCATCACATGTATTTACAGTGTAGTAAATATACTTTTTTTGTCAAATTTTACACAAACTATTTACAGGTGAATATACTGCATTAAAAAAAATTGTGTGGCTGACACTAAGAATGAATTTTTGCCTAAATCCATTGCATAACATTGAGTAAGACATGCCTCATTATGCCTGGGAGTCGGGGAAGGATGTAGAAACAAAAACAAAAAACAAAACTGAAAACCCCTAAAACCTACAAACCTGGGAGGGTTGCTGGCTGGCACTCTATCTCCCCGACTAGGACACAGGATAGAAGCTGACTGTTTAGGATGTGTCCTAGGCACCTGGCTCAGTCATGAACAGGTGTTGAGTGAATGGAAGACAGAGCTGTAGCCACTTTGCCCCAAATCTACTGAACTGCTTCTCCATCTTGGCAACTAAGGGCACGCCCCTCGGATGGGAGTACTGGCATAACAGGTAGATTATCCAGGACAAAAACATGACTGAGTTCCTGGTTTCCTCTTTAACAAGTCATGGGAAACATCTACAAACCGAAACGAATTACTTACAATATTTTTAACAGAACTTATGTCAATTATGCAAAAATGGGCAACTTGCTCTAAACTTCAGAATTTCTTTTATAGATTACAAGTATGAAGACTAAAAAAGTGTTGCATTTCTCAGGGGACACAGTGGTGAGAGGTTTATCTCACGTACATTTTAGTTACTTGGAAAGCTAGATTTTCCTCAAAAGTCAGAAGTTCTTTAAACAAGGTAAATTTTAAACCTTAGTTAAGTTTTCAAACTCCTAGGATGTACTTACTAGTCAAAGGTATTTCTGCATTTCAAAAGCGGCTCAATTTTGATTTGTGCCAATGCTGATCATTTCAGGAGGTATGAAATACTACACCTTGGTAAACTTGTTTATGGAAAATCAGTATTTTTAACAGTAAACCTCTGGAAGTTTCTTTATTTTGATGGGAAGAGCAAAATAGCATAACACCCACTATCATATGCACCAAACCAACAAACAAAAAAAAAGAAAAACATCGAACTAAAGTTATCAAAGGCTTACATTGCCTGCTATTCCAGGGCCTAGAAACTGTGAAACTTACCCCAGAAACACTGGGTTGTGGGAGAGCCAAGACCATGGCGGCAGCTTGGCATCCTTGGCACTGGGTTACTGATCTATTTCTAAACTCAGTTCTAATTTCAGCTTTTTTATATAGCCTTAGTTGCTCTGTCATTATAAACATTTTCTTCTAATGCAGCCTCTACAATAGTTTAAAAACAAAAGTTTAGTAAATTGCACCTGTCTTCAGTATTTCCAACAATGCTATGGTAAATTCATTAATAATACTAAGGTTTTCTTTCCTTTTATTTTGGCAAATAATTCTTACTTTTCCCAGGACTGTAAACAAATTAAAAAAAATTAAATTCTTGTTATTTCTGAGTATCAAAAACAATTTTATTTACATTAACATATTACATTGTTACTGTGTGGATAAATGTGAAATGTATTATATTATTAAAATCAGAACACTTAAATGTACCATTATTTATTGAATTAGCTGTGGAATTTAATTTACTGAAATCCTCTAATGAAACAGCAGTACAGGAAACTCCCCTCTCCCCTAGGTTTATTTTTTCCCCCTCTCAAAGCCATTATATCTTAACATATAAAGGGAACCTGGGAGTACAGGGATTAATATCTTTTTGTAATAAATATGGTTTAGTTCTAAATTGGAACATCCAGATACCAATATGCTCACTGAAGTCAAATTATTTTGTACACTGCAGGTACCACAAAGAAATTGGATCTGCATTACTATGAAAATTCCAATGCCATGATAATCCATACCACCAGTATAGCAGCAACTCTAAGGGCCCCCCTATTGTCATACTAATGCAGGCTGACCAGTCTTTTCACAGTGATTAAATGCAATTGTAGCATATATAACCTACATGTTTTCTTAAAGAGGTTTCTGATTTTTTTGGAGAGGAGGAGGAAGATTAAAAGACATTCAAAATACATCTTATCAAAGAAATTTATAATATACACCATACTCTATTCTTGGAAATTATTTAACAAAATAAAAATATCAGCTACCCTAAATGTCACGTACCATTCCATTTTGCTATGGAGCTAATGCAAACATCTATGAAAATTACCTTCTGGAAACAATTTTCAACACTTTGTTTACTGATTACCCTGCTCAGAATTATTTAGGAAAGAAGAGGGGGAGGGAAAAAAATATACATATATATATATATATATATATATATATAAAATTACTATACTTAGTATAGTTTTGGTTTACAAAAAACAAAACACAAAAAAAACACCTTTAGCAAAATTAAAAATTAAAAGATAATCAACTGGAGAAAAAAATAAACTAGTTTGGATGACTGAGTTTGGATAAGGACTTAGAAGCCATAGTTTTAATTCAGTAATGTTAAGATATATGTGGTCACACTTATTTTCCTGTAATTATTGCTAATACTCAAGTGTTAGTATTTCTTAAGAATCCACTATAAAATATGAAATTTCCCTGCCCTCCCCCCCAAGTACCTTGTCTGTGGCTTTATGGTGTCAAGTCACTGAGGCTTGACCTCTATGGTTCTTTCAGTTTTGTAAGGTTAAAAAAAAAGTCCACAGCTAAAAGATTAAACATACTGGGTTTATAATATTATTTCTCTCATAAACTTGTATCTTGAAAAATGTATAAATAGGACTAACACTTTACTCTGTAGGATGAAGAAGGGAAAACCACAGAAGGCACAGCTCTGTGCAAATGGCTTTCATCGCTGGCCAGTAGTAGCAGTATTCAAGAATTCATCCTCTCTTACAATTGAGATGTTCTCAGTTAAAAGTTCCCTGACCTCCCACTTTCTTTGCAGTTGTTCTGAACACTTACATATACCAGATACACACCAAAAGTAGAAGAAAAAAAGTTAAAGAAAAGGCAGCATTAAATTTAGGCAAGGCTTCCAAGAGTTGATCATCTGGCAACATGGCAAACCGGATGGGTTCATTATAAAACAGGAAGTGCAGCATTACAACATGGGGGGAAAGGGCAAGGACAGGGAAGGGGTCACTAGTGAAGAGCCCATGTTAAGTTGATTTTAAAAAAGAAAGCAAGCAAGCTTCACACGATCTTCTTAATGCTATTACGTTTGAAACTGCCAGCGCTTCTTTGCTTCTGCACTTGGCTTGCGGATCCGTGGCGAGTTCGTCCACTGTTACAGTGGCCAGTGGTAGGAGAGAGTTCAACGTTCTCCTTGTCGATTCCTGGAGAAAAACAGAACAGCCAGTTACTTCTTCTCTTCCTTCCAGGACTGAATTTCATTACAGTCATGTGTCGCTTAACAATGGGGACACATTCTAGGAAATGATCATTAGGCGATTTTGTTTGTGCAAATATTGTGGAGTGTACTTACATGAACTTAGATGGCATAGCCTACTACACACCAAGGCTATATGGTATAGCCTGTTTCTCCCAGGCTACAAACCTGTACAGGTTACCATATTGTGTACTTTATGTAGTTGTAACACAATGCTAACTATTTGTATATCTAATATAGAAAAGGTACAGTAAAAATACAGTATTATAATCTTTCAGGACCACTGTCTATATGTGTTCTGTTGTTGACTGCAATGTTACATTCTGTTGTTATGCAGCACATGACTATATTTGTGATAAGATACAACCTGGCAAATTGTTTATGCACATTTCATTTTAATAGTCAATTGCTAAAATGTTTACTAAGTTAATGTCACATGGAAAACTTCACATTTTGTTAGGCAATGTTTGCTATCATAGCAGAAAATAGCACAAGAAAAATGAAAAGAGAAGTTGCAAGGAAAAGCTAGAGGCAGGTAGGCTTGAACTAAATGAAAGGCTAGCAGCCACCAGGGAAGACTAGTGCTCCTTCCTCCAAATCATACCAGAAACTTCCAGCAGAGGTCATCTTCTAGCCTTATTCATATCCTCATTCATGTTTATAAACAGAATATACTCTCCAGCAGCAGAAAGTACTGATCTTTCCAGCAAATTTGTCACTTCAAAGAAAACTCAGATGCTTTTTATTTTTTTAATCACAGTGCCTATTCCAAAGTAACTATTTACTGAGAAAATAATATAGCACAAAGGTCATACTGTAGAATCTGTTTCTTTTCAGCTATGGCAAGTCATTTCACATTCTGCAACCTTAAACAGATGCCATTTATTTCTCTTGAGGAGGAGATTAAACCTCCAAAAGCTGGGCCTAACAATGATTGATTATTTATTTATTTATTTAGAGACAGGGTCTTGCCCTGTTGCACAGGCTGCAGTGCAGTGGTGTGACCATAGCTCACTATAACCTTGAACTTCCAGGCTCAAGCTATCCTCTCGCCTCAGCCTCCCAAACAGCTAGGACTACAGGTGCATGCCACCATGCCTAGCTAATTTTAAAAGTTTGTCTAGAGATAGAGTCTCACTATGTTGCCAAGGCTGGTCTTGAACTCCTGGTCTCAAGCAATCCTTCCATCTTGGCCTCTCAAAGTGCTGGGATTATAAGCATGAGCCACTCACTGCACCCCACCCCAATTAATTTTATAAATAATCTAAGCAGTAACTTCAGAAAAGTAACCAGAAACTAAAATAAGATTTTTATTTTTATCTATCATGTTAGCAAAGATTACAAATTGGGTAACAGGACTGTGGTCACCCTTGCGGAAGTAGTGACTTAAGGGGGCATGAGGATGGCTTCTTGGGATGCTGGTAATGTTCTGTTTCTTGATGTAGATGATGGATTTTCAAGTGTGTTTACATTTTAAAAGTTCACTAAGCTGAAAACTTGCAATTTGTGAACTTTTCTGTTAAACATCAATAAAATTTACCCCCAAAATTAGACTGATTATACCTACTGCTAGCATAAGTTTTGGTGGGAAAGCAAACAGCTGCAGAATGTTTTAGTAATTTGTATCAAAATGTACATTACTGATTGATATTTACTGATACAAAAAGATGACCACAATTTTTGGAGTAGGAAAAAACACCCATACACCGGGGTGGCGGGGGGAGGGCGTAGGGCTGGCCAAATATTTTGCCAAAATATTTGCCAAAATATTTTATCTGCCAAAATATTTTATCTCTGTCAGAAGCCAAAGGACTAAAAATATATTTTACCTCTGCATGGCAAGATTTCAGCTAATTTGTACTTTATTCTTCTTTATATATTGAAATTTTAAACCTTGGAATGGAAAAATTTCCATTTTTGGACAAAAAGTAATATTTCAAGTCAAGAAGTATTCATATGTTACAGAAAATGTACATAGATCTACCCAGTTAGTTATTTGTTGGCTCATGAACAGGAAATGAACTTGGGATGACCTCCCTCTAGGAGCCACTCATCTTTCATTTGGATTCAGCTCTGAATTCAACTCAAGAGTATCAGGCATCTGTAAGCACCTGGTTTATACGCGCTTAACAGAGATTTGCTGTCTTGAAAATCTGAAATGCTGTCAAAGGAACATGGGCATTTGTCAGTGACTGTTTATGAACACGTGCACTGCATCAGGCATATGAGTGCAATGAAAAACATCAGTGACATTTCTCCAGGAGGTGAGCATAGCTGAGCCACCACTGAAAATCTGTTCTATTCAAATCTTTTTAAAAACCCTTATTAAATTTTTTAAGGCTAGTCATGTTCTAATCTAATCTAATCTAATCTAATCTAATCATATGCATAAAAAGATGACTAGCAACATTCATGGAACTTTTCTCTGGGTAACAGAATTCTGGTCTATTTAAATTCTCTTCTGTATATTTATTTGCATCCTCTCCAGACCTATTTACAAAAGAAATAACAAAACTGAAAGAAAGCTGCTCATGATCTCTGGAATGTGCCTTGAGCTTCTTTGGGATGTATGTTTGTGTATGCTCTTTTAATTGTCTTGCCTATCTCTGTAAGATAAAATTCAACCCATATTTTTTTTTCTCATCTCCTTTTCCTTCATGATGCATTATTCTGTCTCTTGCCAGAACTACTTTATCCTTCCTTGCTTTTAAATTAACTTGCCTATGATTCTACAACTTGTACATCCATCTTATTTCCTCTACTAAGTAAAGGCACTTAGAAGGGTAAAGATCATTATTATTCATTTTTGTTTCCCTGTAAAATCTAGTTATTTTTTCAATACATTGAAAAATTATTTTCAATTAATACTGAATGAACTGAATGCTTCCATTTTAAAATGTGATAGCTAGATCCCTGTAATTCAGAGCCCCAAAGCATGCAATCCCTGATCGCCAGAGAGTGGTATAATATTTTTAGTTGAAAAGATAGAATTTTTTTTTTCCCTTTGGCATCCTCCATTTAAAATTATGAATTTGTCAGCGTATTTGACCTTCCATTTCCTTAAATTTGCATTTGGCCTACAAGTTTCAAGTCTCCAGTAATTCTGAGTTATTTCTTTAATAGAAAATAAGATTCAGACAAAACTAGGACCTTAAAAAGACAAAGGTCTGAAACAACTTGGAGCTAGCCCGCACGCAGGAGGGGCATGAAGCATGGATGACCACTAGGAAGGCCCTATGACTCTCTGCCAGCAATCTGCTACCCTGGGGCTCGTTCTTGTGTGTCTTGCTACTACTAGACCATGGCCTACTCTGAGGGGAAAACAGTCATGACATGGGTGGCAATGCTTCTGTTTGGGCACAGTGTTATTCCTGAGAATTACAATTACATAAATTGTAGTAATGTAGATGAAGTCACTAGGGTGAAGGTATCTTCAAAAAAGTGCTAAGAACATTCCACTTTCTGTTTTGTGAAGCAAATAACCGTCAAACCTCAAATAATTTTAAAGGCCTTATTTATCTCCTGTTAAATGTTGAGGGTACAAAACAAGCTAAAAAGTTGTTCACATACTATGACCTCAAGTATAGAAAGAAAAGAAACTGGAAGGAAATGCACCAAAATGTTAATAAACAGTGGTTATCTATCTTAGAATGATAGGATTGTGGGTAACTTTTCCCTTTTATTTTTCTGAATTTTCCAATTTTCTCCTAATGAGCACATTAATTAAAAATGTAAAAGTACGAGTGACTTATCAGCCCCATCCCTCATAAACAAAAGCTTCAACACTATGTCAAAAGTTGATATTCTACTTCTATTCTCAAATTCATTTTTCATCTAAATTCTTGTTTTTGGAATGTATGTTTTCTTCCTACTTAGTGACCCAACTGTATAAATCACACATAGGTAAATGTGGTGTGACTGTGATTCCTAAGTTCAACTTCACAGCAAAGATGTTTTACTGTAAGGATCAAAGGAGAAACTAACAAAAATCTTGGAAAGTCATTAAAAAAAAAATTAAAATGCATTACATTTACACCAAAATGTATCTTGAAAAAGCCAAGGTAGTATGAAACAGAATTATCATAGTATCTAGTTCTGGCATTTAAGTTTCTAAGCATAATTCTCACTTCTAAGAATTTTGGCAGCATTCTTTCTTTTTATCCTCTAAAATTAAATCTAGAAATCTCTCTAGGAACTGGTGAAGGATTTCACCTCAATATCCCATAGGAAAAACTCTCAGATTATCCGACAGACCGCTCCAATGCAGACAGAACACATCCTGCATTGCTATATGCCATATTTTAAGTTAGTCAGAAGGCCTTGGTGCTGCACTTCTTTTCATCAAAGCCCCTTTAAAGTTTTGTATGCTGGTATCTCTTTTGCCCCTAAAGCATTGGCTCTCCCTTCTGGCCTTTGGTGGACACAAACAGACAAAACTACAAAGTGACTGACAGAAACCCAGAGGCTACCACACAAAGGAAATAAAGCTAAAAGTTCTGTGGTCCTGATTTGCTAGCTTAAATGACCCCACAGATACGCTGTGGTCAAACATGCAGCCAGTTACAAACATGCAGAGCAGAAACAGCTGGACATTCTGTAGAGCAGTGTATCAGTAGTACTGTGTTTCAATAAATTGTGGTGGTTCCAGATAAAGATAAAATCCTAAATAGAAGGTGTTATTGGCCAAAATTTAGTGAATTTGAGTAGCTGGGGAAAAGGATTAGATTACATTATTGTTATTTAAGTTTTATGTCTATCTTCCCTGCTAGAACATGAGTTCCTTGAAGGCAGGTATCAAGGTTTGTGTATTTTTACAACTAGTGATGTAGCTCCAGCCGGACAATTTTTTAGTCACCCATTTTTAAAAAACATTTTTGGTTTCCCAAACTGAAATAATCGGTTATAATAGTATCATGAAGTAATAAAAGAACAGAATCACTTAACTCTTGAAAAGCTAAGGAAAAATGGGTTAGGTAATTTGTGAGAAGCTATACTACAAAAATGACAGACTAATAATAACCGAAATCTCCTGCCACCTGTGCAGGAGCACTAGTGGGTTGCCTTACTCTGCATTGTTTATTTCATATACAATATGGCAAACTTATCAGAAAACTCTTATTACATACAGGAGAAGTCAAACATGTCAGAAGACCTAGGTTTGAGACTTGTTTGGATCAGTACTCTTATTTAGTTGCAATTCTTAATCTGGCAATTAAGGATAACAGCAGACTTGTCTATTTCAAAGGGTTGTTAGACAAAATAATCTATGTGAAGAATTTTTGCACACAGATAAAATAATTACTCCACAAATTAAGATGCTCCTAATATCTCAAGTAAAAGACCAGGTGATACAAAGGAGTTTTAGAACAAATACTGGGACTTCAATTTTATGCCAGAATTTGTAAAATTAGTGAAGCTAATATAAATAAGCACAAAATAGAATAAATCTTCTTAGAAGAAAAGGCAGCTACAGCCTATTTTTAAGCTACAGTAAATACATTCATGGAGGCATATTAAATATATACTTAGAAATATTTTTATTTTGAGCTAAATATAAAAAATTGTAACTATAAGAATTTTTGGCTTGGCGTGGTGGCTCATGCCTGTAATCCCAACATTCTGGGAGGCCAAGGCAGGCAGATCTTTGAGGTCAGGATCTTTGAGACCAGCCTGGCCAACATGGTGAAACCTCGTCTCTACTGAAAATACAAAAAAAATTAGCCAGGCTTGGTGGAACATGCTTGTAATTCCAGCTACTCAGGAGGCTGAGGCAGGAGAATCGCTTGAACTGAGGAGGCGGAGGTTGCAGTAAGCTGAGATCACACCACTGTACTCCAGCCTGGGTAACAGAGAGAGACTCCGTCTCAAAAAGAAAAAAGAATTTTTAAAAACGACTTTCACCAACTGCTAACACTTCTTTTTCTGTTTAGGTGTAATCATTTTGTATATTAATCACAGGTGAATAAAAGAAAAGGCATCTTTTATAAATTAGACATAAATGTGTCAAATTTTTTCTTCTTAGTCCTTATAGCTAACTAATGACATTTCTTTTTTTTTTTTTTGTGAGAAAGAGTATTGCTCTGTCACTCAGGCTGGAATGCGGTGGCGTGATCTCAGCTCACCACAGCCTCAACCTCCCCACCTCAGTCCTGCGAATAGCTTTTTGTATTTTTTGTAGAGAGAGGGTTTTGCCAAGTTACCCAGGCTGGTCTTGAACTCCTGGACTCAAGTGATCCGCCCGCCTTGGCCTCCCAAAGTGCTGTGATTATAGGCGTAAGCCATCGCACCTGGCCATATTCCTTTTTTTAACCACAGGTGATTGAATAGACAGCCAGCTTTAATTTCTGAGGAAACACTGGGGTTGGCTTCCTATTTGGGGAAAACAAGTTATTTTCTAAGTTAAAAAAACTTCATCAAACCACATATTCTGCTCTTTCTCTATTAACTCTCTCTTGAGTTTCTTATTAACCTGTCTTTGTTAGTCCAGGTCTGGGATTGCATCTTCATTGTTCAGGGTGGGTATCAGCAGCTCCATAACCAAGACAGGCCACACACTGGCCGTGCAATTCCTGTTAAGTACCAAGACCTTATAAAGTGGTGGCTTTACAAGTTCCTAAAGTGCCTATGCCAGACTGAGCTTACAGGGACGGGTGAGTAAAGTCTCATGCTATGTGCCCAGGATGAGTGTGGGGTAAGCAGTATTTTCGTGCAAAGATGATGAAAATAAAGAGTACCTTGATGAGGGAACAGCTGCATGAAAACTGCTGATTTAGAGCAAGGCAGAGAAGCTTTACAAAGAATGGAAGAAAAAAAGCAAGTGAGTGATGTTCATAAGTTTAAAAAAAGGGTGAAATACAATTAGATACTAGATAATTATAATGTTCCTTGGTTTTCAGAAGGAATCTGGTTTTAATTATTGAATTCTGACCATTAATTTCCTAAATATTACAATTGGTAAATAAATGACAGAACTTACAACTTTGTAGATGTGTTTTTTTTACCACTTATATTAAAATTAAGAATTAAGCTAAAAATTAGATTTAAAAAGTAGCAAGAATTATACCAAGAAATCGCTCAATTTAAAATTATTTTTCTCCCTTAAACATAGGATAATAACAAAGAAAAAGAAAGCAAATCAAGAAAAAAAAGGTCAGGTAATACCATAAACAATTCTCTAAAACATTAAAGTATTTCAGAGATCTTAAGTGGCCTCAAAATAGAGACTTTTAGGTTTCTTCTAAAAGGGAGATATTTCTTTTCTTTCTTTTAAAAGACGGGGGTCTCATGATGCTGCCCAGGCCGGACTTGAACTCTTGGGCTCAAGCAATCCTCCCACCTCAGCCTCCCTAGTAGCTGGGACCACAAGCATGTACCACTGTGCCCAGCTAAGAGGGAGGTATTTCAAACCTAGTAAAAAGAAGTATTACTGACTCAGAGCCAAGTCTAAGTTTAGAGAAATGGTTTGGATGAAATATCCCTCCGTACACAGAGCTATCAGCACTATTGGTTTAGGAATGTTATGATCACTACTTGATCTAGCCAGCTTCTCAGGAAGAAGGGCTACATTACAGAAGCAAAGTGAGAGAATGACGGGTAGGCTTGGATGAAGCCCAGAAATAAAAATGGAAGAAGGGAGTCTAAAGTAATGATGAACTAAGTATGTCTTTGTTCTAAAAAATTCACGCACCAATATTAACAGTAAAATGAGCTGATCAAACAAAAAAAATTTAAAGCCTTTTTCCTAGTAAAAAAAAATTTTAGGCCAGGCGCGGTGGCTCATGTCTGTAATCCCAGCACTTTGGGAGGCGGAGGTGGGAGGATCACAAGGTCAGGAGTTTGAGACCAGCCTGGCCAATATGGTGAAACCCCATCTCTACTAAAAATACAAAAATTAGCCGGGTGTGGTAGTGGGTGCCTGTAGTGCCAGCTACTTGGGAGGCTGAGGCAGGAGAATTGCTTGAACCTGGGAGGCAGAGGTTGCAGTGAGCTGAGATCATGCCACTGCACTCCAGCCTGGGTGACAGAGCGAGACTCCATCTTAAAGAAAAAAAAAAAAAAAAAATTAAATAGATCACAAATTTACTTGTTTTGTTTAAAAACATTTTTGAGATGAAAAATGTGTTATAAAACTCTTGCCATAATTATTACATGATCCTTCCACATAAATGTCTCTTTGAACTATCAGAATACTATATAGTACAAGGTACAACATGACAGGTATCACAATAGAGGTCAAAATAGTTACGTACATTCTACTGCCTGTTCTGATCTGAAATCTATTGAAGGCAGGTATCATGCCCTGGTAGCCCCTCTGCTCCCCTGGGGTCTAAGAGCCCCTTGCATATAGTAAACAATACATATATGTAGGATAAATATCTGGAATTTTGGTATTTTCTACAGTGCACTATAGTATTAATCTTGTATTTAAAATAAAAAAAAAAATAGTGCACACTTAGAATTTGTTAAACAACATGTTTCCTCCCTAGATCCATGGGCAAAAACCGTCAAGTCTCTGGTGACCAAGGATTCTAATACATACTTAACATACACCTACAAAATAGGTATTCAAATGTTTATTGAATTAAATTACAACAATTCTCCTCTGAAGAATATCAGAAGACCCTGATAAAGTATATATTAAATTTTAATGCTTTGGAAATGGATCCTATTCTTTTTTTTTATTTTATTATTTTATTTTGAGATAGGTTCTCAATCCCCTGCTGCAGTGCAGTGGCATGATCACAGCTCACCACAGCCTTGACCTCTCCAGCTCAGGTGATCCTCCCACCCCAGCCTCCCAAGTAGCTGGGACTACAAATGCATGCCACTACGCCTGGCTAATTTTTCTATTTTTGTAGAGATGGGGTTTCGTCATGTTGCCCAGGCTGGTCTCAAGCAATCCACCTGCCTCGGCCTCCCAAAAGTGCTAGGATTACAGGCGTGAGCCACCGCACTCAGCCTGGGTTTCATTTTCTAGTTCTAATCCTGGTTCTTCAATTCATGTCCAGCTCAGCTAGACTGGATCTAATAAGGATCATAATATCAAACCTGAAATATCCTTATATATCACAGAGTAAATGGATTCTCTTCAAGATGCTCTTATTGGTGTTTGGGAAAATCCTAAGAGCCAAAGTCTTAGGTCCATTTGGCTAAAGGGTCACGGTTAATGCAATTCTATATGCACTGAATCCCAGGTACAGTCATTGGCTCCACTGATGCCAAATTCAATTTCTACTAGGGAGAGATTCAGAAGACAACCATTTAGGTACTTTTATATGTGGACTTGTAAAACAGTCCCCCTTAGGATGGAGAATTAGGCTATGCTAATTTGTCAAGAAGAATGCATTTTCGGAGACAATTGCTTTATGTAAGTGACTACCACTTCTCCTCAAAGCTGGTAACTAATGAAATACCACCAAAATGTTTTATTTAAGTAAGACCTAACGCTGGGGCAGGAGGGGGAGGAGGAGAGGTTCATGAATCTCTTATTTTGTTGATTTGCTAGCAGAAAATGTTGGACAAAAGAAAATACAGCTTAGTAGCTGATCCTGCTAAACACCAAAGATCTAGAATGAAGAGTTTTGCATTGACATGGAACATTTGCAGCAAAGGGCTGAATGCGTGCAGATCAGCAACATTTGCTTTTTGAAATAGGGCAATGGAACCTTTATTTGTTTAAATCTCAGTAGACTAAGTGTAGGTTGATGTTGGGTAATTTGATGGTAAATCAAACTTATGCTCCATATCGGGGAGTGACAAAGAACTTCTTTAAATACTACTGCTTGAGACTTGGCTGCTGGGAATGGAGATAAGGAAATGTTTTGGTTTCTATACAGCTAAACAGCAAAGTTGAAACACCAGACTGAGTTAGAAATCTGGACAACTTTCTTTTGGTTTTTTGATATAAGCAAACTCAGCGCCATAAAGAAATGAGATGGCTGAGCGCCGTGGCTCAAGCCTGTAATCCCAGCACTTTGGGAGGCTGAGATGGGTGGATCACCTGAGGTCAGGAGTTTGAGACCAGCCTGGTCAACATGGGGAAACTCCGTCTCTACTAAAAATACAATAATTAGCCAGGCGTGGTGGAGTGCACTTGTAATTCCAGCTACTAGGGAGGCTGAGGCAGGGGAATCGCTTGAACCAAGGAGGCAGAGGTTGCAGTGAGCCAAGACTGCGCCACTGCACTCCAGCCTGGCTACTGAGCGAGACACTGTCTCCAAAGGGGGAAAAAAAAAAAGGGCTGGGCTCAGTGGCTCACGCCTGTAATCCCAGCACTTTGGGAGGCTGAAGTGGGCGGATCACGAGGTCAGGAGATCGAGATCATCCTGGCTAACATGGTAAAACCCCATCTCTACTAAAAATACAAAAAATTAGCCAGGTGTGGCGGTGCGCGCCTATAGTCCCAGCTACTTGGGAGGCTGAGGCAGGAGAATGGCATGAACCTAGGAGGCGGAGGTTGCAGTGAGTCGAGATTGCACCACTGCACTCCATCCTGGGCGACAGAGCAAGACTCTGCCTCAAAAAAAAAAAAAAAAAAAAAAAGAGAGAGAAGGATATAAGATTACATGGAGCTAAAGATATGAAGCAATATACCTAATTATAAAGAAAAGATCAAGTCTTACCATTAAGTGTTATTCTGTAAGAGCAAACGACAAAAACTCAGTGATTGGGCATATAAATTGGGATCCTTTTGAGAACATGAGCCCGTAATTTAGAGATACAAATGGGTTTTGTGGGAGAGTAAGGTTACTTTTGAAAAGATAAACCCTTTCTCTGAAAACATGTAGTAAAATAAACTGTCAAACCAATGACACACAATTGAGTGACAGGAAGAGTTGAACACCATGATACCACTTAATTAATTCTATTACTTTTAAACCTCCTCATCTCTTCTGTGTATAGTCAGAGATTTCCAGCCTGAATAAAGGCACCATCTTTGGAGAGCTAATGGAGGTGACACCATTAGTTTGAAACTGGAACCAAAGCCATAAAACCTATTCTGATTTTAATAAACAATTCTAAGTAAAAGGTTGTAGAGTAAGACTGTTTTACCAAAGCAAATGATTTGGCAAATAGCCAATCAACACTGGACATATGCAACTAATCAAATTGCAGAGAAACCTGTAATGGTTCTTTATTCTCATCCAGATTATTTTATTGTCTCCATTTGTGGGCAAAGATAGGCAGAAATTTCCCTAACAATTAGGCTGGGTAAAAAAAGTCAATTAAAAAACTAACCATTTTTGACATGTTTAACACCAGTTTAGTAGCCCAAAAGGCAAAAGCTTGGTTAAGATGAAGCAGACTTTAAAAACTTTTCAAATTTTGTTCAATAACCCAGAAAATAGTCCAACAGAAAAAAAAGAACTGGTGAGCTTAAGGCAAGGCAGACATAAGTAATGAATTAGCAATAAACAAACAAAAACAAGGAAATAAAGAAGGAGAAGGGAAAGTAGATAATCAGACAGACAATAGCCATGGAAGGCAACGAATGTAGTACAGAAGGGCCTGGCCTTGGTTCTAGATAAGAACTGTATAAAGCAGTTAACCTAGCTCTTCTAAAACTCAATCTCCCCAATGTACACAATATTGTGAGCCTAAAACTAAATTACCTGTATGGTTCCCTAGCTCCAAAATGCTAAAGGGTTTATCAGCAGGGAAGCAGGAAGGAAGGAATTCAGTGGCTGCAGTATCTGTAAAAAAAGTAAATTTTAAGTTTTGCCCTGGCCTTCACAGCTGAAATGCTGATAATGGGCAAGACCAGAAGCAGACGCCAGGGCAGTGCTTCTCCAATTCTAGTGTGTGTAAGAATCGCCTGGGTTATTTACTAACACACTGACTACTGGCTGGGCTCTACTTGGAGTTTTTTGTGCAGATCTGAGGTGAAACTCCAGCATCTGCATTTCTAACAAGCTCCCAAATGATGCTGCTGGTCTGGGATCACACTTGGAGAAACACTGTACTAGAGAGTTAGTGGCAGAGGGCAAACAAACCTTGTTACATGGGGAAAAAAGTTAGACTTCTCTCATTTCTGGGGGGAAAAAGGATTACTTGTAAGGCGACCGACAAATGTTGAAATAAAATTTGTTTCCTCTGCTGACCAAAGCTTTGTTGTTAACCAGAATTTAATAGAATATAGTTAATTACATAATAGTTTATAATATGAATTGGGTATTGCCAAATTCTTCAGAACCTTCAAAATTATATAAGTTGAAATGTTCATGCAAAACTGAGATCATAAACTGGGAATTCTATTTATTGATCTTGAACATCACAGAATAGTTATGTCATTTGATTTTTTTAAAATTTATGCTAACACTTAAAAGAACTATATATAGTAACTTTTCCTTATAGAATGATGTGTTTCATAAGTGAACTTTTCAGATAATGGAACTTTAAACAACTAAAGTTTATTTTATTTTTAACCATTTTAGAAGAATATCTTTCTAAATAGAAAACACAACCATAACAAAAGCTTTCTTCATTACTCACTGTCATAATAACACACACAATAGTTTAAGTTCTATAATGAATAGCACCTCCTGGGTCAACCAGAGTTGTATGAAACCATTCACTATGACACTGAATGAGTCCAGAGTTCTGTAGGTTTGCCATTTCTCCCATCTTGTTTATCTCAGTCCCACCGGAGCTATTAGCTATTAGTATTTCTCAGTGTATTCAAATCTAAGTTGCATTATGAATTGGTATATATATGCTTATGGGCTTTAAGATGTTGTTTTCTTGAGATGAATTTTTTGTTTAATTATTTATTTACTTCCAGATTTTCAGGATGGTCTATGGATGGTTGAGTTATTGCTGGCAGCAGGAAAGTGAGGTACCTAATAGATTTTGTGTTTCTTCTTCTTTTTTTTTTTTTTTTTTGATATAGTATGCTGTATCAGAGATAGAGGAAAGAGGCCCTTAGGGCAATGTTAGTATATCTAGTAAAGGAATTATAGTTCTGTTCACTTACAGAATAATGTGTTTTAAGTTGCTCTTTCTGCCCAAACTCTAGAAACTTGTCAACCTTAGAAACTTGTCAACCTTGGAATATCATGTGGACATTTTAACATTTTATTGTCTTACATACAACTTGTTTGAAAGTAGAAAGCTTCAAAGAGTAACAAAAGTCAAGTCAGTTACAAGGTAAAGAAGAAATGTAAGGTGAATCTCATAAGAAAAAGGAGCAAAATTTGCTATAAACTGATCACAAGGGAATTCCTAATGTTGGTATCTTATATTCTTGCTCAAAGTCATATAAAGATCACATTTACTGACCTGGGGAATGCTGGGAAGTTGCAAGTGAGGTCATGGAATTAGAGAGGTTAAGGTTGGCAGTGATACTAAGCTGGCTCTGCAGTGCAGGAGGGTAAGGAGATGTGGGTGTCAGGAGGGATTCCTCACTGGTTTCTTCATCAATTCCAGGCAGGTATGTGTCAATCAAGGCATCAAGAAACTTAACAATAAGCTCAGCATAGTCTGGAATTTGTGTTTGCTGTAATGGAAAATAGGTAATTATTTTAGTTCCTTTTTTTTAAGTAAATCCCCATCTGAAGCCAAAAATATTAATTTTGTTTGGACTTAATTTACTATTTTTCTTCCTTTGTATTACTTATCATTAAAAAAGGGGAGTAGAGTAATATTTATAGACTATCATAGGACTTACAACAGGGAGTTCTATTCAGCTTAAAGCTTCCAGATGAACCTGCATTTTCTGAAAGCCATGCACAAGACAGACTGAATTTAATACTGAGACAATACAATCATCAGGAATGATGTCTAGCCAATTTTCCAAAACAGAGAAAATGAGCAGAGCATCATCATTCCAGCTGCCATTTAGATTCCACTCACTAGACACTGTAAAGGGCTCAGAGGGTTATTGGCAATCCAAATGCAAAAACTTCTGTATGATATACTTATTTCTGTAACTTTAGGCCCATTTTTTAAGTGACAACCTTTGCATGTCAACAGATATTCAGGTAATAGCGAAAGGAAATAAACAAAATACCCAATTCTTAAAAACTGGAACAAGGTTTATATAATTCATATTGATTTAGCACCACCTGTATCTAAAACACTGCACCAGGAACTGTTCAAGGAAGAAACAGAAACCCTGTCTTCAAGGAACTTTGATCAATTTGGAGAGAGCCCACATACAGAGAAAATGATTATATACATATTATGTAGCACTACATAAACTAATGCCAATCAAAAAACAAACCGAGGCCAGGTGCGGTGGCTCATGCCTGTAATCCTAGCACTTTGGGAGGCCGAGGTGGGCAGATCATGAGGTCAAGAGATCAAGACCATCTTGGCCAAAATGGTGAAACCCTGTTTCTACTAAAAATACAAAAATTAGCTGGGTGTGGTGGTGCATGCCTGTAGTCTCAACTACTCAGGAGACTGAGGCAGGAGAATCACTTGAACCTGGGAGGCAGAGGTTGCAATGAGCCAAGATTGCACCACTGCACTCCAGCCTGGAGACAGAGTGAGACTCTGTCTCACAAAAAAAAAAAACAAAAAAAAAAAACCAAAAACAAACAAACAAACAAAAAAACTGAATAAGAGCATATGAGGACAAATCCAGAGAGAAATTAATCTAATCTAATAGGCTGGAAATAAAAATGTTTTCATGAAATAGATTTTAACCATGGTAATGCTCCTTGCTAGTCATAAGATATCCAAGTGTTTGCATTAAGATTATCAAATACACAAGGGACTGTGGCAGAAAAGTATCACAGAGGTTTATCATACTCTTCTGAAAAACTGAGCGTAAGTTGACTTTGTTTATAAAAGTGAATACACACCCCCCACCCACACCATGCTGCCTCCTGGAAAAAAACCTTGTGATGAGAAACTTTTTATAAAAGTAACATATGTGTTTATTGTGAATTATTATTCTGCTTTTCAGCATATTGTGTGTTCTTAAAGCAAGCATACTAATTTGAACAGAAACCTTCATTTTGCCAAAAGTTAGAGAAAAATATATTTTCTTACCTTTGAAAAGGGTCCTGCAAACCGCCACAAGCCATTAAAACCAAAACCTGCAACAAATCAAATGTTACTCTCATAACAAGCAAGATATCTTTTAATTGTAACAGAAATTAAATAAGTAGTATAGCTGATGATATATAAACCCTATGTACATGTTGAAAACATGTTTTTAGAATGAGTGTCAAAGCAACTAAAACCTACTTAAAATATACTCAGTATAAAAAGTTGTCAACCAGCTACATTGGACATACAATTGAGAGAGTAAAAAAATGGAATATGGAAATAAAAGTATGAACAAGTCTATCCCTTATAAAGAATTCTGTAGTCAATGCATTCTACAACAGTGCGCATGTTAGCAAGTTCATCAACCATCCTTCTCCAGATACATTTATTTACTTTGCAGGTAAGATGTTTGGTATTGTGGTGGGGATTCTTCATGGTACACCACACTCTGCACAATTCCATGGATTGGATTTAACAAATTTGGATCTTGGCACAATGATAACAGGGTGTTGATCTTAGAGTCCAACAAATTGTGCCTAAAAAAAAAAAAAGTCAACAGAAGAACATTTTAGAGGAAAATTAAATGAAAATATGTAGTGGAAAACATAATACGCATTCCCCAGAATAATGTGCCAAAATTAAAGGGAGATGAGTGCTTTTTACTTTCTGGGGCATTCCTTCATTTTCCAAATTTTATACAATGAACATGTGTGTGTGTCTGTTTTTGTTTGTCTTTTGTTTTTAGTCACCAGGGAAGAAATGGTGAAAACAAACAACTGGTAGTGTCATATAACCATGTGTAACCATATACGGTAAATGTTTGCTTAAGACAAGGTTGGACCTGTCTGCTACTTAGCATGCTTTAGTACTATTTCCATACTGACATGCACTTAGGAAGTTAAAACTAAATTTAGGATCTGTGCAAAACAAAAAGAAAAAAAATTAAATTTAATGTTAATCAGTGCTTTTAAAATGCTGAGTCAGATCAAATAGGGAAAGCAAAATAGTTTAGAGGGAGTGAAATACATGATCCAACTGAAACTTAGGAGAAAAATTGTTTCTAAACCGGCTACACTCCATTAATAAAAATAACTGAGTTCTAACTCTCTAAAATTCTAACATGAGATTAAAAAAAGAAAATAATGACATGATATAGAAGGCCTAGATCAGGAAAAGAATTTATTTGAACTATTTAAATTTGAACACTTTGAGGTTAATATTTTTTAGTCCTTAAGAGAGAATAAAATTCACCTCCTAAACAGGTCAATTTTGTTTTCACTCAGCTGTGGATAAATACAAAAGATCTACTAAAAAGTAAACCAAAACAGGTATGCTGATTTAGATATAGCAGTCTAATAGTTTGCTTCTAAGTGAGGAAAATGAGCAATGATCATCAAAATAAACCACTTAAATAAATCAACCAGATTTTTAAAAAGTCTTTCCTTATCAACTTTCTAATAGATCTAATAGGTCAAAACTAATCTTAACCCTCATTAAACCTACCGTCTCAAAGCTAAAATCACTATCACAATATCTCATTTTGCCCTCTTTGCAACCAGTGCACATTACTGGGTAAGCATTTGACTTGAAGACAAGCACGAAGGTTAATTAAAATCAAAAGGAGATACTTACACAACAGGAAAGACTTTGGGAAACACAACACTGGCCTCTGCTAAGTATTCATAAAGAATTCGTTGATCAAACTCATCTGTGGTATATTTTACCAGTGTAGCCTGCCAAGATGCAAAAAAGTAAACACACAACATTTTTACTTTGTGGCTGAATTGTTATCTGTTTGGGTGAGAAGTAGAAGACTGTATCCTATTCATGTTTTTAATATTTAAGGGCCTCCTAAAAGTAGACTGGAATAAAAATTTGAGGGTGGGAGACTCAAAAAGGGGAAATCCTTACTAGAACAGTAAGAAGCAGCGCCTGGATCTTCGGATCAGTAAGTACTTCTTCATCCAAGAGAACATTTGATTCAGACACTGAAACCTTACGTAAATGTGGGTGCTGTTGTGATGAGGAAATCCTCTGAGTTTCTGCAGTAAGATAGAGAATTAACGTGATCAGCTGTATTAATCAAACACCTGGATAATCACTTCGCCTAACTATTTCAATGTTACTTCTAAAATTCAACAGCTTTCTTTAGTAGATACTTAAAATACTAACATAAACATCATAGAGAATTACTATTCGCCTATACAAAAGTTTTGGCTACCTATTTACAATGCTGTATATAATATATATGATTAATTTTTACACAAGCTTCAAGATAACTGTCATTTTAAGAATGGTAGAGTTTATCTTTTGAGAAATGGCAAACGTTTCTATATTTCATTCTAAGGATTCTAAGAAATGGCTGGAAAATAAACATGACTTTCATGTACTCTCCCACCTTATTTTCAATGATCTAGATCAATACTTTGTTTCTCACCCATTTCATAATCAGTTTCTGCTACTCTCCTCATTTTGGGGGGTGTTGTGATCCCTGATTCCATTTCTTGCCTTTTAGGAGCCTTTGTGTCTGATATCAAGTGATCAAAACTTTTCCTTGTTCCTATAAACAAAAGTTAAGAATATGGAAGTTCATTAACCACAGTGTCTATAAATGGGAATATACTAAAAAGAAAATGTTTGGACATAAAGTGTTTAAGCTTTCACTCAGGACTCAAAGAAAGCTCTAATATATCCCTGGAGCAGTTTCTTTCCTTTATTTTCCATCTTCTCAAAGGGTTTTGTTCCCATAGCTTTCTGTTTCAGGATAGGTTGCACCTTAGTGGTGCAAATTAAACTGGGATTGTATTCTGTACACTGGAGGTAAACCAAACTACACTGGAGGTAAATCAACAAATATGATAACTGATAATAAATGCAAAGGTAGGCATTATTCAGTAGCAAAGGTCAACTACATCTGACCAGTCTTTTCAGTTTAAGAAACGCTGCTGGTGCCAAGAACTACTCATTAATACATGAGTAATTTCTAAGCTTAGGAAAAAAGCAGAGTTTGATTTTAATTTTTTAAGCTTTGAAAAAAAGATATGCATGCCTGAAAATACTAAAAACTAGATACACTGGGAGATGCTTTAAAAATAGCAAGTAGCATTATCTCCCATTTGGCTTTTACTTTCTCTAATCATGTAATCATGTATTAACACTATTTTTTTCTTTTGATAGGGTCTCGCTCTGTGGCCCAGGCTGGAGTGCAGTGATATGATTTCAGCTCACTGCAACCTCTGCATCCTGGGCTCAGGAGATCCTCCCACATCAGCCTCCCCAGTAGCTGGGACTACAGGCACACACTACCACACCCAGCTGATTTTTCTATTTTTAGTAGAGACAGGGTTTCTCCATGTTGCCCAGGCTGGTCTCGAACTCCTGGGCTCAAGCGATCCACCTGCCTTGGTCTCCCCAGAGTGCTGGGATTACAGGCATGAGCCACCATGCCCGGCCAACAGTATTATGTTTTTAAAGCCAGAATTAAAGCCAATATAATAAAATCTGACAATTTAACACTTGAGAAATACAAAGTCTATTACCTCAAGAATTAATATGAATAACTATTCATAATAGTCATAAATACCAAGGCCAAATAATTTAACAGCCCAAAGTAGTCTAGTCCGGCTTCTTCGTTTCATGCACATGTACACTGATGAAGCCATGAGCAGTTAAGTAATTAGTCTGAGGTAGCATGGCTAGGGATCTAGACAATGACCAGATGGAAAACTCAGGTTTTCTAAAACCAGTCAGTGCTTTCCAAACATGAGATTGGGACACTACTTTCTACATTTAGTTTTCCTTCCTTTCTCACTCGTCCTTTTTATTTTATTCTCTGCATTCTTCCTGGAAGATCTCATTCTGCTTCCATAGCTTCAACTATCTGTGAGCTAATCAATTCTAAATGTTTACTTGTTTACTTTCTTCCCGAATTCCAGGTACATCTTGTGGTTTATCTCTTAGATATACACTCATAGATGTCTTGAAAATATTTCAAATGTAATCAACCTAAATTTATCATGTACTGTGAACATATTAGTCCTGATCTCTATGAATGGAATCACTATCCAGACAGTTTTTAAAACTAAAAACTTCTGACATCCTTCACAATCTTCTCCCCTTCCCCACCTGCAACAATTGGTCACTAAGTCATGTCCATTCTACTAAATCCTCCTGCCTTGGCCTCCTGAGTTCCTGGGACTATAGGTGTGTACCATTATGCCCAGCTCCAAACCTGCTAGTTCTTCTCCATTCTCCCATTGCTCCTGCCTTAGTGTGGGGCCCACACCATTTTTTTTGCTTGGATTGCTGTATCAATTTTATTAAATGGTTCCTTTGCTAAAAATCTCTTCCCGTCTATCCACATTGCTGCTAGAAAAACTTGGCAAAAATTAAAATTTGGTCATGTTCTTCCCCTACTTAAATACCTCAGCTGAATGCGTGATAAGGGTAAATCTCTTACCATGGCACACAGTCGTTTCCAATCGAGTTCTAGTCCTTCTTCTCATCTCACTTCCTATCCCATTCCCCATGATGCCATGATGTATCATCAGTTGCTTTCCTGCCTTTTCTTTATTCTTGATATTCCCTGCTGCTCTTAAACATACGCCTCTACTTATCCTGTTGTCTATTTTGCAAGCATATATTAAATCTTTGGGACACAGCCCAAATCTTATCTCTTCTCTGCAGTTTTTTTTTTCTAATTTCCCCAGATCTCCGGATTCCCCCATCAAGACATATCATTTTACTGGCACCTGGAGTTGCTGTTGTGATTGGCTGATTATAAATCTTGGACACAAATTACAAACTCTTCCAGGGCAGTTACCTTATCTTTTTCACTTAGTACATGGGTTGAATGAATTCAATACTACATTTTTTTTTGAGGTTAGTTTTTCATTTACAACTTCATTTGCATGAAAATCCAGAATTACAAAACACAAAGTAACCAGGAAACTCCTAAATGATTATTTATGGCAAGGTACTAACAGAAGGGAACTTAAACAACAGTAACACACCTATGTGGCTAGTAACCGTGATTGACACATTCATGGTTTCTATTTCTTTCATGGTTTCCTGGCAGGTTATTTATGTTACAATTTGTTGTTTGTTCACTAATTTCCTTATGAACACAAACATTTTTCCAATACCTAAAGATACTTAAATATGTTTGCATGGATAACTGAAATCTGCTGAACCATTCCACTGAAATACAGATCCCAATGTATTCCAGTAACAATTACAATTTTACCCAGTGGAATACAAGAACATCTCTGCATTTCCTCTGAGGAGCGATGTAAGATCAGTGTTTTGGTTTGTTTGTTTGTTTGTTTGGAGTCAGGGTCTCACTCTGTCACCCAGGCTGGAGTGCAGTGGTGCAATCTTGGCTCACTGCTAGCCCCACCTCCTGGGCTCAAGTGATCTTCCCAAGTAGCTGGGACTACAGGTGCTCGTCACCATGCCCAGCTAAGTTTTGTATTTTTTGTAGAGATGGGTTTTGTCATGTTGCCCAAGCTGGTCTTGAACTCCTGGACCCAAGCAATCCTCCCACCTGAGTCCCTCAAAGTGCTGGGATTATGGGCGTGAGCCACTGCACCTGGCCTAGTGCGTTCTTTCATTCATTTACTTTCAGTTACTAAAATGGAAATGAGTCTCGCAGCATCTTAGGTGTACTTCTCAGAGACAAAAATTCTATAAATGTTGATGTAACTGAGCAATCTTAATTTCAAGAATCCTATCTTCCGGCCAGACATGGTGGCTCATGCCTGTAATCTCAGCACTTTGGGAGGCCGAGGAGGGTGTATCACCTGAGGTCAGGAGTTCAAGACTAGCCTGGCCAACATGGTGAAACCTCGTCTCTACTAAAAATACAAAAGTTAGCCAGATGTGGTGACGTGTGCCTGTAATCCCAGCTACTAGGGAGGCTGAGGCAGGAGAACTGCTTGAACCCGGGAGGCAGAGGTTGCAGTGAGCTGAGACTGTGCCACTGCACTCCAGCCTGGGTGAACAGAACAAGACTTCATATCAAGAAAAGAAAAAAGAAAAAAAAGAATCCTATTTTCTTTCAGTAATTGAAAAGCATGTCTTTTTGTCTTTTCAAATAAATCATGGCAAATAATACTATTACAGCTTCATACCATATTCATATATTCTCTCAGATGATAATTTTGGGAAGTATTACAGTATATGATTAAATCCCCTGAGTGCAGCAAGACTCTTCTTTCCTTATAGGTATTTATCTAATATGTCTCAGAGTCCCATTCCCTGCTGGCCAGCCAAGGCAAAACAAAATAAGGAGAGTCACAATATTTAGTCTAAGATTCAGAAAAAACTGTTTCAAGGTCCCATTCTCATTTCTCTATCTCAACTTATAATGCTTAACTGATCTATCAAACTCTCTTTTAAATGGCATCAAAAACTTTGCTACATTGAGACAGAAAATTTTGATAATCCCGAAATTTCAAATAATTTTCCAAGAGTAAAAATATCTATTTTTTAAAATAATTAAAAAAACTACATAATTTAAATAAACTAACCAAGCAACTTCTTAGTGTTGGCCTGAGAAGGCTGCCCCATGTCCAGGCTCATGGATTTCCTGGCTCGGGGACTGGTCTGGCCGACAGCTGGATAGGTGGCTGCAAGGTATCCTTCAGAACCTTTGGGAGAGGACCATGGCTGACTCTCCTTCAGTGTCCTGAAAGAGGAAAACAATAGAGAAAAATTAATTAACATGGTGACAAATACAACCATTGTTTGCTCCTTCCAAGTGGCTGTGCTATTTCCTAACAATAGCAATCAATTAATTTTAAAATTGCACTTTAAAGGGCTTTAGGTTACAAACTCTTGGTGTACCCCCAGGAATTATCAACTTTCTTGCCATAGTATCTCGTACATAGTAGGTACTTACCAAATGCCGAACAAAAAGATCGGTACTGCAATTTTTAAAAGCTGACAAATAAAAAGGTATAGCAACAGAGGTGTCCAATCTCTTAGCTTTCCTGGGCCACACTGGAATTAGAAGAATATACTGGGCCACACATAAAATACACTAACTACAGTTGATGAGCTTAAAAAAAAAAAAAAAAAAAACCCCAAAAAATCTCTTAATGTTTTAAAAAAGTTTACAAATTTGTGTTGGGCTGCATTCAAAGCCGTCCTGGGCTGCGTGCAGCCTGCAGGCCATGGGTTGAACAAGCTTGGTGTACAACATGATGTTTTAAAATATGTTTACATTGGCTGGGCGCTGTGGCTCACGCCTGTAATTCCAACACTTTGGGAGGCTGAGGCAGGCGGATCACCTGAGGTCAGGAGTTCAAGACCAGCCTGCCCAACATGGTGAAACCCCATCTCTACAAAAATACAAAAATTAGCCAGGCATTGGTGGCACATGCCCGTAATCCCAGCTACTCGGGAGGATGAGGCAGGAGAATCACTTGAACCCAGGAGGCGGAGGTTGTAGTGAGCCGAGATTGTGCCACAGCACTCCAGCCTGGGCGACACAGCAAGACTCTGTCTCAAAAAAAATTAATAAATAAAAATAAAATGTTTACATTGTAGAATGGCTAAATCAAGCAAATTAACGTATGTGTTACCTCATATATTTATCTTTTATGGTGAGAATACTTAGAATCTACTCTTGTAGCAATTTTCAAGTATAAAATACATTGTTATTAACTGTAGTTATGTTGATAAAAGACCTTGAACTTATTGCACTGATTTTTTTAAATCAGAAAAAATTAAGTCTAAATAGGCAATTGTTTAAAAAACAAGAAAATCAGACATTAATTTATACTTTGACAGGGGAACACAGGCAAACTATTTTACCCTTTCTATAACAAAAAGGGCATATCTCAAAGTAATATAATAATGGGACTGACAAAAGTAAGACTATTGAATACCAAGTATGTTTGAAAAATTTTTGCATACATTGTTAGAATCTTAAGGAAATTGTTGAAGTCTTTTTATCAAAAAGCAGGATGTTGATAAATGGAATGATATGAGTTTTGTGAACAGAAGATAACTTTTCTATGTTCAACACTGTCTCTAAACCTTAAAGATATTTTTATTTAATTGAAAATACAGAAAAATCCCCCAATGATGCCATTTTCATGAAATTTCTCTAAATTATACTGAAAAATATACTACCCAAACCCACGTATAGCAGATATGATTTTTACCATCTAAGTCTACATTATAGAAAACTTTTAAATAACTTGTGTGATATAAGTAAATACAACAAATGTGTTAGCATGTCTGTATTTTTACAAATCTGTATAGATTCGTTCTCTATCCAAGCACATGTGTTGTTTATATTTCGCGTTAGTTTTTTTCCCCAGGCCCTTCCCCTACAACCTAATATTTTCAAGAGCATCTCTTTTCATTGTTCATTTGGTCTGTGCTTCAGAGGCAAACTAATGTTAACATTAGCACAATTAGACTGGAAGAATAACTTTCCTACTAACCCACATAAAATACTACACATTTATAAAATGAGTTTGACTTACACACTCTTCCTAGGCCATCTCTAGATTTCTGCCATGTTACCTTCTAGATTACTCTGCTGCTTGCCTCTATTAGCTGGAAAATTGAAACCTGATTATGATTATGTAATTATAGGAGAGTAAATCCACTTACCTATAGGTAAGGTCACCATGATGAATGGGATATGTATCCATAGGAACATTTTCCATTGAAATATCAGTAAGAAGAAGTGACTTTCTATGTTTTAGGCTGCAGCGACTTCGAACTTCTTCAGACACTGTAAGTAAAGCTAAAAGGAAAACGGTGGCAGGTTAAAAAATTTAACAAATCACAAGTGTGACTTAAAATAGGATGAACTTCTTACAGTCTCCTAAAGAGGGTAATACCTGTTAAATGTGCACATATTTTGGAAGACTACATAAATATGAAATATACAGAGAATTAATAAGCATCTTTTATTTTCCAAGTGCTTCAATGTACGTTTGATTTTTAACAAACACATAGTAGGCAGGGCAGGTATTATTAAGCTGAATGAGAAAAAATACTGAGATGTGAAATGATTTGCTCAAGGTGATACGGTTCAAACAAAAAAGTTGAACAAATACAAGTCTGTAAAACTGAGAATCAGCACTTTCCATCAAACAACTATGTTCAAGAATTGTATTGTACATAAGTGCGAAGTGTTGCTGAGTAGAGAAACAAAAATCAGATAAGAGCAAATAGGAAGCTTTAATGGAATGGTGGGGATAGGGCAGATATTCCAGATAAAACGACATAAGGAATGAATATTGAAGAGGCAGTTGCTTGTAGGAGATGGCAAGTAGATTAGCTTAAAATAACTCATCCATTTGGAGTGGTAATAAAAAATGAGGCTCATGAAATTTAGAGAAAGATAACAGAACTGAGAGGGCTATTTAAGGGCCCAGGATGCTAGACTGAAGCATTCAGATTTTATGACGGTTAACAGAGAGCCACTGTAGTGTCTTGAACCAAAGATGACCAAGGGAACACATTTCAGATTTTAATGGGAATTAAATTTTTTCCTACAGAAAAATGTTCTGGCAAAACTCTCAAAATTTTAACCACCACTAAAGGACTAGACTGTGAACTTTCTGCTCTGCCAAGCAACCACCAAAAAACCTATAGGTATTTGTACTTTTTGAGTGATCCTTATATATAGATGTAGCAAGATTAATTTTGTTTATTTTGTGTTTTTACCTGCTAAGTAGGCCACGCTCTGTGTATTCACTTCAAATTTGTCACAATTTCTGTGTTTGTTAACCAGAGTTAGTAGTGTATGTAAAATTCTGACTGTTCTTGCAACAATGGCAGGTGAAGGATGCCTGTACCCTACAAAAAACAAACAAGTAAGAATTAATTTTTTGAACAAGTATCTGCTGAGGTCTTCTTCCCTGACTAACAACTCTGCAAGGAACAGAAATATAACTCCTACTTTCCAAGAATAGCCGTTTGGGAAGGTAAAACATGCATATGTGAATGTGAATAATTAATTATGTGTAAGATTAAGTACCAAAAATGTGTAGAATATAATATTCCCTGGAACTCTACAGTACTCCAGGAAGAGGAAAATTAAAAAACATGATAGTCTTTCAGATCTTCTATTCCCTAAAGCAGCACAGGGATTTAAAAAAAAAAATCTATGTATTAGAATTCTCCTTAAGATTTCTTTTGAAAATAGAGTTCTTTTACAAAAACATTTTTAATTAAAAGAAAAGCTGATGACATAGGAAGTATATGCTCTAAGGGCCCAATAAATAGGGTTGATTAGAGGATAAATTTGATCTTTGGCCAGCTTTTAATCATTAATGCTACCCCCATTTAAAAATGGGTGATTTGAACATGGAAAGTATCTGGTCTTCTTTTCTTTTCTTGTCTTTTAAGACAGAGTGTCACTCTGTCACAAAGGCTGGCGTGCAGTGGTAGGATCTTGGCTCACTGCAACCTCTGCCTCCCAGGTTCAAGCAATTCTTGTGCCTCAGCCTCCTGAGTGGCTGGAACTACAGGTATGCACCACCTCACCTGCCTAATTTTTGTATTTTTAGTAGAGATGGGGTTTCACCATGTTGGCCAGGCTGGTCTTCAACTCTTGCCTTCAAGCAGGGGTTTCACCATGTTGGCCAGGCTGGTCTTGAACTTTGGCCTCAAGCAGTCAGCCTGCCTCGGCCTCCCAAACTGCTGGGATTACAGGCGTGAGCCGCTGTGCCCAGCCTGGTATTCTTTTAGATATAAAGAATAAGTAAGCACTTTATTAGCCCAGTTGCAATTACTTATCTTGGTATCCTTTAGTAAGTGTAGTACTTTTTGAGAAATCCCCATTGACCGTAGAGATTAACACTGTCAATATTTTTTGTAGAAATTTCATAAGAAAGTGAAATCAAATGCATACATTCACAATAGTGGGTGTACGCATATCTCTCTCTCTCTCATAAAAACTGGGGGAATCTCCATGGTCCCTCAAGCCTAAGATTTAAATTGATACAAAATTGTTGACTCAAGCTATAGCTTGAATCTCTATTGTGGCCAAATCCACTTCCGAGACCACTGGCGTTCATGCCAGCTCCTTATCCCAGGTGTTACTTTACCCTGCTTTGCTTCTGACCCACCACTACATGCTGTTCTTATTAACTGCAGTCTCTGGCCATGACTGCTCCATGTTAATGAACCAAAGTTAACAAGCTGTGAAGTCAGCAATGGGGAGTAAAACCAGGTTAGGAAGTGAATGAGTGGGCTCTGAGGAATAGCTGGAGATCACTGGCTATAAGCAATATAGAAAGGGGTGAGGATAGGGTACCAGAAAGGTGATGTACAATGGTATAAAATGATAGTATTAATCAACAATAAACTATAAACAAGTTGAAAATCTGTGATCAAATCTCTTAACATTTTCTAATATAAATTATTCAAATAACACTTAGTGATTTGCAGTCTGTTTTATTTTGAAAATCAGTAAGATACTTAGGTATTGTTACTATTAATATAGCTATTATCAGACTCAGTATGTAGGTTTTTATAAGAATCAACTCTTTTTTTTTTTTTTTTTTTTTTAGGCAGGGTCTCACTCTGTCACCCGGGCTGGAGTGCAGTGGCACGATCATGGCCCACTGCAGCCTTGACCTCCTGGGCTCAAGTGATTCTCCTTCCTCAGCCTCCCAAGTAGCTGGCACTATAGGCACGTGCCACCGCACCTGGCTAATGTTTTGTATTTTTTGTAGAAAGGGAGTTTCACCATATTGCCCAGGCTGGTCTTGAACTCCTGAGCCCAAGAGATCCTTCTGCTTTGGCCTCCCAGAGTGCTAGGACTACAGGTGTGAGCCACCATACCCAGCCAGAATAAACTCTTTTTTCAGGCAAATCTGATATTTGAATTGGAAATGAGGCTCTCATAAAACACATACTGAATAAAACACAACTCATTAAGACAGATATAGTTTGTACTTATTTATTTATTTTTTGAGACAAAGTCTCACTCTGTTACCTAGGCTGAGTGCAGTGGTGTGATCACGGGTCACTGTAGCCTCGACTTCCCAGGCTCAAGCAATCCTCCCATCTACGCCTCCTAAGTAGCTGGGACTACAAGCACGTGCCACCATGCCTGGCTAATTTTTAAATTTTCTGTAGAGATGAAGTCTCACTATGTTGCCTAGGCTGGCCTCAAACTCCTAGCCTCAAGTGATCCTCCTGCCTCAGCCTCCCAAAGTGTTGGTATTACAGAGGTGAGCCACAACGCCCGGTCTAGTTTGCATTTAAAGTAAGACATATGGGCTAACTTACTTCAATTTATTTCAAGTAATCACTTATTCAAATTACTTCTGGTTTTTTAATACTATTTCATAAAAATATTCTAACATAAGGCTTTTTTACCTTTTAAAAGGTGTCCAACCAATGCAAAGTTAAAGTTAGAGTTGAAATTGAGTCCAACAAAATGATCCATTTGCTTGCAGTGCCACTCCAGAGGATTCCGGATTGCCATAAATACTTCCTCTGGACTCTATTAAAGATAATCATGAGATGGTTGATGAGGTTCACACAGTAGCTTTCTTTAAAGGCTCACTTAATTGGTTTTTGTGTTCAATAGTATGACAAGATAAGTAATCCTTTCAATTTGAGAGAAATTATTTTCAGTTGACTGCAGAAAACCACAGAACATTTTAGCTACTACGAATTAACTGGTGCAAGACAGTCAAGCATATAAATAAGAAGATAGTGGAAGATGAAATCACTTTTATTTACAATACAAAATAAATGACTGTCAATTTACATCCTGGTGACTTTTAACATGCTTATTAACTCTGATGCCTAGCATCCAAAGGGCACTAGAATCAATATTAGCTCCTGATACTGGGCTGTTCTGAAGATGAAAATACCAAGGCAGATGCCCCATTTGCAATGCTCCATTTGCAAATATTCTTTTTTTGAGATGGAGTCTCACTCTGTCACCCAGGCTGGAGTGCAGTGGCACCATCTTGGCTCACTGCAACCTCCTGGGTTCAAGTGATCCTTCCACCTCAGCCTCCCAGGTTGCTGGAATTACAAACATGTGCCACCCTGGCTAATTTTTGTATTTTTAGTAGAGACAGGGTGTCACCATGTTGGCCAGGCTGGTCTCGAACTCCTGACCTCACGTGATCCTCCCAACTCGGCCTCCCAGAGTGCTGGAATTACAAGCATGAGCCACTGCACCCAACCAATTTGCAAATATTCTTTTTTTTAAATTTTTTTTTTATTATACTTTAAGTTTTAGGGTACATGTGCACAATGTGCAGGTTTGTTACATATGTATCCATGTGCCATGTTGATTTCCTGCACCCATTAACTCGTCATTTAGCATTAGGTATATCTCCTAATGCTGTCCCTCCCCACTCCCCCCACCCCACAACAGTCCCCGGAGTATGATGTTCCCCTTCCTGTGTCCATGAGTTCTCATTGTTCAATTCCCACCTATGAGTGAGAACATGCGGTGTTTGGTTTTTTGTCCTTGCGATAGTTTACTGAGAATGATGGTTTTCAGTTTCATCCATGTCCCTACAAACGACATGAACTCATCATTTTTTATGGCTGCATAGTATTCCATGGTGTATATGTGCCACATTTTCTTAATCCAGTCTATCGTTTTTGGACATTTGGGTTGGTTCCAAGTCTTTGCTATTGTGAATAGTGCTGCAATAAACATACGTGTGCATGTGTCTTTATAGCAGCATGATTTATAGTCCTTTGGGTATATACCCAGTAATGGGATGGCTGGGTCAGATGGTATTTCTAGTTCTAGATCCCTGAGGAATCGCCACACTGACTTCCACAATGGTTGAACTAGTTTACAGTCCCACCAACAGTGTAAAAGTGTTCCTATTTCTCCACATCCTCTCCAGCACCTGTTGTTTCCTGACTTTTTAATGATGGCCATTCTAACTGGTGTGAGATGGTATCTCACTGTGGTTTTGATTTGCATTTCTCTGATGGCCAGTGATGACGAGCATTTCTTCATGTGTTTTTTGGCTACATAGATGTGGGCGAAGGACATGAACAGACACTTCACAAAAGAAGACATCTATGCAAATATTCTTAATATATAAATAGCCAACAACTAGCTATCACTGACCACCACTGTCCCAAAACAGTTTTAGAAAAAGGGCAATGAGAATTAGGACAGAGGGGTTCTAGTCCCGAAACAGATGTACAAGCATGGGCAAGTTACTTCTTAGTTCCTTTCTAATTTGCAAAATGGAGGTCTGATTAATAAACTCCATAAAACCTCTTACCTCTAAAATTTTGTTCCCATATTTCTCAGACCCATATCTGTTCCAGGTTCACACTACCTCTGGTAGACTGAACTAATAATGTTTAGACCAAGCATCTTTACACTTAAAACCATAATCCTGTTCTTTCTACCCACAGTTCAGTTAATTTCACTACAAGCAAATCACACTGTATATACACATTCTTTTAAAAACATTCCCCTCTTTTCTCCTAGACCCTTCCCATTTTTATCCAAAGACAAAAGGGACATAATTTCATACTATTTTATTCTCTCCTCTATTCTCTATGAACTAAAATCCAACCCCAATCAGATCTCCATTTTACAAATTAGAAAGGAACTAAGAAGTAATTTGCCCATGTTCATATATATACACACACACATGCGAGCACGCACGCGCACACACACACACACACACACCATTAGCACCCCTCCTAACATTTATTAACCTTAATTGGAGTTGGATTTTACATATTTTATGTGTGTGTGTATATATATATACACACACACACACATACACTTTATATATATACACATACATTACATATATATGTGTGTACGTAATATATGCGTACACACTTTTTTTGGAGACAGGGTCTTGCTCTGTTGCCCAAGCTGCAGTGCAGTGGCGTGATCTCAGCTTACTGCAATCTCTGCCTCCCAGGCTCCAGCAATCCTCCTACCTCACCTCCCGAGTAGCTGGGATTGTAGGTGCATGCCACCATACCCAGCTGATTTTTGCCTTTTTTGTAGAGATGGGGTTTTGCATGTTGCCCAGGCTGGTCTCTAACTCCTGAGCTCAACTGATCTACCTGTCTTGGCCTCCCAAAGTGCTGGGATTACAGGTGTGAGCCACCACTCCTGGCCACTAATGGCATATTTTAAAGTAAGATTAGACAGAATAAAACAACTAGTAAAATTAAGTACCCAAAAGTTTCCTTTAGACTCTCCAACTTCCTTATCTATTATGAATTATACATATTTTTCATTAAGTGGCATTATTAAGTAAAACTAATATTACTTTTAGATTATTTCACTTGTGAAATGGGGGGCAGAGAATGCTAACCTTTACCTTAAGGTTATGAAAATTAAAAATAAATGTATAGTGCTTAGCATACGGCCTGGCATGGTAGCTATTAATATTATTACCATGTATTATTTATCCTCGTTCTGTAAGGATGATCATGTATTATTTATCCTTATTCTGTAATTCTACTAGTATTAGGCCAGTACTGTTTTTTTTTTTTTTTTGCTATTTTTATGTAAAAAATACGCATTCAAGTTTACATAGTTCTTTATGAGCTGGTAAGGAAATATACTCACAATAAGTTACATTATACAAATTCATATTTAAGTTATGGACTTCTTGTGATTTTAAAGAATAGCAACAACAAAAGATGGAGGAGTACTAAATCTGAGTAATCTAGGAACCTCAAGGCAAAGTTTGCTTACCTTGTCATTGAATATACGGAGACTATCTAAAGTATGTAGGTTTTGTTCAAGAAGTGCAGTGCCTGCTGAATACAAGTTGACCTCATCAAGCTGCAGCACAGCCACAGCTACCCAAAAGAGGGCTTTGTGCAGAGGCGAGTCCTGGCAAAGGAGACATGTTTGAGGCTAGTAAGATGAATCATGACGTAGTCTCTTTCAAAACACACTGCAGTTAAAAATAAAGCAGCTTATCTTCCTAAATTACCCATGTTTTCTCTTTTGGGGAAAATAAAGATATGAGTAAGCTCTTCACTTTTCCATATGTATAACTAAAGACACTGTTAGCTGGACTGAGAATGTTACTTAGCACCTCCTTTGACTTCTCCCTGTTCTTTGATTTCTAAATCCAGTCACCAAGATTTGATTCTTCTAGAGTAGTCTCTTTTGTATCTGTCCTTTCTTTCTTATTGCTAATGACATTACCACATGCCAACCTTCTTTATTATAAAGGTGGATTCTTTTTACTTCAGTTTCTTCCTACTCCAATCCACTGTGCACACTACCACCAGGATCTAAGTCCTGCTTTCATCGTATGACTTGTCTGCTTAAAAACTGTACATTTCCAAACTCTTTTTTGAACAATGCTGAATGTGAGATGAGGTCTATCCAGTCCTCACAACTTTCCCTCTCTCGATTCCTTTGAAAAGCTTCTGTATTACAACTAGAATGTTCTACCCACCTTCCCTCCATTGTCCTGGCATTCTTGTGCAGCTCTCTCCCTTTCACTCTACCTACATTAACTCCTATGTTTCCCTTTAACTTTAGTTTAAACTCTGTCTTTTCAACTTCTTGTCATTCTTAACCAGTATGGTAATCTCTTGCTGCTCCAAATTAAAAGTATTTATTATTGGCAATCTTTATTTAGCACTGTGACATTAGGGAAAATACATGGACTTTAGAGTCAAATAGTATCGCATTAGAATCATGGTTCTTTTATTAGGTATGTGACTTTGGGCAAGTTATTTAGCCCTTCTGAGCTCATTTTCACTTATAAGATGGGGACCAGAGAACCATTTTGTATAATATAAAATTAGGATGTTTGTAGACAAACCAGGAGTATAACAGGTATTTCTCTGTTATCTCTCCCAAGTCTAGCATACCTTTGTACTCAAATCACAGAATTAAACCACTTTAGAACTGGAGGCTAATACCATGCCACTATTTAATCTAAGACTTTTCATTTTATTAATACGAAGACATGATGTCCAGATATGTTAAATATAAAAATGGGATAAGGTCAGACCATCCTAAAACAGTGGCCACTTCATTTTACTCCTTTTAAATATAATCTTCATTTGGCACCCAAACTCTTATGATGATCAAGTATACTTCTGTCAGCTTTAATTTCTCCATAGTAATAATCACTAACATACTATGTATTTTGTTTACTTTATTATCCATTCACTCCCCAACCTCCACACCCACCCCAGAAAGTAAGCTCCATGAAGGCAGTGAGTTTTATGGGCTTTGTTGGTACTCTATCTCTAGCGCCTAAAACAGTACTTGGCAATAGCAGATAATTAATACTTATAAGATAAAATAATTAAGAATATATACCCATCTTTTCTTTAGCACTGATGAGACCAAAAACTTACAAGCGCTTGAGAACATACTATCCATACTTACTCTTCTTCTAATATAACTACTTCAAACAACTAAAATTTAAGAGGTTCTACTTTAACTATAGTTTTTTCTTTATAACTTATTCTCAATTCATCTTATTTTCTAAACTCTTTGAAAGTAAGTAACATTCAACACTGATACCCAAAATGAATGCACTCATTTTCTATACAGTAATTACCTTATTAAGAAGTGGCTGTAATTTGGTTAGTGCTATTACTGTAGCTTCTATCAGAACTTGACTGTTGTAAGTATCAGGTCCTTTTAAGCAACTCTCAAGTGCCTTTTAGGAAAACAGAATTTTTTATTTTACTTTCATTGAAATAAAACATTAACTCCTAAACTGAATCTCAGAATGAATTCAGGAACATTTACTTATTTAATAAATGCTAGAATGATTTCTAATGCTATGGTGATCTTGGTAGCTAGCTTAATGTACATTTGTTTTCTTATTTTTTGACATTTCTACATTATAAGAGTCAGACATTATTATAGTAATTACAAATTAAATAATTTTATACAAGGCTACAGTCTTACCATATAATTAAATGCTTTGAAAACTGGTAAAATACTAAGTGTACCTGCTTAGCAAAAGAGGCAACATATTTTATTTTAAAGACATTTTCCTTATTGAAGTAATCAGAGTTTACATATAAAGACAGCTTCTTTAGAGAAGACTTCTTCAAAGAATTACAATACATAATCAAAATACATTTTAAAGGCTTAATAAGTAACATATAAGATATTTTATTGACCTCAAATTTAAATGTCTTTTAGAAAAATGAAAGATATGCTTTACAACTTGAGAACCATAAATATTTGGGAGAAGTGAGGGCGGAACAGGTACCTTGCTAAGAATACGGATTATCTGCTTTATCTGCCCATGAGACACTCGTTTGCTAATACACCCAAAGACAACAAGAGCTCTTGGTTGCAGGGATGGATTATATTGGAATGCAAATCTGCAATTAAAAGATCCACAGAACTTATAAAAACCTTTGTGTTTATATATACTAAATAATAAATTATAACATTGATCATAGAGTAATAGCTGTATTTTCAACAATACACATATTTTTACAACTTATATTTAATTTGGGACATACCTTTGAGCTAGTTCTGTCCACTGGTCCAGCCACTTGCACGTTGGAATATCTCTCATGCATGCCTAAAAAAGGGGATACTCTGAATACATATTGTACATAAATGTTTTTAGAACTGTTTAAATAATGTTTATTGTGATGTCATTAAGTGACCTGTTACCAATAACACAGTCCATGCAAGTGTTTTTATTTAAGCATTAAGTACAAAATAGCACAATAAACCAATATTTCTTCTATATAAACATATTTTTTAAAAAAGATTTTAACTTAGTTTCTTATCATTTTGGCTTCTATACCTCCATGATCTCCAACAAAGCTTCTGTGACTGTTTCCAAGGATGTCAAAGCAAAAGTCTCTCTCTCATAGGAGCCAGGAGAGAATGACCTGTCCCGGTAACTGGAACGGAAGGCAATGACAGCAGCTGACTTGACTTTGCTAATGCCAAACAGCAAGTAAAATTTGGGTAATGAGAACTCTGTCAGACTGAGTCTCAAAACTTGCTTGGTCTCTTCTGTAAGAGAATAAAGGAACAAGTAAAGACAGAAAATATTACTTTTTAATTTCTAAAGTTCCATGTTTCATTTTGAATTTAGAAAATTTGAATACCATATAAAAATTATATAATCATGCTCCCTAAATCAAACCTCTAGATACATTGTATTAATGCTCCTTGCTGTATTTATCTACAAATTAGTGCTGGTAATTGAACATGGTCAACTGGCACTGAGTATTCCGCTTATGGGATAACTCTACATGACAAGTATGTAGAAAATCTTTATTATAGCTTGATATGGAATGGAAGTAATTTATTTTCTTTTTGGTAATATTTCATGTCATTACTGCAGGCTTAAATTAGCAACTTGGTGTTAGGGCACAAACATAAATAAGATAATCTATATTGATCAGGTGAAGTAAAATGGAGAAAGGAACTGGTAAACACAAATTCCTTTCCTAGAACTTACCACTAAAATGAAGCTGTGAACAAGTACACAGAGAGTGAATGATATTAATGACCAGTCCATGTGTGGAAGCTCTAAGGGAGAGCGGACCTGTGGCCACTAAGAAAGTAACAACGTGGAAGAGGTAGGGAAGATGAGCTGCCACATCAAGGGAATTGTTGAAGGACAGCATCAGCATGTAGCGTGCTAAAATAGCAATATCATCCCACATAAGATGTTGTTCTAAAGTAGGAGTTGGAGATAAGCATGTCTTGTCAATTATTTTGCACATCCTTCCAATAACCTGTAAAGAAGCAGGATTTTTTTAAAAAAAACAAAACAAAACAAAACACGGGACTAAAAGTTTTAGCACAAAAAAGTTCAGTTTAATTTACAAGTAATTATAAAACAAAAAACCTCCTGATGATAAAACAGATATGCTATAGTACAGAAGGCAAAAGAAAAGTGATTACCTTGCTTGAAACCAATTTCACATTTCCAGAAGCCAAAGCTACAGCAGTATCTGCCATCACCTCAGCTTTTATTGATCCCAAGCCACCTGTTGCACTGGTTTTGATGAAACTGTCTAGTACAACATCAAGCAGATCTGTAATCTAGTTGGAGAAGGAAAATAACATGTTTTTAATCACTCTACCAATTTAATTTTTAATTAAAAAATATTCATTGGAACAGCCTAATCAATATGAAAATTCTATTTTACCTGAGGCCTCAAAAATACTAGATTTTATTTACAGTAAATACAATTTACTATAAAATATCCAGGAAAGGATGAGTATATTCATTTGACTCCTTCAGAGATTAAGGGTTTGGTATTCAAAAATTTTAAATCTCTATCAATACTATCTTCAGTCACTTGCAAAGTATCTCTATGCTTTTCTAAGACAGTAATGTAGGATCAATATAAAATTGTAATTTGAAAATACAGAGCTGGGTGCAGTGGCTCACGCTTGTAATCCCAGCACTTTGGGAGGCTGAGGCGGGTGGATTGCTTGAGGCCAGGAGTTCAAGACCAGCCTGGGCAACGTGGCAAAACCCTATCGCTACTAAAAAAAAAAAAAAAAAAAAAAATACAAAAATTAGCCAGGCGTGTTGGTGTGCACCTGTAGGCCCAGCTACCTGGGAGGCTGAGGTGGAAGGGTCACTTGAGCCTGGGAGGCAGAGGTTGCAATGAGCCGAGACTGTACCACTGCACTCCAGCCTGGGTGACACAGTGAGACTCAGTCTCAAAAAAAAATAAAATATAGGAAATGACATCAAGTACCAAGATGTTTTCTAGGGCTGCAACAGTAGCTCCAAGGTTATTTCAAGTTATTTGGAGGAGCAGCAGCAGTGTTTGAGTGAGGGCATTATTTCCTTAAATGATTACTTTGAAGAAATGATATGCCTAATTCTTGTCAGATAAAAATAAAATTTACATTATATCCTATTTTAATATTGGCATTCTTATGTAGAAATATAAATGAAAGCAGATGTCCCAAATAGCATCAATAAGAAGTAACATCTACTGACACCTTTGGAATGTAGGGAACTAGAATAAAGCACTATTTACTAGAAATGTCACCAGATTTCTACAGTTCCATATAATATATATATATAAAATCTAGCTATTTGCACAGTCTCCTTCAAGGCATAATCCTATATAATCATAGATCTATGATTATATAGGATTATATAATCATAGATCTATGATTATATAGGATTATATAATCATAGATCTATGATTATATAGGATTATATAATCATAGATCTATGATTATATAGGATTATATAATCATATATATATATGATCCTATATACAATCCCATATAATTACATATATATAAAATTATGCCTTGAAGGAGACTGTGCAAATAACTAGCTTTTCTCTGGCTCTGAGACATGCACTAGACATTTACAATTTTGAACCAGATGAAGAGCTAGGTGAGTGTCTACATGCTTTCTGAAGGAGGAAATTGTGTTTTTTACAACTCTAACCCTAGTGTCTAGCGCAGTGCTTTGCCCAATGTGGCACCAGATAAATACGTGCACAGAGGAGATACTAGATAAATACTTGAGCAAACTCAATACCTGCCCAAGGCTTCCCCATATTTTTGCTTGAATAGATGGGTACATCTGTTTTTCATTGATGGTCATTGTTATCAGCTTGTCAAGAATAGCAGTAACTCTTTGTCGTTTGGCATCATCATTATGCTTGCAAAAACGAACTAGATTTGACAGCCATGGTGTCATGTATTCCAAACAAAGGTGTTTCAATTCAATACCTGGAAAAAAATACACTATTAGTATGTGATGGTCAATGAAAATCACATCAACAATTATTTAATATAAAGAATTCCGGGAAAAAACGGTAAAAGGTAAAGACCATTACCTAGAATCAGACCTGGAGAAAAGACACTTGGCAAATATATTTTTGTAGAGGCAAAGAAAGAACAGTCCTTGAAGAAAGTAATTTTAAAAGCCAGTAAGCCAATTTTTGAAAAGTTTTGTCTTATTTTCCTCCATTTTAGTACTTTCTTGTTAAAAAGTTGTTTTATTCTCATTATAAAAGGAAAATGTGGTAATCATAGAAAGTTTGGTAAAAGGAAAGCATCACCACAAAATGAAAACTGTATTAACACTGGTGTATCATCTCATCTCTCCTCAGGCTTTCAAATTTATGTAGAGTTAATGTACATTTATGTGTGTGTACACAAGTATAACCCACTCCCACTACCCTGCAAAAACTGGGATTATGCTGTACATGCAGTGTGCTCTGAATATTCTTTTCAGTGATTATACTGAGATTATTATTATTATTTTTTTTTGAGACAGAGTCTCCTCTGTCGCCCAGGCTGGAGTGCAGAGGCGCGATCTCGGCTCACGGCAAGCTCCGCCTCCCGGGTTCACACCATTCTCCTGCCTCAGCCTCCTGAGTAGCTGGGACTACAGGCGCCCACCACCACGCCCGGCTAATTTTTTGTTTTTGTATTTTGAGTAGAGACGGGGTTCCAACGTGTTAGCCAGGATGGTCTCGATATCCTGACCTTGTGATCTGCCCACCTTGGCATCCCAAAGTGCTGGGATTACAGGCGTTAGCCACCATCCCTGGCCTATACTGAGATTATTTATTCAACATTACAAATTCTGCAAACTTTTTTTAAACTTACTTGAAAAAGCTTCACATTTATAAGACAAAAATTGTACAAAAATTTATCTATACCCTTTACCTAAAGTCTCAAAGAATTTTTAAAATTGTGGTAAAATATACACAACACAAAATTTACCATTTTAACTATTTTTAAATGTACACTTCGCTGGCTTTACCCATTTTTAAGAGCACAGTTCAGTGGCACTGAGTACATTCAAATCATTGTGCAGCCATCACCGCCATCCATCTCCAGAACCTTTTCATCTTCCAAACTGAAATTCTGTAACAAAGCCATTTTTAATGGCTTCATATTATTCCATCAGATGGGGAACCAATAATTTAATCAGTTCCTTATTCTTTGACTTTTGGCCTGTTCATTTTTTTGCTATTATAAATAATGTCATATGAAGTTCTAAAGTAGGCAAAACAAATCTGTGCAATAGAGGTCATAATAGTGTTTACTCTTGGTGAAGGGAGGCTACTGAGAATATCCCTCTGGATGCTGGAAATGTTCTATGTCTAGATCTGGAGATACTTTCAGGATGTATTTGCATGTAAAAGTTCATCAAGCTGTTGACTTAAGATCTTGCACTTTACTGATGACAAGATATACCTCAATTTAAAAATCTACGTAAAAATAATGCTATAATAAACATTTTAACATTAATTCTTTAGGATAAATGCTAAAAAGCAGAATTATGAGGCCAAAAGGTATGAATAGTCTTAAGGTCTTGTTATCCACTTCCAAATGCCTTTCTAGAAAAATTGCCCCTACTCACAATTCCACATACCACCAGGAATGGATCTTAAAAAAACAAAAATATTTGCCAAGCTGATGACTGATTATCTCACTATTCTTTCAATTTGCTTTTATTAGTGAATTTCTTAAAATATAATTTTTTTTTTTTTTTTTTTTTTGAGATGGGGGCCTATGTTACCCAGGCTGGTCTCAAACTCCTGGGCTTAGCGATCCTCCTGAGTAGGTGGGATTACAGGCATGTAACACGGTGCCTGGCTTTTTTCTTTTTTTTGTACAAATATTCTTTTTTAAAAACATGATCTGTATGTTACTGTTAATCCACTTTTTATTAATCGGTAAGCACTCTTCATGATTAAGGATTTTATTGATTCATTCATTCATTTTGAGATGGAGTCTCCGTCTGTTGCCCAGGCTGGAGTGCAGTGGAGTGAGCTTGGCTCACTGCAACCTCCACCTCCTGGGTTCAAGCAATTCTCCTGCCTCAACTTCCTGAGTAGCTGGGACTACAGGCATGCACCACCAAGCCCAGCTAATTTTTGTATTTTTAGTAGAGAGGGGATTTCACCATATTGGCCAGGCTGGTCTCGAACTCCTTACCTTGTGATCCATCCACCTCGGCCTCCCAAAGTGCTGGGATTACAGGCGTGAGCCACTGCATCTGGCCGATTAAGGATATTAATCATTTCGCCTATTTGCTCCAAGTGTATTTCGTAGTTTTTAATTGTCTTCACTTGTGTTTATTTTTGAGTAGCTATGTTTTGAAGTTTTATGTAGTCAAATCTGTTCACTGTTTCCTTTGTTTCATTCTATCACTTTTTTACTTCATATGTCCTTACTCATCTAGAAAGCAATTAAATATTCACTTGTTCCTCTTCTTTTTAAAATGGTTCCAAGCTTTTATATACAACTTTTTTTTTTTAAATAGAGACAGGGTCTCACTCTATCATCCAGGCTGGAGTGCAGTGGTACGATGATAGCTCACTATAGCCCTGACCTCTGGGGCTCAAGCAATCCTCCTGCCACAATCCTCTCGCCTCAACCTCCCAAAGTGCTGGGATTACAGGCGAGAGCCACCACACACAGCCCTACTCAACTCTTAAATACAGGCAGAACATACTTGGTATCTTGTGGTGTATGGTGAAGATGAAGACCTAATTTAAGTCATTTCCCAACCTCATTTCTTAAATGATTTAATCTCTCCCTCATCGGTTTGTGATGCTTCTTTATCACTCTGTTTCTCTTAAACTGATCTGATGGCTGATTCTTGCACACGTATGTTTTAATTATTGTACTGCTATAAAGTGTTCAGACATCTGTACTATCAAGTCTCAAGTCTCTTTCCTTTCAATATTTTATCTATTATTGCACTTTTATGTAGAATTTAGAATCATTTAAGTTCTATCTCCATTCTCAAACCTCAAATCCCATGATTATTTTGATGAAATTACATTAAATTTGTAATAATCTGGGAAGAACTGTTCATGCAGGAACATTCACATATGCCTTTACATTCACTCAAATCTTTTCTCATATTAATATTTATCAATAAAGTTTATACTTTTCTTGTTTTGTCAGTTCTAGACATTTTTTTTTTTGTTAGGGTTATAGTCCTACATCTCTTACCTGACAAAGAGTTTTAGTGAATTGCTGAAGCTTTTAATTATCTAATACAGAAAAGTCAAGAAATGTGTTTGAATGCAGAAAAAAAAGTTTTATGTATTACAGGGAAAGGAAAGGGAAGAAAAGGACAGGAAATATGCTGGGAGAAGATCAACATTTATAAAACTATAGGATATGAAGATGGACAAATATAAAGAGTGGATGTTAAATTTATGAGACTTAGTAAAAACCAAGTCAGAACTAACTCTGGGCCCTGTATTATGTGCCACTGTGCTCTCTGTGAACTGTATATTTACAATAAAATCATTGTTCAAAGTCAACCTGAAGAGAAAATGACTAGTTCTCTAAAATTAAGGAGGCAACATGGATACTTATGTGGACTTTTCTGCTACGAAGAGAAATGCTGAAGCTAATTAAACTGTAACAGTGAAGAAAATACTTTGTAAGTGGTCCAGAGGTGTGTAAAGTACCAAACTCTTGCCGCTTTGCTTTTATTATAAGAATTTTGGTGGATTTCTCAATGTGGCCTACCAAAAAGTTCCTTCAGAGTTCCTTCAGTTACAGGATACCACAGATATAAAATCAGAAGAGGAAAAAAAGTAAAAATATAAGTGAAAGGCTTCACTGGCAAATTCTGAAATGAAAGGGTTTTCTTTGAATTCTCTTAGAATAATTGTTAGTACTAAAGAAAATTATCATTACTTACTAGATTTGCTAAATCCAGAAATACACTCTTCCAAAAATTCTAACGTGAGGTGTGGCTCATTGGCTGCCAGTGTCTTACTAATAGAGACAATAAAGAGGGTGTTGTTGGCAGGGATACATAAACCTGATGTCTCTAGTAACTGGCCCTCGATTTTTAAATTAAAGGTACAAGTTAAGGCACACAGAAGATTATAGGCAGCTGACCTAGGAGAAAACACAAATGAAGTTGTTTTAAAACGTATTTTTCCTTATAGTTCCAAAATTTTTTCATAACATACAATCTGTGATTCTGTTACAAAGTATGATAAACTATTTTTAAATTTTGTGATCAATTAGAAATAAGATGTTATAATTCTACAGTAAAACCAAAATACCCCTTAATCATTTAGGGATTTTATAAAAAGGGACACACTTGATATAACCATAAGAGCACTGTGAGGCTCCTACGACAGAGGGGCGGGGTATAGGCTTTCCTAAAATAAATCCCACTGGGACATAAAATATGAGAAGACTTATGGTCCTAAGATGGATCAATAGAAATGAAGTCAGAAGGCCGGGCGCGGTGGCTCACGCTTGTAATCCCAGCACTTTGGGAGGCCGAGGCGGGCGGATCACGAGGTCAGGAGATCGAGACCACGGTGAAACCCCGTCTCTACTAAAAATACAAAAAATTAGCCGGGCGTGGTGGCGGGCGCCTGTTGTCCCAGCTACTCGGAGAGGCTGAGGCAGGAGAATGGTGTGAACCCGGGAGGCGGAGCTTGCAGTGAGCCGAGATCGCGCCACCGCACTCCAGCCTGGGTGACAGAGCGAGACTCCGTCTCAAAAAAAAAAAAAAAAAAAAGAAATGAAGTCAGAATAAGGCACACCACACATTTTTAGCAGAGCCAAAACTCAAATTCTGGTTCTCTTTCCCACTAGATACAGTTATAATGGGGATCATAAGGACAGATATCAGATGGCCCTTCCCTTCATCAAATTAGAATGTGAAAATCTTTAATCAGGATCTGCTGAACTTCTTTCTGGGTGTCCTAAAAGTTACCCTACAAACTGAAGGTTAAAAACAAAATTAACTTATAATCGAGTCCTCCCATTTTTCCCTCTATGACCTCATTACATCATATATAACCACCAATATGGAAAAAAAACTGTAATATCCAGGTTTCATTGAGACCAAACATCACTTACAAATGTCTAAAAATATATTTAAGCAATTTAGGAGACAGCCTAAAAGACTCAGACTCAATTTAAAAATTTTAATTTTCTCCCCTGTCCAGTAAAGGAAATAGTTTGCTCAGTAAATGTCAGGTTTTCCTTACCTCTGAATGTTTATCATGCTACTATAGTTATGCAACAACCATATAGGGAAAAAAAGCCACTGGAATTTAAGTCTGCCTAAAGGCTTTTTCTCTGGGATGACATGCTTCAGCAAAAAGCAGAAGCTGTCACAGATGGTTTTAGGTCACTAGAGAAGAATACAGGTTTACCCAGGCTAATAATTGTTAAAAGGTTGTATTTTTCAATGAAGATCTTTGAATTAGAAATTAAAGGCAGGCTTATAGCTCCATTCTCCTAAAATGTGAAAATTAGTGTTATTATTTCTGTTTATGTATCTTTTTTCTTTTTTAAAAGATTTTTAGTCAGAGTCTCACTATGTTCCCCAGGCTGGTGTGCATTGGCTATTCACAGACATGATTATAGCACACTGCAGCCTTGAACTGCTGAGCTCAAGCTGTCCTCCCGCCTCAGCCTCCCGAGTAGCTGGGACTACAGGTGTGTGCCACAGTGCTCAGCTTGTGTCTTTTACTAATTCCCAGGAATTCTAAGTTATACAATTTTGACAAAACTTTTATCCTGTGTATTTCAACACTTATAAAGAATTGGACTTCCTCAAACCAGGACAGGTGTCACAGACACCTATGAGATAAAGGAAGCAAAGCATACACAAAATCTTATGTACAATTTCTGAAGCCCATCCAAGTACATATATCTTGATTTTTTTCTTTATCCTTTTAAGTAAAGGAGAATTTGGAATCCTAAAAGGCCCACTATAAAACTTGGGGTATGTTATCCTCAGGGAAAATTTTCAGAAGTTAAGAATTTACATCTGTAAAAATCTTCAAAGTCTCAGGGTACTTGAGACAAAGAATTATCCTAACTTGGTAAGGGGAGGGGAGAAAAGGGAGAAAAGGTGCAAGGAGATGCTGGCAGGGAGGGAAAAGATAAGAAAATACTACTTACTAAGTATAAACTATTTGCTAGTTTGCTATACTATACTACTACACATACTATTTTTTAAGCTTTTGTAGGTATATGAGGAAGGCAATTACCTTTATTTCACAAATAAGGAAACTAGATCTCTGAGAACTTCAGTATCTTGCTCAAAGTACATAGCTAGAAAGTGGCATATCTGTTCAAACCAAATCTACTCACTCCACAGCCATGCTCTTTCCACATGCATATTCAAATTATTAAGCCTAAATGGAACCAATTACACTCTGCTCAGATGACTTATTTGTCTTAAGATTTATTTTGAGAATTTTGTTAAGAGTGATGTAGGTGGAAAGTATGCAATAATGTTACCAAGTTATTGAACATTAGGACTTCTTTTGTCAAACAATAATCTGACTTGACTTTTAAACTAAATAGTGATATACTTCTGAAAATGGAAAAAAATCAGAGGACTTAGAGGAAGAAAAACTTAATTTAGGATACTTTGGAAAAAAAATCTGCTATGTCGTTTTGTTTTACATGATGGAGAAAGGACATATATTGGTTTAGTGTGAATCACCCTGTTTGGAATTCCACAGTTCATGTGAATACTCCACAACTTGATGAGGTCACAGTGGTTAACCAACATTGCATACCTTCCAATTTAGAGTATTAAGGTAGAGGCTGTTTTAAAATTCATTAAATGGTCTCATTTTAAAAGCAACAAACCCCAAATAAAACTGAAGTGAATTTTAAAAAAACCTACCGTAAACTCGGGTCAGAACTGCCTAAATTAAGTAATGCAATATTGAGCAGTGTCCCAGGGACATCTTTTGGCCGAATCTTGGTGTGTTGGGGGATAGAGTCGGGCTGTGACAGTTCCCAGCGGGTCCGGATATGAATGATAGACTGGACAATGGCTTCACACTCTTGGTGCATGAAGGTGAGCGGCGTGCCCTGGTTTGCAATGGTTAAGGTGAACTGGTTCTCATCTACTAGGCAGATTTCTTCAATTTCCGAAGCATAATAAATGTCATTTAGAAAGACTGATTGCCCTAGGACTTTTGTTCGCTCTGCTGAGGTTACTTGGACAGCAGTAGAACCAACCTGGAAAGTGGTGGTGAGGGGGTGAAGTGGAGAAGAATTAAATTCTTTTACATAAAATTCTAAAAGGCTCCAGAAACCAATCAACCAAACAAAACACTATGCCATTTAAGGAAGAGTTCCCACCATTGTATATTCAAATGGTTCAGTAATTATTATGATAAATGTTCTCAAAAGAAACAAAACATTTAAAAATTTTTTAATTTTGCTTTTTAAAAAGGTCAAGAATCTTATAGAAGGCCAGGTGCGGTGGCTCATGCCTGTAATCCCAGCACTTTGAGAGGCCAAGGTGGGCAGATCACTTGAGGTCAGGAGTTCGTGACCAGCCTGGCCAACAATCTTGTCTCTACTAAACCTACAAAAACTAGCCTGCCGTGGCGGTGGGCGCCTACAATCCCAGCTACTGGGGAAGCTGAGGCAGGAGAATCGCTTGAACCTGGGAGGCAGAGGTTGCAGTGAGCCAAGATCATGCCACTGCACTCTGAGATCGCGCCACTGCACTCCAGCCTAGGCAACAGAGTGAGACTCCATATCAAAAAACAAAACAAAACAATCTTATAGAAAAGTACTGATTTTATCCTGAAGGTTCATGTTCCTCACTCTGAAAAAAGCATGTAATAATCAGAAGAACTGTCATTAGGTAATTTCTACTCTCTACACATTCCTACGATTTGAATGACATAACAAACTGCCCTCTCCAAAACACTCTTCTACTTCCAGCCTAAGCTAGAATAAAATGTATACGTCTCATATCCTCCACAGGACCTCAATGATGACACAAATGTTGGTCTTCCTACATCTAGATTTATATAACCTTTTATTTTTTGAGACAGAGTCTCCCTCTGTTACCCAGGCTGGAGTGCAGTGGCGCAATCTCGGCTCACTGCAACCTCCACCTCCCAGGTTCAAGCGATTCTCCTGCCTCAGCCTCCCAAGTAGCTGAGATTACAGGTGCCCACCACCATGCCTGGCTAATGTTGGTATTTTTAGTAGAGACGGGGTTTCACCGTGTGGCCAGGCTGGTCTTGAACTCCTGACCTCACGCAATCTGCCCACCTTGACATCCCAAAGTGCTTGGATTAAAGGCGTGAGCCACCGCGACGGCCTTACGTGACATTTTATACACCACTATGGGGGTAGGACACCTAGGGAGGCCAGGATACAGTCTCGTTAGTCAAGAAAAGCAATGAATTCTTTGCAAAACACAGACTGAAACTTACTTTAATAGAAACTTTGGTGTCTTTGTGAGCTAGCTTGAGAGCATTGTGGAATACCTTCAGGTCCTCTTCTAAAGCCAAGGTGGCAGCAGGTAGTTTCTGTTGTTCATGCTCTATGTGCTCAGCCAGTTTCCCAGGACAGTCTATGAAAACAAGCCTTTTGCTACCTTTGAGGCCAGTCAGCAGCCGCTCATGATACTTGGTGTACTCCCTGACCCAAGAGTTACAGTTATAGATATAGACTGCGGAGACGTTGTCATAAGCAAAGCCAGGAAAAACAACAAACCACTTAGAGAGAAAGTCTGTTTTAAAGCGATTGCTAGGCCCGGTATGGGTAAGGTCCACTACAATTTCATATGGCTTTGCATAATACGGCTTTAAAGTCAGTAAGACATGGTATATCAGCAAATCACCATTGATTTGACCAGTTTTGAACCTAAGGAAAATGACAAAAAAGACAAAGATTATTAGCAGTGTTTAAAATAAATATACAGATGCCACTAACCGATTTTATTTTATGATTCATTTTCTAGAGAGAAGAATATAAAACAATTCTTCAAAGTCTGGGTTCATTTTTTAAATCAGTTGTTTTTTGGACACTGAGAAATAAGGCTAAGAGAACAGACAAATCTCCAATTCAAAAATTTTGAGCAGCAACAACAATAAAAAATTTGCCCATGAGTCAAGAAAGGAAGAAAACAGTGGGAATTAGTTGGTTGCCTGCAGGGCCCACCAAACTCCTTAGGCGAATAGTCTGGTAGGAATGACCCATCTGGAGCTCTGGACTGAGATGGTTTTAGCCAATCCATTTATCCCACCTTGATCACAGACTGATTCAGCAATGAACTCATTATTCAAACCAGGACAACCAGGGCCAAAGAGGCCCAGTTCAGGTAGTTTAGCTTAAATTGTTGGGATTTGAGATATTTCTTTCCTGGTGTTTATAAAGAAGGGAATACGTAGCCCTAGGAGTTGCTAGCTCATATTCTGGGATATAAAAGAAGAGCCTCCCAAAAGACTGAAGAGAAGGAGCTGAGAAATAAAGAGACAAACTGGAGCCCTGGCCATATCATTTGTGTATTAGATAAAGCCTCTCCTGGGGTCAAATTTATCCCAGGACTACTCAGTTCTATAAGCCAATAAATACCATTTTTTGATTAAGCCATATTAGGTCATATGTTGCTTAAAACCAAAAGAATACTAATAAATGTGAGCAGCCACAGTGAGGACCATGAAAAAGCCCTGAAGTAATGGTACCAAAGTTTCAAATCAAAACAATCTATATTAACTTAGGCCCAAAGTTTTCTGTATGTGATGATTCTGGTGATACTACTACTAAGTAAGTTAAAATAAATATCTTTACCTCAGAGGTTGGTTAATGGATATAAAAATATAATCAGGGCCGGGCACAGTGGCTTACGCCTATATTCCCAGCACTCTGGGAGGCTGAGGCAGGTGGGTTACATAAGGCCAGGAGTTCGAGACCAGCCTGGCCAACATGGCCAAACCCTGTCTCTACTAAACATACAAAAATTAGCCAGGCATGGTGGTACATGTCTGTAATCCCAGCTACTTGGGAGGCTGAGGCATGAGAATCACTTGGACCTGGGAGGCAGAGCCTGCAGTGAGCTGAGATTGTACCACTGCACTTCAGCTTGGGCAACAGTGAGACTGTCTTAAAAAATAATAATAAAATAAATAATATATGTATTATTATAATTAGATAGAATGAACAAGTTCTACTATTCATAGTAAGGTGACTAGTTAATAATGACATTGTATATTTCAAAACAGCTAGACGAAAAAATTTCTTTTCTTTGAGGCAATGGATATCCTAATCACCCTGATTTAATCATTACACATTATATGCATGTATCAAAATATCACACATACAGGCAGGGCATGGTGGCTCACGCCTGTAATCCCAGCACTTTGGGAGGCCAAGACGGGCGGATCACCTGAGGTCAGGAGGTCAAGACTAGCCTGGCCAACATGGTGAAACCTTGTCTCTACTAAAAATACAAAAATTAGCTGGGCGTGGTGGCACGTGCCTGTAGCCCCAGCTACTTGGGAGGCTGAGGCAGGAGAATCGCTTGAACCTGGGAGGCGGAGTTTGCAGTGAGCTGAGATTGCACCACTGCACTCCAGCCTGGGCAATAGAGTGAGACTCCAACAAAAAACAAAACAAAAAAAAACAAAACAAAAAAATCACACATACTCCATTAATATGTACAAATTATCACGTATCAATAAAAAACTTCACCTCAGAGTTTTTAATCTTGTTGGGAGAAAATAAGATAAAAATATGACAAGTCAAATGATTTTAGAACAAGACAAATATTTCAAGATAGAAGATATGAGGTAGAATGTAATCACTTATCAAAGGAAATGCAGAGAAAATACTGTTATTAAGACAAAGGAGAGAGAGAGAGAGATCAACACAAACTGGGCAGTCAGTGAAAGCTACATAGAAGATACAGTGGCTGAATCAGATAAGGGGGAATGCAGAATTCAGCAAGAGGACTGGGCAGGCCTTATGGAGAAAGGCAAAAAGGAAAAGAAACAGGTAACTAGATGTGTTGAAGAGACAGCTAGTCTAGCCCGAATGGAGGATTCAGGTAGGGAAGTTTTGAGAGATAAGGCTGGGAAAATACAGAATAGTCAAATTGCAGAGAGACCATAACTGCCCAACCAAAGGGCTTAGGTTTTCCACTAGGTGCTCACCATCTCTCAGCATATGTTCTGTGGACTACTGGCATCAGAATCAACTGTGGTGCTTGATAAAAATGCAGTTTCCTGGTCCCAACCTGGACCTACTAAATATGGATCTACATAGTGGGGCCTGGAAATTTTTATCTTTTTTTTTTTTTTTCCCTTAACTCAGGCTGGACTGCAGTGGCACGGTCACAGCTCACTGTAGCCTTGACCTCCCCAGGCTCAGGTGATCCTCCCACCTCAGCCTCCTGAGTAGCTGGGACTACAGATAAGCGCCACCGTGCCTGGCTAGCTTATTTATTTTTTATTTTTTTGTATTTTTTGTAGAGACAGGATTTTGCCATGCTGCCCAGGCTGGTCTTGAATTTCTGTGGCTCAAGTAATCATCCCGCCTCAGCCTCCCAAAGTGCTGAGATTACAGGTGTGAGCCACCACGTCCTGCTTTATTTTTAAACAATCTTCTCATCTGATGTTTATGTACACAAACATTTCTGAATCATTGTTGTATGTATTAGGGAATTGCTCAACCGGTTTTATTTTCCCTTAAAGAAAGGGGTGATATGACCAAAGAAAGTGATGTATACAAGATACAAGAAGGAGTCAGGGCTACCAAAAAGGCACTGTAGAGTCTAGGTATGACCTGATAAGGATCTAAAATACTACTGTTGACAGTAAAAACAGGGAAAAAGAAACTGATCCAACAATATGAAGGAAGGACCAACATGATTCAAAGTCTGATTAGGACTGAGAGGACTTAAAATGATGTGTTGTATACTAAGCCTCTGATATTAGAATGTTGCTATCATGAACAGAAACAAGAAGACTGTGACAGGCAGCCTCTTTTAAAGAAAAAATAAAGTTCTTTTTATTTTATTAATTTAATTAATTTTTAAGAGATGGAGTCTTGCTATGTTACCCAGGCTGGATTTGAACTCCTGGGCTCCAGTGATCCTCCTACCTCAGCCTACCTAGTAGCTGGGATTACAGATATGTGCTGCCATATCCAGTTTTTTTTTTTTTTTTTTTGAGAGTCTTACTCTGTCTTCCTGGCTGGAGTGCAGTGGCACGATCTCAGCTCATGCAGCCGAGATCTCATGATTTCTGCAGCCTCCACCTCCCGGGTTCAAGCAATTCTCCCGTCTCAGCTTCCCAAGTAGCTGGGACTACAGGTGCATGCCACCCTGCCTGGCTAATTTTTATATTTTTAGTAGAGGCAGGTTTTCTCTATGTTGGCCAGGCTGGTCTTGAACTCCTGGCCTCAAGTGATCTGCCTGTGTCACCCTCCCAAAGTGCTGGGATTACAGGCATAAGCCACCGTGTCCAGCCCATACCCAGTTCTTAAAGTCTGTTTCAGTCATGTTAAACTTGAGGTGATGACAGGATGTTTGACAGTTGTGTGTGTGTGTGTGTGTGTGTGTGTGTATACACACACTACACCACACAAAAGCATTTTCTGTCCCATATAATCTAAGTTTACTAGATATTTTCTCAAATAATTGTTGCAGTTCCACAATTGCATATTAACTGATCAGTACCCCATGGACTCCAAACTCACATTTGCAAATCAGTCTGTAGATTTCAAATAAGTCTTTTAGAGAAGATTTGAAATGGAAGATACCATTTCAAAACCTCTTTTGAATGACACTAAAGCATGTAGTAGGCCTATAGAATGAGCATACTGTCAAAAGGCATTAAGTGGAAAACGCTCCCTGCTCTGGAGGCGGGGATTTGTTCTACAAAGCCTCCTGTCATGCCAGTGGCCAACTAGAGAAGTTGGAGTTTTTTCTTTTTTTTTTTTTTTTCCTCCTGTGACATGTGCTTTAGTTGCAGTGGAAAGGAAATGTGTCATCTGTGGTTTGGTTTTAAAAGTGGAAAACTAGCTGCACATATCCTTTTTTACTGCAGATTTACTTTAAGGCTCATATTCTCCAAGTCTATTCTGCTTTAAATAAGAAGACAAGAAAAGAAGTGGTTTATCAAAATCACGTTATAATCAGATTTTGACCAAGCATTTTGTAAGGTAGGTCATATATATATGGCTTTTCTTATGCCTTTTCACTTCTAACGTTTGACAGATTAGCGTTCGAGGAAATGCTATCAAAGTGTGTAAGAATCTCACTAACAAACTAGAATCGTAAGTGACTGAAAATGTATACTGTTTTTTTTTCTGTCCTATTACATAAATTTTAAGTTAGAAATGAAAAAAATTACCATCACCATGGAGTTTTAAATTAGGATTAGGAAGGATCTAAGTTTGGATTCCACAAGTAAACTGGAAATGTTTTGTTATTTTTCAAAAGTTAAAAAATAAATTTCTCATTACTAATGCTTGGACATTACAAATTCTACGGAAAATAAATTCTACTGAAAATGATCAGAGATAAGAAAACTTTTGATAACACAACCTGGCCTCCAAGGCATAAACTGGTGTAAAAACAGTCCTCAATTCTCAGGCATTTGTAAGGGCAAGAGAAAGTCTCATTTTGTCATACAGTTTGTTTATTTGGGCACTGCAGTACATCTGGCTGAAGACAATCAACAGCAGGCCTATTATCTGTTCCGTGGTAAGCACTGTTAAAATGTATACCAATACTATGATGTATACTACACTGTTAATGAGCTAATGTGAAAAGAATAATCTTTAAATCATTCTAGCATCTAACACAGAAGTCCAGTCTAGTATAAAAAGAGGGAAATTACTTGCTAATCCAATTTCAAGTATTTCTTTTTGTGAAAGAATCATGAAATATCCAAAGATTTATGTCACTAAACTTAAAAATTAAAGCTGAATACAATATTATACAAAAGCCAGTGACTTCTGCCTTTAACTGTCTACCAAAGGCCATAATCTAAAAAGTAATCTTAATCCTAGAATATTTAATAAAGAGTTTTTCCTCCCTACTATTAATATGAAATATAGTCTCCAGTTAGCATTGTTTATTACATGCTACTTTTGTTTGTATAACTCAACATATCACATTTCTTATTTTCAATTTCTGTATTTTAATAGTATACAAATGTTAGCCAATGACATATAACAACCATTTCTTATAAAACCTTGATGTTCAAAAGCCTGACTAGCAGTGGCATCCATGTTGCTTAGGAGTTGGTTTGGAAACAAAGACTTTCAGGCCCTACCTATACTAGCTAGGTAAGAATCTGCTTTTTTTTTTTTTTTTTAATAAAAAGGACTCCTAAGTACATTTGAGAAGAATTTCTATAGCATACGTAGGGTTCTTAACCAGGCATTTTCATTTAGTAAATCTCAGGAGAACAATATAGTTTTGCTTTTAGTTCATTCAAATAAATGCTAACAATAAAATACTCCTTTCAAAAGTAGCTCAAGACAAACTGGTATATTATTATAAGATACCTCAATAATGATTATAAATCTTTCCTGCTGGGTTAGCAGTACATGGAACTGTTAAATTCTAAGATATGCCATTTCTATGTACATCAATCATTTGGTAGATAATAAAAATGAATAATATAATTTGTCTCCTTTTTGTACTAGTTTCCAGCAAGCTCAGGGCCAAAGTAGAAATTCAACATTTTCAATTATATGTTGAGATGCTTATAATCTGCCACTTCATCCCAAATCATCAAGATCCTGATGCCCTATTTCTATTTTATTACACATTTTTTTTTTTACAATTATGTCAAAATCAGAAAAAACGCTAGGTATAAATGATGCTTTAAAAGAAAACCCAGCAACTTTTGTTGAATTAAAATTTTAAGTCTACTCAGAGGAAATTTGCTGTTTTTTGTTTTTTTTTTTTTCCAGATTTTTAGGTTGAGAAAACCGGTATGCCTTTGCCTTCAGAAAGACACAGTCAGTCCAGGGAAATATAAATGAAAAGAGACAACCACCACAGTAAAATTGCGTCCACAAATACACTTACAAATGTATTTCTAAGTACCAGCTTTATTCTAAGCTTCAAGATGAACACCCGAGAAAAAAAAAAGAACACCTTGAATTTCTATTTGAAGTTCAGTTTCTTTTGGTTGCTACCAAACTTCCCCTCTTTCCACCAAAAAAATTTGCATTTTTATTTCATACATGAAGCAAGAAGCTCAAGGCCACATTTCTTCTGTAAAGATTGGTGACAGGTTAGAGGGTGGGTAGTTTCTGTAAGAATGATCCTTAATTTTTTTTTTAAAGAAGGAATCAGAAAAGTAAAAGCAGAACTAACTGACTCAAAGCAGAAGTCTAGCACGCTTCAAAGGAAGAAAACTATATAAAGCCATGATATTCCAATTAAAATGATTAATATTTATTTGTAATGCTAACTTCTAGCATCTAAAAGTGTAACAGAAATTAAAATGCTTCTTCATACATAGCTGAATAGGAAAGAAATTCAGTTGAGAAGGAATTCAGGGTAGCGAGTATTAGGCATAAGCCTGTAGTTTACTTGTAACATCTCAACACTATCTTTTAACTACAATTACCAAAACTAGGATCCATTATTCTTTCACAAACTAACAAATTATATTGCTATCCCAACAGATTACCAGTATGCCCACGGACATGGAACACACAGGACATTACCTACATCTTGCCTTTCTGATGACAACAGTTTTTTCTTTGTCTCCTGGAACAAAAGCAAACTATACCCATCTGTGGGCTAACAGTACTTCTTCCTGGGATTCAGTTATTCAAAACAAGACAGGCAGAAACCAAAATGAAAACATTAACACAAACCCTGTAACTCCTGAAGTAGATTATAAAGGCAATTCTACAAACATGCCTGAAACATCTCACGTCGTATCTTTAACTTCTAAATCTGAACAGGAGCTTTATATACCTTCTGTCGTCAGCAACAGTCCTTCAACAGTACACAGCATTGAAAACACAAGCAAAAGTCATGGTGAAATTTTCAAAAAGGATGTCTGTGCGGAAAACAACAACAACATGGCTATGCTAATTTGCTTAATTATAATTGCAGTGCTTTTTCTTATCTGTACCTTTCTATTTTTATCAACTGTGGTTTTGGCAAACAAAGTCTCTTCTCTCAGACGATCAAAACAAGTAGGCAAGCGTCAACCTAGAAGCAATGGCGATTTTCTGGCAAGTGGTCTATGGCCCGCTGAATCAGACACTTGGAAAAGAACAAAACAGCTCACAGGACCCAACCTAGTAATGCAATCTACTGGAGTGCTCACAGCTACAAGGGAAAGAAAAGATGAAGAAGGAACTGAAAAACTTACTAACAAACAGATGGGTTAGTGAAGAAAAATGCAAAGTAGCAATGAAAAGGGTTATGGAGTAAAAATGAAGTCAGTTGGTATTTAATCCCAAAGTGTTGTTCTGATGATCTAAAATTTGACATGGTAGACCTTGCAATTTAGAATCAAGCAGGTGAGACAGGTAGAAGTATGCCTGCTGAATTACTTAAACTGTGTACTTTTGTTTTGACACTGAATATTTTAAAAAGCAAATAATAAAATAACTAAGCATTTGAGGAAAGTTTTAAGGATAAATTGAGGAAACTGATTAATAGAGATAGCAAGGGACAATTAAATAAATATTCCCTATGTAGCAATAGTGGTTAGATGATCTTTGTCTGAATGTAATTAAACTTTGAAGAGTTTTAGTGTGTCCTTAAAGCCAAGTATATGCTTTAACATCAAATGGAAGTCAAATTCCTAATGCATAGATAGAGCTAAACTGTGTAATTTAATGGTATCTTCTTTGCTGGATGTGGCAGAATCCATACCAGCTTATCAATCAACACAGCTAATTTTAGCCTAGATCCTTTTATCTTTCCATATGGCACACGTAAGAAAGTGTTTTTCTACTATTAATACTAAATTAAAACCTTTACTTTTGTATAATAAATTAAAACTCAGAATAAACCTGTGACCATGTATATTTGCATTCACTTTATTACTTTAGAGAACACGTTGTAAAGATCAGTAAGAAACAGAGCACGACTAAAATAAATAAGATTTATAGCCACACCAATAGGCTGAGTGTAAATGCAAAGTATGTTTCACTGTTTAAGATGAATAATATTCATCTTTTCTATAAATATTACTTACTAGAACATTAACAAGTACCCAAAGGTTGATTAATTTTTGGACTTCAAGGATGCCAAATAGCCTAATGATTGATTAGAGGTGTGTGTGTGTGTGTGTGTGTGTGTGTGTGTGTGTGTGTGTGTTCAAATCTGGAAAACTGGATACTTCAGGTTATAATTTAACCTTTAAAGAAACTGGCTTCAAGTAAAATAATGACTTATATTTAAGTTGAGATCCCCCCCCATCTTCAATTAAATATATTACAAAAATTGGTTTGAGAGACTTTCCAAATATCTACTGAAATTAACACAGGGCTAAGATCAGGCCACATTTAAAAAATCTCATTCCTTACTGGGCGTTTATTTTGGGCAATATATTAACCATTTTAAAAATATTTTTTATATATTTTTTCCCAAGTATGACTACAATCTTACTCTCCCTTCTAAGCTAGTGATTCTTACCCTGGCTGCATGTCAGAATCACCTGAAGAGTTTTTAAAAAACACCAATGCCTAATTCCCATGTCTTCCTTCTGATGCAACTGGAATGGGGTGAACTCTAAGCATTGGTAATTTTTACGTAACTCTCAAGGTGATAACTGCTCTTGGTCATCAAATTCAAACGTCTAGCTATTATTAAAATGAGAGGAAAAAAAATAAAGCATCATTTTTATTATCAATTTATTAGCAATTTGTAAAAAAAAAAATCTATTCTCCAAACAAGAAATCATAACAATATTATTCCAGATAAAGTTAAGTGTCAACAAAGTAAAAAGGAAAGCATGAGAATATTCATGCCAGTCATGGTGACTGAAATCAGGTTATTTTTTGAGGGGAAAAATGACCCAGATTAGAAATGAAACTGGGCAGACTTCCCATTCTGTGCAAAAATTGAAAATTTGAGATTGTGCACCAGTACATCCAGTAGTAACACAAAGCACTCCTTGAATCAAGGGTCGTAAATACTTGTCAGAGAAAATTAAAAGAAATTAATATCATCATAAAAATAGGAAATTACTTTCATATTCAACATACTGGTCAAACATTTTCTCACCAGAGAGCTTCTACCACAAGGATATTTAAAAGAATATTTAAAATTCACCACTCACTATCTTGACTATTAAACATATACTCTCAGAATGATACTATCCATATACTCTCAGAATGATACTATCCAATGATAGTTACTAAACAAACAGAAGTGGTTCCTTTCCAAATGACAGGTACTTAAAAATGGTAGGTAAGATATCTTGAGTTCAAAATTTAAAAGTCATTTAGTTTTGAACAAAAACACATTCCCTACCCCTAGGTATTACAGTTCACCAGCTACAGTTCACCAGCTTAATTCAGGGATTTAAGAATAGTGAATCAGGTCAGGTACAGTGGCTTACACCTATAATCCTGGGAGGATCACCTGAAGCCAGGAGTTCAAGGCCAGCCTGCATAACAAAGTAAGAGCCTCATCTTTACAATAAATAAATAAGCCAGCCAGCGAGCATAGTAGCATGTGCCTGTAGTCCCAGCTACTCGAGAGGCTGAGGCAGGAGGATTGCTTGAGGTCAGGAGTTAAAGACCAGCCTGAGCAACACAGCAATACCCTGTCTGTAAAAACAACAATACTTCCAAAAACCAGAGAATCAAAAGCTTTATAGCATTTGATTATATTATGCTTTATAGTAGGAGCCCGTAAAAAAAAACTATTCTTTTTGCACCAAGCTATAAGTACCCTGAAGTTAAGAACAAGGTCATTAATAATCTGTGTTTCCCGCAGTGACCAGGAAAAAGCAGTGCATGGGTTAACACATTCCGTATCTACTATAATATGCACCATGCAAGGCACTTTATATTTATTTAATTCCACAATAAGCTTATAAATTAGGAATTATGATCTCCATTTTTCAAGAGAGGGAAGGTGACTTACTCAAAGAAATTTTTATTCAGATGGACTCACTCTTTTCAATACACTTTGTTTAGTTAACTTAAAAATTTTTTGTATTTTAAATTTTTATGGGTACATAGTAGGTGTATATATTTAAAGGGTAATGAGATGTTTTTATACAGTCACGCAATGTGAAATAATCACATCATGGAGAATGGGGTATCCATCCCTTCAAGTACTTATCCTTTGTAACACAATTACACTTTCAGTTATTTTAAAATGTATAATTATGTTATTAATGATAGTCACGCTGTTGTGCTATCAAATAGGTCTTATTCATTCTTTCTATTGTTTTTTGTACCTATTAACCGGTAACACCATCTCCCCAACCCCTCATTACCCTTTAGTAACAAGTTAACTTTAGTTAACTTATTTAAAAAATGATCCCCAATTTATTTTATTTTCCACTGAGAAGTAACTACTTTGTGGGTAACCAAATAAATAGTTGTGAACTTGAACTCAAAAGTCACTAGTAAAATATTTGGTCAAAATAATTTAATTACAGATATACAAATGGCAAACAGGCATATGAAAGGGTACTCAACACCACTGATGACAGAAACGCAAATCAAAACTACAATGATACATCATCTCATCCCAGTTAAAATGGCTTATACCCAAAAGACAGGCAATAACAAGTGCTGGGAAGGATATGGAGAAAAGGGAACTCTCGTACACTGTTAGTGAGAATGTAAATTAGTAAAACCATTATGGAGAACAGTTTGGTGGTTCCTCAAAAAACTAAAAATAGAGCTATCATATGATCCAGCAATCCCACTGCTAGGTATATACCCAACAGAAAGGAAAACAGTACAAAGAGACATCTGCACTCCCATGTTTGTTGTAACACTATTCACAACAGCCAAGATTTGGAAGCAACCTAAGTGTCCATAAACAGATGAATGGATAAAGAAAATATGGTACATATACACAATGGAGTATTATTCAGCCATAAAAAAGAATGAGATCCTGTCACTTGCAAAATAATGTAATTATACTTTTACCCTGGACTTTTTATATTATGAGGAAATTACATTTATTGGTTACCTACAGTGGGTGAGGCATTTATACATGTTATATTATGCTATCTTATTTAATCCTCACAATAACCCAATAAAATACTCCTTTAGAGGAGGAAACCATGACTCGGAAGTGCAGAGTCTTGCCTAAGGTCATACAAGTAAACAGAACACATCACTCACTTCTTATGAGAAGAAATCTCACTATAAGTGATAACCCAACTGGCAGCTTTTCTTCTTAGAACTAGTAATTTTCTCTTCGGGACTCCATCCTAAATATTTAATTTATATAATCATATTACTAGAGTATCTCAAATATTTATTTACATAATTAAAAGCACTCAAATCATAGGGCTCCAAAATGTATTTCAAAATAAGTTCTGTTAAAGTAATATATTTCTTAGTCACTTTGTGGTTTATTGCACTTCCGGAACCAGCTACTGATAAACTTCCTCTTTTTCTACAGAAACTATTTCAGTTTGCTAGAGGAACATTTTAAATCTGAATTGAACCACCCATTTTCCTTTCTTAGCCAAATCACCAAAATGTCCAGTTAGAACAAGAATTTAGCATTCTGCAAAAGAAGCTAACAGCTGAGGTAAGAAAATTTTCACACAATTTGGTTTGATCTTGCTTTATATAAAATTTATTTTAAAAACTGTCATTAGTGTTTTAAACTTAAACTCTGATAGTCTAAAGATGTCTATAACGGGTTTTTGTGGTTTTCTTGCATAGAATCAAAAAATAGTGTTCAGCTTGCCTTAGAAAAATATTTTCACCTAGGTTTGTATAAGACCTTTTAAGTTTAAACACACACACACACACACACACACACACACACACACATATATATATATATATTTTGAGATGGAGTCTTGCTCTGTCTCCCAGGTTGGAGTGCAGTGGCACGATCTCAGCTTACTGCAACCTCCACCTCCTGGGTTCAAGCAATTCTCCTGTTTCAGCCTCTCAAGTAGCTCGGATTACAGGCGCCCATCACCACGCCTAGCTAATTTTCTTGTACTTTTAGTACAGATGGGGTTTCACTATGTTGCCCAGGCTGGTCTCCTACTCTTGACCTCAGGTGATCCCCTTACCTTGGCCTCCCAAAGTGCTGGGATTACAAGAGTGAGCCACCGCTCCCAGCCACAGTCATATTTGTTAACCTTAGTTTTAGAATTAAAAAGAAACTATAACCATGACAGATAAAGCTAGGGTTAGAAATAGAACTAGATTCCACAGGCTATGACTGAATTTATAACCTCCGAAATATTAATTGTTAAAAGTTCTAATGTACTTTTTATAAAATTTTCCTGTACATAATACAATGCATAAATTAAAATTTTTGTATCCCCTTTAGTTTGCATAGTAAGAATGGTCACCTTCACTTAATTTAGAAAAAGAAATCAGATGTGGTATTTGATTATTATTATTATACGTGCTTTATTTTTTACATATAGATTTTTATATTTAATAATGATGACATGAAAACATTATGGCTCATTTTAAAAGCTTACTAAGCCAAAAATGTTAGTCAATAACCAAACATGCACGCATATATTAATATCATCTACGTGTTTATGTCACATTATCTGAGACTTTAGAACACAGTATAAGATAGAAGAAACCCACAGAATAAACAATAGAAAATTGTTAGTATGCATAAAGATGCTTGCGGTGGGTAAAATGGGCAAATAAAAACTGCAAAGAGTATTTTACATAGGCTTGTAATTTCAGGGAATAATATGTTCATAGTGGGTGATATCCCATTTCAACACTTAATAAATACTCATGACTTTCTCTTAGAAGGATTTCTTCTAAGTAATTATCGTGGAAGTCAGAAAAATATATTTATCTCTTTTTCAGATTAGGGTTGTCTATATGTTTTTCTGCTTCTAATGTTTAATTTCATTATGCATAAAGTCATAAAATTATATTAAATTTTTTTCACTGTCATATTTCATAAAATTTAAAAATTTCCCATCAATCCTTACAGTGTGTTTTTGTCATCATAGAATCCCATACTTTTTTTTTTTTTTTTTTGAGATGGAGTCTCCCTCTGTCACCCAGGCTGGTGTGCAGTGGCACAATCCTGGCTCATGGCAACCTCCGCCTCCCAGGGTCAAGAGATTCTCCTGCCTCAGCCTCCTGAGTAGCTGGGATTACAGGCACCCGCCACCACGCCTGACTAATTTTTTTGTATTTTTAGTAGAAACGGGGTTTCACCATGTTGGTCAGGCTGGTCTTGAACTCCTGACCTCAAGTGATTGGCCCACCTCGGCCTCCCAAAGTGCTGGGATTACAGGCAGGAACCACTGCGCCTGGTCCCATACATGTTTTTAAAGGGTTAGTCCCAAATCTAAAGTTTACTAGTAGTGCCTGTGTTTTCCAGCTAATTCCTACATAATTCTACTTGGAAGGAAACTTTAATTCTGATTAAGTTTGAATTGAGAAACATAAATCTGATACCTTTCAATGTCCAAGTTTTAAAAAAAAATCACCACAAAATTTTCAGTAAACTTACTAAATATGACACTTTATAGAAACCATTCAAAATTCTTATAATAGTTTTCGTAGAAATAGGACTAAAATGGGTTTTCAGGTATTTCTTTCCTACCCTTTATCTAAGAGTACTTACAAGTGTTATTTACATATAATTCCCACCAACTCACATCTCCTTCCTTCATAAAGCATTTCTATTTCATAACTTTTCTATGAAAGGCAGTATAGCACATATAGTGAAATGTGATAGAAAGAAAGGGTTCTGGCACAAGATTAGCATGATTTTTGTATTAGTGCCACTACTTAGAGCTGTGATACTGCCAAGTTACCCAACATCTTGGTGTCTCAGTTTCCTTTTCTGTAGGATGAAAAAGCCACCACCTAGCTAGTTAAAATACGATACTACTTAGCCTTTGGTGGGTGCTCAGTTAAATGGTCACTATCATGACACAAGATGGTCATCAAATACTTCCTATTGCAGTTGAAGGTCAATTTCTCTTTCCACTCTTCCTCAAGATGCAGAATGGCTGGTTTTTTCTTTTATGGTTTCAAAACTTCACTAGTTAGAGATAATACTACTGCTAAATTTTAATCTATTATATTTGCATCACAACTTTTATTATATCAAAGTAATTGATACAGCTATCTATACCTGTCTTTTGTCTAGGATATGCTCTCCAAATCTTGATTCTCTTTAAAAGATAATGGCATACTTCCTAACATATCCAACTTAACAGCATCAATTTTAAATGCTGGACCCTTTAAGTACTTATGCATTATATTTATAAGAACATGTCTATGGCCTGGCTCGGTGGCTCACGCCTATAATTCCAGCACTTTGGAGGCCAAGGCGGGCAGGTCACTTGAGTCCAGGAGTTCAAGGCCAGCCTGGGTGACATGGTGAAACCCCACGTCTACAAAAAATACAAAAATTAGTTGGGCGTGGTGGTGTGCACCTGCAGTCCTAGCTTCTCTAGGGAAGCTGAGGTGTGAGGATTGCTTGAGCCCAGGAGGCAGAGGCTGTAGTGAGCTGAGATTGCACCACTGCACTGCAGCCCGGCTGACAGAGTGAGACCCTGTCTCCAAAAGAAAAAAAAAAAAAAGAACATGTCTTATACACGGGGACTCCTGCTTCACTGTAACTGTCCTTAAAATATTTAAATTTATGTTTTTCTTTTTAAAATATTCTAAATATTCAGCAAAGAAAAAGAACCAAAATCACAGATTTAAACCTCAAAGTGCCAGCCTATAATAATGAGTAAAATACCGGCATATGAGGGCTGCCAAATTTGGTATTTGCTTGAGCAGCAGACTAACGGATTTCTGGAAAACTCTATATAAAAGGTACACAGGTACATGGGTTCTTTGGAGTAATTGCTAGGTATGCTTCTGGATAGTGTCAGGAAAAAAAAAAAAGGGAGAGGATGGTAAGGATACTCACAGCAGACAGGAGAGCCTGAAATGAAAGGTAAATGAATTTGAAAGGATGGTTCATTCTGGTCCTCCATTTTAGAAAGCAAGCTCCTCTTTACTGTCTCCCTGCACTCACAAACACAGGCCAGCCACAACAGAGCAGCATTTTGCCGTTGCTTCTTTCATCTACATCAATCATCTCCCCCCACCCCCAACTTCTTCATTTTGCCTACTTCAATCATCTACACTGCCTTCTTGCTAATTATATAACCACTGCTTTTTTTTCAGCTGTTTATTAACTTTTCTTCTTTTCTGTATCTTCTCTAGTCAATTGACCTTCCTCTTTTCTGTTTGCTGCTTCCTAGAGTTTTTGTTTTTTCTCTTTTGTGTTATGTTGTATTTCTTTGCATTGCCTTTTATATTATTCTAAATCTTCTTCTCCTTTTCATTCCCCTGCCCAATATTGTTCTTTACCTACAGAAACAATGTTGGTACTTCAGGTACACACCACTTACATATTTTAAAATGTGTATGCTAAATAACCTTCCACACTGGTAATAACGCTGGCCTCATTACCTCTGGGAAAAAAGTCAGTTTTTTCCACTACTATATTCCCTATTTATTCTTCTTTTAAATCTTTCTCCTCCTTCTCTGGACTACACTGAATTGCCATCATAGAATTCTAATACAGTTTCTAGTATTCTGATGTAGCAGATCCTAGGAGGAAAAAAAGCTAACTGAAGAGTGGTAGAAAGCGTTAGGATAGGCAAAAAATGGAATTTGGTTTTAATATTGCCATAACCATTAACTGACAAATGAAAATCTCATACATGGAGGGTTCCACCAGCTTACTACTGATATTAGAGGATAGGAGCCTATCAAAATTGATTTTACAAACTAACCTGGGTTTATAATTATGTTCCTGTTTGGGCTCTTTCCTTCTCTAATGCCTTTTTCAGCTAACTGAAAAGAGGAACCGTATGGTTTCCTTATTTTAAGCAAAGTCACAAAAGAGGAAACATTTTTGGCTAAAGACAATTCATGGCTTATATTTTCTGATGCTTTGGATAGCATTAAAACAGATTTTTAAAATGAAATTCTGAAGAGAATAACATTTTCTAAAGAAGTCCCCCCGCTTTTTTTTGTAATCTATAAGAATAACGGGTAGGAATGGCATGGATGATGACCATCTAGAGATGATTCAAATCCCTATATCTATGCCAAAAGTGTTCAAATTTTCCCTTTTAAATCTTTTGCAAAATGGATAAAAGGCAGAATTTATTAACTTAGATTTCACTGCCTCTGCTTATATTCTGGTAGAAGTACTAGTAAAAAGCAAAAACTAAAATGGAAAGGAATCAAGAAGCCCAATACAGGTTAAATGTTTACTGTGCTCCTAATATATAAGGCATTATACTACAAAGAAATCAAAATATAAAAACGTGAGGCAATAAAGGGTAGCAGAAAGAACGTATGCTTTGGAATCAGGTGGCCCTGCCTACAAACTCCCAATCTGTCACTTAGAGTGGTATAACATCAGGCAAACTGCTTAACTCATTTGACGCTGTCTCTTTATCTGTAAATAAGGGATCCCTTTACCTTCCTCATAAAGTCATTTAAAGGTTCTGTGAAATAAAGTATGCAAAACTGGGATAGTACAACACATAATATGCTCTAGGTAAGTATTTTTCTTTCTCCTGCCTTCTTCAAGGTTCTTTATAATCTTGTTCAAGGAAGTAGGTATAGGAAAATGTGAAAAGTAATAACAAATAAACACAATTACTTAAGAGAATAGAAGTGTGAGTGAGATACGTACATGAGTTATGTAAGGAACCATAAAAACAATAAATTAGAGCTAGGAGGAATTCAGTAAATGACTGATCTGTTTGGGCTGTAGTCAGTCACAGAGAACTTAGGTTAAGAAGGGGAATTTAAACTGAGGTCTGAAAGATGAGGACAGATTCAGATATGACGCCAGAAAGAGGAAGAGGCTAAGTCTGGAAGAAAAAAAAAAAAAGAACACCCTTGAGAAGGGTAAAAAACAGCATAAAAGTGTCTGTTTAGCGGGAAAAAAGCGTGTGTTTAGAAAGTATGCAAGGTGGGAAAGGGATGCATTCGGCTGGATAAGAAGTTTCAGTCATGATAGGTGAATCTGAACTGGTTAACTCAAGCCAGAAGGAAGAAAACTCAATTTAGAAGTTTTATCTTAACAGGCCAGGCGTGGTGGCTCACGCCTGTAATACCAGCATTTTGGGAAGCTAAGGCGGACAGATCACTTGAGGTCGGGAGTTCGAGACCGGTCTGGACAACACGGTGAAACCCTGCCTCTACTAAAAATACAAAAATTAGCCAGGTGTGGTAGTGTATGCCTACTGTAGTCCCAGCTACTCGTGAGGATGAGGCACAAGAATCACTTGAACCCAGGATGTAGAGGTTGCAGCGAGACAAGATCATGCCACTGCACTCCAGCCTGGGTAACAGAGCGAGACTCTGTCTTGAAAGAAAAAAAAAAAAAAGGAAGTTTTATCTTAACAGAAATTAAACCCTCAAGCAAGGCAGTAGTTAACCTGATCATGCATGCTTTTAAGATTAATTCAGTAGCGTGCAGGAGAGTTCAAAGGAGAACTGTTTTAAAATTTAGGCTTGAATTATTAGTATAGGAAAAAAGATCACATATCTTTTCTTCTACTAAAACAGGGTCATTCATTTATCATCACTGTGTACCAAGTGGTAGAGGAGTAAGCAATGATATGCTATTTAGATATGCTGAAAAGGTAATTTGTAAAACCTTTATTGCGCCTTCCAACAGAACATCAAATCTCTCTAAATATAGGCTTATGAGTCAGAAGAACTATAGTTTTTAATCATGTATACCAATATCTAACACCCTAAGATTTTCTATTCCCTAATGTTAAGAAATAACCAAATAGTTGCCATTGTGTTTGATGATGTGCAAAACAAGTATATTATACCAAAAGTTGCGAATTGTCTCAGTAGAACTCCTCACTTTAGAGGAAAGCCAACTGAGAACAGGAAAGGTTAAGCAACTAGTTCTCATGGTTAGACAGGTAGTTAGATGGGAGAATTAGAACTGAAACTTAACTCTCCAAGTTTTAGCATCTACCACATCCCAGAAAAAGCCCTATCTGCCAAACTTTCATATGTGCCTTATTTTCCTGTGCCCACATTGTTGCTCTCCCTGGCTGGAAATTTAATTAGTTCTTATAGACTTTAAAAATTCAGTTCAAGTTTTACTTCACTGAAGCCTTCCCAGGCTAGGTTAACTTCTGTGTACATCTCCTGCATACTTCTATGAGAAAGCTTATTAAATTATTGTAATTGGGCCAGGCGTGGTGGCTCACACCTGTAATCCCAGCACTTTGGGAGGCCAAGGCAGGAGGATCACCTGAGGTCAGTTCTCAAGCAGCCTGGCCAACACGGTGAAACCCCCTCTGTGCTAAAAATACAAAAACAGGCCAGGCATGGTGATGTGTACCTGTAATCCCAGCTACTTGGAGGCTGAGAGGAGAATCAGTTGAACCCGGGAGGCGGAGTCTGCAGTGAGCCCAGATCGCGCCACTACACTCCAGCCTCAGTGACAGAGTAAGACTGTCTCGAAAAAAAAAAAAAATTATTGTAATTATTTTTTAGCTTTTTTTCTTTCTTCTTTTTATTTAGAGATGGGATCTCACTATGTGGTCCACGCTGTTCTTGAACTCCTGGCCTCAAGCGATCTTCCCACCTTGGCTTCCCAAAGTGCTGGGATTACAGGAACGAGCCACCACGCCTGGCCTTTACTGTTTGCTTCTACCACTAGAATCTGAAACACTTAAAGGCAGTGACTATCTTTTTTTTTTTTTTTTTAATCTCCTAAACCTAGAACAGGGCTCCACACAAATGTGGCATTTTTCAATAAATGAATGAAAGCAGCAGCAGGACTACTTGACCAACTGGATTGAATTTACTCCACCAGATTCAGAGATCACTCTAGGATTTTAAGCCTAGGACTCTGAGTTGAATTGAATTCTTTAAGAATATGCAATATTAACATAAGGCTACCATGCTACAGAGACACTGAGGATGCCACAAAGATTACTAATAGACTCTGTGCCTAAGAAACTTAGTGGTACCATTAACAGATATAGAGAAGTTGGGAGAAGAGTCAGTTGTGAGGGTAAAGATGAACTCCATTTTAAATATGTTGAATTTGCTGATAGTGGGAGATATATATACATGGAAAAATCCACCAAGAAGTCATACAAATAGAATTAGGACAAAGAAGATGTAGGCTGGAGGTAGAGGTTTGGGAATTGTGGCATAAAGCTAAGAACTAAAATCTTACAGAATCAGGAACAAAGAAAAGTAGGTAAGGGTGAGGACTGAATATCAATTAACCATATTTAGGAGGGAGAAGAAAAAGAGCTAGTGAGAGTAACATGAAAGGAAGACTGATTACAAAAAGCTACTTGAATATTAGTGAAGGAATAGTAGTGTCTAATGTGGTCAAGGAGGGGAGAGGAGAGAAGAAATACAGAACTATTAGATTAGGTAATAGATGATCACTGGTGTTTTTCAAGGCAGGAGAATCAATATATTTCTAGTAGAAAATGGTGAAAAAAGGTAGAGAACACATGGATCCAGCATATAGAGCCTATGCGTTTTGAGAAGTATGACTAAGTGAAGTACTGAAATATAATGAAGGTAAAGGGGCAGCAGAGCCAAGTACAGAACTTGTATTAATAAAAGAAGAGAGATCACTGCTTATGAGGTCCAAATGCTGTATGATGGGTTAGAGTATATCCAAGAGTTGTTACACCAAGCCTATAGTGTATCAAGTCTACATTAGGAATAATAACTACTAATCAACTACTACTAATTAGGAATAATGTCTACCTACTTTATGCCAGAAATTATAATGAAAAGTCAAATTTTTAACTAGACACCAATGACGCCTGTCTTTCTCTTTCATTATAAACCCACTATAGATAAGGAGGAAATATTCTGAAATGGAACCCAAATATTTCGTCTTAATTTTGTTTTGTGGACACCTGAACAATATATTTTTTTCAAAGACAGAGACAATTACAACAGAGAAGCAGTCACAGCCTACCTTATTCACATCATCAATGTCACACGTATTGGCTAATTCTCAAAACACAACAGGGAAACCTTTGGGTCAACCAACACAATTCAGTGACACTTTTTCTGGACAATCAGTATCACCTGCCAAAGTCACTGCTGGACAACCAACACCAGCTGTCTATACCTCTTCTGAAAAACCAGCAGCACATACTTCTTCTGGACAACCACTTGCCTATAACACCAAACAACCAACACCAATGGCCAACACCTCCTCCCAGCAAGCTGTGTTCACCTCTGCCAGACAACTACCATCTGCCCATACTTCTATCACACAACCACCAACGTCATTTGTCTATAAATTTACTCAACAATCATCATCTGTCCAGATCCCTCCTAGAAAACAAATAACTGTTCATAATCCATCCACACAACCAACATCAACTGTCAAAAATTCACCTAAGAGTACACCAGGATTTATCTTAGATACTACCAGTAACAAACAAATCCCACAAAAAAACAATTATAATTCAACAGCTGCCATACTAATTGGTGTACTTCTGACTTCTATGTTGGTAGCTATAATCATCATTGTACTTTGGAAATGCTTAAGGAAACCAGTTTTAAATGATCAAAATTGGGCAGGTAGATCTCCATTTGCTGATGGAGAAACCCCTGACATTTGTATGGATAACATCAGAGAAAATGAAATATCCACACAATGTACATCAATCATTTCACTTACACCCTGGAAACCAAGCAAAAGCACACTTTTAGCAGATGACTTAGAAATTAAGTTGTTTGAATCAAGTGAAAACATTGAAGACTCCAACAACCCCAAAACAGAAAAAATAAAAGATCAAGTAAATGGTATATCAGAAGACAGTGCTGATGGATCAACAATTGGAACTGCTGTTTCTTCTTCAGATGATGCAGATCTGCCTCCACCACCTCCCCTTCTGGATTTGGAAGGACAGGAAAGTAACCAATCTGACAAACCCACAGTGACAATTGTATGTCCTCTTCCAAATGATTCTACTAGTCTCCCTCCATCTCTGGACTGTCTCAATCAAGACTGTGGAGATCATAAATCTGAGATAATACAATCATTTCCACCCCCGCTTGACTCACTTAACTTGCCCCTGCCACCAGTAGATTTTATGAAAAACCAAGAAGATTCCAACCTTGAGATCCAGTGTCAGGAGTTCTCTATTCCTCCCAACCCTGATCAAGATCTTAATGAATCCCTGCCACCTCCACCTGCAGAACTGTTATAAATATTACAACTTGCTTTTTAGCTGATCTTCCATCCTCAAATGACTCTTGTTTTTCTTTATATGGTAACATATATAAAATGGCAACTGATAGTCAATTTTGATTTTTATTCAGGAGCTATCTGAAATCTGCTCAGAGCCCATGTGCATAGATGAAACTTGTTTTTAAAAAAAGTTATTTAACAGTAATCTATTTACTAATTATAGTACCTATCTTTAAAGTATAGTACATTTTACATATGGAAATGGTACGTGTTTCAATAATTTAAGAACTCTGAAACAATCTACATATACTTATTACCCAGTAGTTTTTTTTTTCCCTGAAAAGCTGTGTATAAACTTATGGTGAATAAACTTTTATGTTTCCATTTCAAAGACTGGGGTGGAGAGGAATAAGAGACTAAGTATACACTCCAAGTTTTAAATTAATACCTCAAGTATTAAATAAATATTCCAAGTTTGTGGGAATGGGAGATTAAAATGCATGTTTGAGAATAGAGAAGTTTTCTTCTTGGTTTCATTGCAAAGAGTAAAACAAACATGTTAAAACATCAACTGAAGGGTTGGGTTAGGGACATTTACCCTGAAAAAAATAGGAGGATGCATCATAAAATGTAAATATTTTCCTATCATGTTGGGGGGGCACAAATTTTAAAACTGGCATCTTTACAAGTTTCTTCTTTATAAACACCCAAACAAAATCAAGTTTTATAAAGCAAAAAAAAGGAAAAGAAGACTATGGCTTCATTCTAAATACGGGTAACTTTGGGTGATTTTTTTTTTCAGGAAAAAAGACTATCAAAACACAGATGATTCTCAACTTTTTACTAAACTTATACTTTCTGATGCTATCCACTCTTAAGTCACCTTTCTTACACAGAATTTCATCTTTATCCATTATCTGACAATTGGTAAGTCTGAGTTATTAGAGTACGAATGGGCCCAATCTTTGTCAAAGTCAAGAGTGGTCATCAGCCTGTACTTTTAGGGATGCCAGCCTTTGTCTGCAGAAGTGCTCCTTTGCCCAAAAAGCACATATTCTTCCTCATCAGTCCCATCTAACTCCAGAGGGAAACAAGCACTTAGAATAAAATGGTAGCCCAGTCTTGGAGAATCACTCACAGTTCTGGGATTTTCAGAATAGAACATAGCATTTATTCATAGCACTGGCATTCATGACATTAACAAAGCTCCATATTTAATAAGAACCAGTAGGGTTTTGGACACAGGAATTTTACATACAATGTTTTTCCTAAAATCTTTCAAGCCATCTTTATTGACCATTAATTTTTTAATCTGTAGAAACACTTCCTTGAGCTTCTTACTTTTCCTGAACAAGCACGATACTTATTGTCATATTACATCTTTTGTCTTCCTCATTAAAAAGTTTCTTTCATGTATTCTTCAAAGTTAGTACTTTTGTTTGAGACAGTCTCACTCTGTTGCCCACGCTGGAGTGCAGTGGCATGATCTTGGCTCACTGCAACCTCCGCCTCCCACGTTTAAGGGGTTCTCCTGCCTCAGCCTCCTGAGTAGCTGGGACTACAGGAGTGCACCACCATGCCTGGCTAATTTTGGTATTTTTTTTTAGTAGAGACGGGAGTTTCACCATATCGGCCAGGCTGGTCTTGAACTCCTGACCTCGTGATCCACCTGCCTCGGCCTCTCAAAGTGCTGGGATTACAGGCGTGAGCCACTGTGCCTGGCCCAAACTTAGTACTTTTAAAGCTAATTTCCCCAGCAGCAATCTGGAGTTGAGAATTTCCTATTATTCTTTTTAATTTTAAGAATTTTTGTTATGGTAAATAAGATATGTTTTTATACTTGGCCAAGTCTTTGACATGCCTTAAATCATCACAACTGTTCTCATTTTACATTTATGACAGTTACTTAATGGGCTCGTTCCACATTTTTGCCCCTTTTTACCACCTTCTTTCCTGAAAGAAATACAGGGAAAAATAAGGAAATACCAATTTTCTTAGATTAAACGGGAGCTGATTAGCTGACCATAGTCTTGTCTGATATCTTTAAGTACTTTAAAGGGAGGTTTTCTCTTTCTGTTCTTTGTATAACAGGACAGACTACTGGCAACAGCCGGGTTTTTATGTTGTCTTTTTTCCTTCTATTTACTTTTTTTTTTTTTTAAAGAAATTCTTTGCTGAGGGAAGAATAATTCACATTTAACTGCATGTAATTTTCCCCAGTGAGGTCAGTGGAAGCTGAGCAGCCAAACAGTGGCAATCCTTGCTTAATCAGCAGGAAGAGATACAAACTAATAAATACAGGACAGAAGAAAATGCTGGAACAAAGAAAAATCTTTTAGAGAAAAGATTAAAGAACTAAGATCCAGAAGAGAAAGTTTATTTCATGAATACTGCGAAAGAATAAGGCACACGGGAATAAAAGGTACACTGAAGTTCACACCACACACTAGTGGTGCTCTTAACCAGAATAGCATTAACCAGAGTCAGATACAACCCTGAAGACCATTTGGTTCAACTCCTTTTGTTTGTTAACTACTGAGAAAACAGGACCAGAAGAAAGTAAGTGATGTGCTTACAAGTGGTACTAAAAGCTGAGTTTGCTCCCTGACTACTGGTTCAACACTCTTTTCACTAATATAGGACCAAAGAGCACCTACGTCATGCACTGAAACATACATATATCACATAAGTCTTCTATTTGGTGTGAGTGGTGAGGGACACAAATGAATTAGATGAGGGTGATCTTTAACTGTTGTTCTTACCTAATTCTGACCAAAAAGTAAACTAGCGCCTTTGGGAACCTATAACTAAAACACGGTGGTACTGGTATACGACTAAACAAACAGATCAATGGAACAGAAGAAAAAGTCCAGAAATAAATATCAAATCAGTGGAAACAAGCACTGGAACAACAGGATAGACATCTGGAAAAAAGAAAAAATTTGATCCATACTTCACACTATATTAGAATAAACACCAAGGACCAGAGTTCTAAATATAAACCATAAAATTATACAAGTAATAGAAGAAAATATGAGTGAATTCCTTTATAATCTAGAAGTGGGAAAAAACCTCCCTAGCTGAGACTCAACATCCAGAGGCAATAAAAAGGGAAATCAAATTATATGAAACTTTTAAATGTCACACACATGCGTATGCGCATTACACACAGACACACACACCTCACCATAATAAAGCCAAAAGACAAACTGCAAACTGGAAAAAAAATTAAAACTTAAATCAAGACAAAGTGCTAATACCTCTAAAATCTAAAACGCTCCTAATATGGGGCAGGAAGGGGAAGACCCAAAACACAACTTTTAATAGTGCAAAACATTAAAAAGACAGTTACAGGAGAAAACATTTAAATGGTCTTTAAACATATGTAAAGACATATACTCCCCCTCATAATTAGAGATGCATTTAAAATTAGATGGAGATACTTGCCTATCAGATGGACAATAAATCCAAGTTCAACAACAAAGTATACAGTGAGGCTGTATAGAACTGGACACCACGATACACTGTTGGTGGGACTGCAAAATGGTATAATCAATGGAGAGGAATTTAGTAATGTCTGGAAAAATTCCAAATGCATTTACCCTTTTACCCAGCAATCCTACTTCTAGGAATCTTTTTCAAAGATTTACTGGCAAACATATAAAATTATTTAGGTACAAGGGTATTCACTGTGGCATTATTTGTAACAGCAAAAGTCTGAAAAAAACCCCGATGTCCACCAATGGGGGACTGGTTGAATAAGCCATGGTACATTCCCAAATGGAGTACTATGGATCAAACAATGAATTATACAGATACCTATATACTGATATGGAGTGATACTCAAGATACAGTAAGAAAAGAACAAGCTATCTAACAGTATATATATATATGTCACCTTTTATATTAGAAGGGGGGATAAGAACATACCACACATATGCTTACTTTTTTTTAGGTTTTCAAAAAGAAATGTTAACGATACAACGAAAAGCTAATAAAAACAGTCACTAATAGGAGAAGGAAGGAAATAGGATGGAAAAGACAGAGAAGCAAGATTTATCTGAATGTACATTGTTATATAATTTTGACTTGTGATCCTGAAAAGCTGAAAACTGAAACAAAGTTTATATCAAGTTGGTGATATAAAAATGCACAGAAAAGAATTATCTCACATTGCATTAGAACACAGAATTTACTATACACTTTTAGTGAAATAAAACAAGCAGGGCTACAAACAAATTTTAAACTTTATTCAGTAGTCTATAATCTAATTGTAGCAATCAATACTGGTATTATTTTGAAATTATTGTGAGATAATGCAAATAAGCAATTATGTCAATGATATGAGGAATCACTTATAGAAAATATGGGGGACAGAAGAACAAATTAAATCTTCCCAAAGAGGCAAAGAGAAAACTCCAAGATGAGAGACATTTTAGGAAATTGACTGAGTTTTGGCAACAAGCCAGTGGCATAAAGAAAAAAAGGAGTAGGGAGGTGGGCAAAGAAACTGATTCATTTGGATTTTGACTTGGTAGTTTCTATGTTGTTATTTCTTTCATGCTTTTAAAATACTTTATTGAGTACTCTCAGTTGTATTCAGCAGGAAAATCAGTCTAAATAGCCAACCATATTACCAAAAATAAACAATATGACTCTTGAGCATAGCATATGTTATCTATAATAATGGAAAACTGAAACCACTGATTAGCGTGGGATAGCTATTCCCTGGCAGATGCTTTGTAATACCTTTCACAATGTTGGGGTAATATATCCTAGGACACAAAAGAATATGTAAATTAATTTACTGCTTAATCTAGAATGTAAAAGTTGCCTAACTATCATTACTGACCTAGACAGACTAATAGAAAATGTAATGAGTCGGAATAATATTTAAAATAAGTTGTAACACATACTTATGCCTCTAAAAAGTATTCTTTTTTTGAGTAACAGTAATATAGTATTATTTCATTTCATGAGAATTTATTTTTATTTTTATTTTTTATCTTTATTATACTTTAAGTTTTAGGGTACATGTGCACAACTTGCAGGTTAGTTACTTATGTATACATGTGCCATGTTGGTGTGCTGCACCCAGTGTAAGAGATTGTTACAATTCAAATATATTGAAATGATCTCCCTTTTTCTTTTTGAGAATTTTACAATAATCTTTGAATAATATGAAGCAATTTGGTATGTCCCAAACTTGAAATGAGAAACACTGCCACTACTATTGCACTGGAATTTTCTATTATATACAACAGAAACTAAACTTGATACAGCCTAAACCCAAATTCATTTGAATCCATTAATGAAGTAACATGTCCTTTCTTTCAAACAAAAGTACTGTTAAGTGTAATGAAAATGCATAACTCTACTTCTACACTGACTTAATGAGGTTTCCTAAAATTAAGAGATTTAAGTGGTTGGAAAATTGACCCTCAGTCACATCTTTAGAAGTGCAGCAGTGTATATATGAGCTTAAATAGAACTCTAAATGTCAATGCATTTCCTATTTCCACAATATTGCTGAATGTAGTATTTTTAACACATTACTTTTAAGCACTATGACGGATGGCTGGTTTCCTAAATCCACAGTAAGAATCTCATTGAGAGTTCAACTGAACCCTCAAAGTAAAGTGGCAATAAAGCACCCAATCAATAAATTTGCACCCAACAATAAATTTCTATGTTGCAGACTCTTAAAATGCAGACACTTTTCGAGGAATATTAGTTTTATATAAAAGGTAGCTCCTAGAGTATAGTTTCTCTTGTAAGAAAATAAACTTCAAATTTTAATACAACAAATTCTATTTGTGGTATAATCTAAATAATGCTAATATAATTTAGAGAAAAAAGGATTTAGTAACAAGGCATAAAGAGATTTTCTTTACATATAACATGCTAAATATTACTCGTTTTTAAATGGTGCCACTTGGTAACGAAAATACCATAACTTTATTTGCTTTCTTTAAACTTGCCATTCTGGAAATCAGATTTGTGTTTTAACAGATTTACACAAGCAGTCCATTGAAGAGTGGAGCAAAATTTATCATAAATCTGATCTCATTTCATAAAACTCATGATGAAAAATTTTCCTTTTATATTATTTCATGTAATTTTAAAACTATAAACTACTTTCCCAGAAAGATGAAATGTGCAACACTCTGAAATCACCTAAATTGATACTGCTATTCTTAAAACATAAAATCAAATAAATGGTCATTCATATAGCACCAAAAATGTCTTTGGAAAAAACAATACTCATACCCACTTACCACCCAAGGTTTCATAAAGAAAAAAAACTTTAACTCCAAATATATAAAATAAAACATGTTTACTTTATATAGGAACTGATAATCTAAAGTATAAGATGCTAATTTCCAAATGTATCCTGGCTTGTGTGTAGCCTTGGTCAAATGATCCATTGTATCAGAAAGATAAAGAAAAAATCATCGTATTTCAGTACTTCTATACATCCTCAAAGGGAAGACGGAACATTTAAGTGGTTGATAAATTTGAAAAGCTGATTAAACATAATAATCACCATGTTGGGGGAAGACATAAAAATCATAAAACAGATTTTTTATAATATTAAAAAAGTGACATGAAAATTATACCATTTTAGAAAGGAATATAAAAAGGCAGGAATTAAAAATAGTGGGACTAATATAGAAAACTATTCATGAGGAAGGTCAAATTTATTTTCAACATGTAAAAAGGATGAAGTGTAGACGTATTTTAAAAAATCACAGATTCTTAATTAGGCAAATGTTAAAATACGGAACCCAATCTCAGACAAATACATAGAAAGGAGTAAGGGCCAACTCTCACGCATAAGGTATCCCATCCTATAGCAAATCAGATATATAGGTACGATTGATGCCGTAAATTTTTTTAAAAATTGTCCATTTTGTTGCGTGTGCACCTCTTGCCATAAATTTGAGTCAGCACCAGCGACAGCTCTGCAGTCCTCCTATGTGGTACTGATCAGGTGGTTGCAGAGCTTCAGCTCACAGCAACACAATGCAGCTGAGCAGGCAAGCACAGCCCACAGCCAGAAACAGTTCCGACTCTACAGAACAAGACGACCTTTAAGCTTTAAGTTTCCCGGAGAAAATGAGATGCTGATGTTGAAGACGACACCACGGTAAGATGTTATTTAAATCAGTAAAAGGCTGACTTTGGAATCTTTTTCCTTTTTCTTCTAAGAAAAAGTCAACGTTAGGATTAAATATATATTCAATAGCAAGTGCATGCACCAGAAATTTGCTGCAGTGTCAGTCAAGGGATATTTTTTATACATTCAGTCACTTTGTAAATATACATATTGTTTCCCTTTAAAATGGGCACTGAAATATACAGAAAAAAATCACTTTATAAAATGTGAGGTTTATAGGTACAGTGTTGGTCTGGATTTTTCAAGTGCTTTTTACAAAGATATATTTATCCTAAAAACATAAAGATAAAATTTCGAAGAACTGCTTTAATATCTAAATAAAATCTACCCTATACACACACATTGAATTACGTTACTGCAGAGATTAAAAAGAAAAAGACACGACAGCCATTTTTTCTCATCTGAGTAAGAAAGCATAACATCAAAAATAGTAATAGCTTACAACTGCAACTATTTATTTGCAAAGAATGCTGTTTTATCATATTAAGGCTCTAGAAAGATAAATAAAGAATATGGTTAGAAAAGGGGGGAGGGAGAGAGAAAATAAAGGAGAAAATGCAGGAGAGAGTAGGGAGAGAGTCTCTCTCTACCACATAGCCCAATTGAAGGATTAAGCATTTGGACTATAAATGAAGGGGAGCTTTGTTAGTTTAATCACTGGAACAATTATAAAAGGACTCAACAACAACGAGGTTTATTGAAAATTTTGCCTAATGCTAACTGACCCATGCAGATGCCTAAACTGTATTTGCATATTAAAAGAAGGGTGTATCTGTTTGTTTCTAGGCTTTGATGGAATATCAGATATTGAAAATGTCTCTCTGCCTGTTCATCCTTCTGTTTCTCACACCTGGTATTTTATGCATTTGTCCTCTCCAATGTATATGCACAGAGAGGCACAGGCATGTGGACTGTTCAGGCAGAAACTTGACTACATTACCATCTGGACTGCAAGAGAATATTATACATTTAAACCTGTCTTATAACCACTTCACTGATCTGCATAACCAGTTAACCCAATATACCAATCTGAGGACCCTGGACATTTCAAACAACAGGCTTGAAAGCCTGCCTGCTCAGTTACCTCGATCTCTGTGGAACATGTCTGCTGCTAACAACAACATTAAACTTCTTGACAAATCTGATACTGCTTATCAGTGGAATCTTAAATATCTGGATGTTTCTAAGAACATGCTGGAAAAGGTTGTCCTCATTAAAAATACACTAAGAAGTCTCGAGGTTCTCAACCTCAGCAGTAACAAACTTTGGACAGTTCCAACCAACATGCCCTCCAAACTACATATCGTGGACCTGTCTAATAATTCTTTGACACAAATTCTTCCAGGTACATTAATAAACCTGACAAATCTCACACATCTTTACCTGCACAACAATAAGTTCACATTCATTCCAGACCAATCTTTTGACCAACTCTTTCAGTTGCAAGAGATAACCCTTTACAATAACAGGTGGTCATGCAACCACAAACAAAACATTACTTACTTACTGAAGTGGATGATGGAAACAAAAGCCCATGTGATAGGGACTCCATGTTCTACCCAAATATCATCTTTAAAGGAACATAACATATATCCCACACCTTCTGGATTTACCTCAAGCTTATTCACTGTAAGTGGGATGCAGACAGTGGACACCATTAACTCTCTGAGTGTGGTAACTCAACCCAAAGTGACCAAAATACCCAAACAATATCGAACAAAGGAGACAACGTTTGGTGCCACTCTAAGCAAAGACAGCACCTTTACTAGCACTGATAAGGCTTTTGTGCCCTATCCAGAAGATACATCCACAGAGACTATCAATTCACATGAAGCAGCAGCTGCAACTCTAACTATTCATCTCCAAGATGGAATGGTTACAAACACGAGCCTCACTAGCTCAACAAAATCATCCCCAACACCCATGACCCTAAGTATAACTAGTGGCATGCCAAATAATTTCTCTGAAATGCCTCAACAAAGCACAACCCTTAACTTATGGAGGGAAGAGACAACCACAAATGTAAAGACTCCATTACCTTCTGTGGCAAATGCTTGGAAAGTAAATGCTCCATTTCTCTTAATGCTCAATGTTGTGGTCATGCTGGCTGTCTGAGGGTCTGCATTTTCTGAAACTAATGAAAGCACTCCTCTCTGATGTACAGTTGGGAAAATATGTCCATATCTAACCAGTGATTCGAGCTATATTAAGTATTCAAGAAAGCCAGTCTTAACATTTCTGACTCTGATGTAAATGAAGTAACTTGTCTTAAATAAAAGAAATGCACAATGTCTTGGTACTTGCTGCTATTTTACTGTCTTAATTAAGTAAACTAATGAGTTTCTTTTATAAAAAAAAGAAATGTTTTCTTTTTAAGGCTTCAATTTATTGCACAAAATATAAAGCATCTAAACTTTAATATGTATTTTATGTATGTTTACACTGTCAAACATCTGGAAAATAAAAGGTCTATGCTCATAACTGTGTCATTTGGCTTTCCAGTCATACCAACTTTGGCAGAATCAAAATGACCTCACCATTTTTGTTCTAGGGTACCCTAGTAAAATCTTTAAGGTAAATAAAATGGTGGTAGTATCCAAGGATTTTGTCACTGAAGTAAAATCGTAGCTGCCATCCCATGAATGGTTATGCTACAACATTATTTTACAGACAAGCCATAATTGTTTCAAATCTAAATGATGTCCTGCTTCTGAGGAACTCTTGGCTACTTTACAGATTACATAATGGACAAAAGCTCTTCAAAAAGCTAGAAGACACTAGGCTTTGCATTTTAATAAGAAAAGTTTAATGGTTTTGTTTTTTGCATGTAAGAAAAGTGTTAAAAACATAATGAAAAAATTTAAAAACACGTAAAGAAGCAGTTTTAATGTAGATTTAACACACCATTAATGGAAAATTTAAATATTTACAAAGCTAAAATCCTACTATATGAAGGAGAAGAAAATTTATGTTTTGCAAATCAGAATGTGACTTACCTAAATTAAAAATAAGATTAGCTTAAGAATAAAATCATTGGGTCTGATGAACTTGGGCAGTACTGAGGAAGTGAGGAAGGAGAGAGGGAAAGGGAAAGGGAAAAGGGCATTTGGTACTACAACCAGGTGGTGAACCCAATAAAACAGACTGAGGACTAAGGCTAGGCATGCGACAGATCTTGACACTCCAAATCAAACCATACTGGAACTCCAACTAGAAGAAAATCACTGAGAAATTCTCTACAAATATAAAAGTTAGCCACCTTATGAATTAGTGACAAACATAAGAAACAGCCACAAGGCAGCAAAAGAAGTCCTGAAACAGGATTGATTAAAATGCAAGATAGCGTAACTGAGATGGGTGAGACACAAATGTGGTATTTAATTTGTGAGACATAAAGCAGAATCTCATTTCAAGCATTTCTAGAGGTGGGAAAAAATACAGAAAGGAATTTTTATGTTCCTTTGTAAAAAGTTTTAAAAATTCAGATAGCCTCCTTTGCTGGTTTAGGAACATTTCTATTGAGAGAGAGAAAAGTAACAACATTCTAATGTATTCTTTTTTTTTGCTTTTTAAGGACCAGGATTATGGAAAAATTACCATTAAGCTTCAACAAAACAGTCTTCTTTCATGCTGTCTAGTACAGTGGCTCTTGAACATTTTCTGCCTTAGCAAACCTGATTGGCTCACTGTGTCAGGGAATCTCACCATGAAGAAACAGGATTATTTGAAAAAGTCCCCTAAATGATTTTAAAATGCATTACCTCTCTATATGCGGAAGCTGTCTCCACTCCCTCCCAAACACTGATTAGTACCTTCACCATCCATGATAGGGACTAATTGCTTAGATAATCCCTACTCTACCACATACTTGTGTCTTATTTAAAAAAACATATACACCGACTTTCACAGAAAGTAGTTTTCTTTTTTTTTTTTTGAGACGAAGTCTTGCTCTTATCCCCCAGGCTGGAGTGCAATGGCGCGATCTCGGCTGACTGCAACCTCCCCCTCCCGGGTTCAAGCAATTCTCCCACCTCAGCCTCCCAAGTAGCTGGGATTACAGGCACCTGTCACCATGCCCGACTAATTTTTGTATTTTCAGTAGTGAGGGGCTTCACCATGTTGGCCAGGCTGGTCTCAAACTCCTGACCTCAGGTGATTCGCCTGCTTCGGCCTCCCAAAGTGCTAGGATTACAGGCATGAGCCATTGCGTCCGCCCAGAAAGTAGGTATGTTAGAGGTAACCGTCTTTGCCTCTGAGGATACCAAAAATTCAATGCTGTCTTAGAATTTTTAGGTGGAAAAGTAGTAAGAAAGTCAAATTATGGACTACTGCATTAAGAGCACCTATGGATTATGTCAATCCTACAGACATGTCTGCAAAATGCAGAGTCAAACTTGGTAGACTTACAAGTACAATATACATCAACTACTCAGACTCTAAGTCCTTAGAAGTATTATCTAGCCTTAAAGTAAAGTTGACCCTTAAACAATATGGGTTTGAATGGCATGGGCACACTTATACATAGATTTTTTTCAACCAAACACAGATTGAAAGCACAGTATTTGTGGGATGTGAAACCCACATACTGTATAAATAGGTTCCATAAGGAAGCACGTTCCACAGGGCCGATTTTGGGATTTGAATATGTGCAAATTTTGGTATACACAGGGGTCTGCTAACCAATCCCCCAGATATACTGAGGGAAACTATAATTAGATAGTATTTCCTTCCAAAGAAATTATATTCTTATTATTAATGTAAAAAGGCTCATTATTTGCCACTAAGTACTACTATATTACTGGCTCCAGAAAAATTTCAAAATGCATTAGTCCTCAGCATCTCTCAAGCACATCAAATATGTATGCATATGTGTACAGAAATACACATACCTATACACACATATATCTATATCTATCTTCACCCATCCATCCGTAAGGCTTGGCTCTACTTTACAAGCAACTTGCCTCTGCCGCTTCTCAGCTGTATGACCATAGACAAGTTATTTCACTGCTGTAACTCACAGTTTCCTCATCTATAAAATGGGCTGGCAGAATTTAACAGTGTTTTCTTTCTGAAGATTAAATGACATAATTCACATAAACCCTTCACAGTGTCTTGGCCCACCCACATTCCTAGATGCAGTAATGTTGTTGTTGTTTTGAGGATTATTATCACATCTCTATGTCCAAACTCAATGCTATGAGAAATTCCTACATATGGAAACATTTCAGCTCTATACACTGAGAGCAAGGGAATGAAAGGATGTGCTTGCTTTAGTCTCTTCCCTGCTAGAAACCAGGTTTAGATATCAGTGAAATAGGGACCCAGAAGAAAGTCAGAAAGACATTCACTTACCACATGAGAAGATGGCTTCTACAGCTAACTTAAAAGATCACAAATATGTGCTATTCAATATCTTCCATAATGATGCTATCAAACAACAGCAAATTCCTTTAATACCAAAAATGTCAGTCAAGAGTTAACCTAAAATCTTTCATAAAATTATTCCTTATAAAATATATTTTAAGAATTAGATAAAAGAATGTATTACACACTACCACCCAACATCTTGCTGGTGAAGAGTAACTTATATTTCTATTAAAATCACAATCGAAACAAGGATGCCCACTATTGCCAATCTTTTTAACAATATTTGGGAAATTCCAAAACAAAAAAACAGAAATAACAGATATTGGCAACAAATAATTAGAAAATTATGGGAAAAAATATACAATGTCAAGTAACATTAACATGAAATATGCAGGATCAAATGGGGAAAATCTGAAAAATATTAACGAGAAGTATAAACTAAGACTTGACGCAGATGACAAACTAAGATCTCTCCATTCATTCATTCATTCTTTCACTCAAATATTTAGTCAGCACCTGGTACATATCAAACACTAAGGTACAGAGGACTTTGGTGGGATACTATAAAGTTGCAATTATTTCCAGTATAGTTTACAGATTAAGGCAATTCTGAAAAATATTCCAATGAGAAACATTTTGGAACCTTAAGTTCACTTAGAAACATAAACAAGCAAGAATAGAAAAAGAAGTAAATACTACAGTTATATTAACCTATTTATTTTATTTTATTTTTTCATACAGAGTCTTGCTCTGTCACTCGGGCTAGAATGCAGTGGTGCGATCTTGGCTCACTGCATCCTCCACCTCCTGGGTTCAAGCGATTCTTCTGCTTCAGCCTCCTGAGTAGTTAAGACTACAGGTATGTGCCACCATGCCCAGCTAATTTTTGTATTTTTAGTAGAGATCGGGTTTCACCATGTTGGCCAAGCTGGTCTCGAACTCCTGACCTCAGGTGATCTGCTTGCCTTGGCCTCCCGAAGTGCTGGGATTACAGGCGTGAGCCACCGTGCCCAGCCAGTATTAGCTTTTCTTGAGACAGAAACATATATCAGCCATAATAATTAGGACAGAATGATAGTGGCATAAAAATAGAAAGATAACCACAACATAGAAACAACAGCACAATGACAGCACAGGTACACAGAAGAACTGAATACGTGACAAAGCTTTACTTACTAGCTGTGTCACTTCAGCAAACTAGGTTTCTGTGCCTCTATTTCCTTACAGGGTTGTTGTGAGAAGAAAATGAGATAATACAGATAAAGTGTTTAGAACAGTGCCTAGCACATAATAAATTCTCAAACATTGTTAGCTGTGGAAAGAAAAATCAGAAACCAAAGGGGAAAGGAAAGACTCAACAAATGAGACGAAGAAATTGGAAAAAAGTTCAGTTTAACATTCACTTCATGTGATACACTGAGAAAGTGAAAGAAAACATGAACAAGGAAGTCATAAAACCAGCAGAAGAATTTAAAAATATTTGTAAGTCTTCAGGTGGAAGGCTATTTAATTAGAAAAAAAAAATCACAAAGAAATTATCAATAGATTGGTCTATACAAAATCCCCATTATGCTGAAACAACCAGCCTGATAAAAATATTCAAATAAGATGGTATAAAGGAGCTTGTTAATCAGGAGCTCATAAAACGGATGAGAAAAAAATCTTAAAATTCTCAATGAATAAATGGGCAAAGTACATAAAAAGAACGTTTACAAGATACAAAATATTATGATTAATATATGGGAATACGGCCAACGACATAACTGAGAAATGCAATAAAAATGTGATATCATTTTTCACTATTAAAATAGCAAGCAATTAAAAAAAAAAACAACGATGGGGAAGGTAGAATGAAATGGCTATGTTCGCATATTGGTACAATTCTTTGGGAAAGCAATTTGGCAATGAAATATTTTAAAAAGTAAGATATTTTAACTTTTGTCTACAGTTAAGATATTTAAACTTTTGCCTAAAGGTAAATCACAGCATTCTTTCTAACAAGAAAAACTGAAACAACAATAAATATCCACCATTAGGAAATTAAGTAAACAACGACCCACTGACCAGAATATGTGGCCAATAAAAATATTTATGAAGAGTTTTTTAAAGTGTGAAATGTGGAAAACGCAAATATTAGAAAAATAAGAAAAAATTATAGGACACAGAACCATGTATTAAAAAGTAACAAAAAGAAAAATGCCAAAATGCTAACACTGTAGACCAAGCATATTTTATTACCTGCCTTGTCCTTGAAATAGCCAAGAGATCTAAGAAAGGAACTATTGAAATGTTTGTCTAGGGCATCTAGACTGAGTAAGAAAACAAGAGAAATAAGAAGACACAAGATTAACTGTGTACCAACCCTTCTCTTTCAATAATTTCTCATATCTCATAATAAAATCTAAACTCGTAATATGGTTTACTGCATGATCAGGGCCTTGCTTCCCTTTAGAATATCATCTTAAAATTTTCCAGCTCTCTAACATTTTATAGTTCAAACAAAATATCCTCTGTCCCTCAATCACCATGCTTCATGCCACCAGGCTTTCAGAGATGCTGCATGTCCTCTCTCCCTCTTCTTGCCCTCTCGAACCCTACTCATCCTTTTGATTTCAGCTTAGACATTCACTTGCCCCTAGAAGTTTGTTTTTTTGACCATCTTATCTGAATTTATAAATAAAAGAATGAATTAACATAGATCAAAGATGTGACTAGCGGGCTAACAATGACCTACTTAGGACAGACCAAGTCAAACCTGCAAGTCTTATTCTAGAGTCTAAGTTTCTTTCATTTACTTCAAAGTTACATCTTCAAAGTCCTGAGAAAAGAAAGATCAAAGAAAAGTTAAGAATAAGGGAGGATTTGGCTAGGCTACTACTAGTCATGTAAGAAACTAGTTCTGGGCCAGGCACCATGGCTCACACCTGTAACCTCAATAATTTGGGAGGCCAAGGTGGGTGGATCACTTGAGGTCAGGAGTTCAAGACCAGCCTGGCCAAAATGGTGAAACCCTATCGCTACTAAAAATATAAAAATTAGCTGGGCAGGCACCTATAATACTAGCTACTCAGGAGACTGAGGCAGGAGGATCGCTTGAATCCGGGAGGCGGAGGTTGCAGTAAGCCAAGATCGCGCCACTGCACTCCAGCCTCGGTGACAAGAGCAAGACTCTGTCTCCCACTCCAAAAACAAAAACAAAAAACAAAACAAAACAAAAACTAGTTCTGGGCAATGTGGAGCTACCTTTGGAACAATTCTAGAGAAAGGTTAATTCTGATACCCAGGAACAATTCAATATAGAAAATTGCTCAAGGGAAGTTAGAAGTAGAAACAAATGTCACGTTAAGGTGTTAATAATGTGTTAAGCAGATTAGTACGTTTCACACTTAGAAAACTGTGGTGCAAAGTGAGGTCTTTAAGAAGCTCAACTTTTAAGAAATGCCAGTTTGGTTCAACAGCCCCAACTTTGTTAAACATATTTAAGAGCCAGGTGGGACACATGCTCAACACACTCATTTATCCTTATCTAGAAAGCCTGACCTGAGATTCCGAATCAAAATTTCTGGAAAGTTATTAATGAGCCCAGGAGCAGTGGCTCATGCCTGTAATCCCAGCACATTGGGAGGCCGAGGTGGGCAGATTGCTTGAGCTCTGAGCCCGGCAAACCGTATCTCTACAAAAAAATACAAAAATTAGCCAAGTGTGGTGGCGTGTGCCTATAGTCCCAGCTACTTGGGAGGCTGAGGTGGGAGGATGGCTTGAGCCCAGGAGGCGGATGTTGCAGTGAGCTGAGATCATGCTACTGCACCCTAGCCTGGGTGACAAAGCCACACCCTGTGTCACACACACACACACACACACACACACACAAAGTTATGAATGAGATCAAAGCACAGAAATTAAACAAACATACATACTCACTAAAAACAGGAAAACTGCTTCGCTCTTGTCTGATCAAAATAATTCTAACTATATTGGTGGTTTAACAGCAGAGCATGACATAAAGTTTATCAGCTACCATGTGTGTTTTTACCTTGGGCAAGTGATTAAATGTGTCCTCTGATAAAAAATGTGGTTAAGAACATATACTCCAGAAGGTGTTTTAAGGAATAGATTAAAACGTATATTAAAGCACTTCGTGGGTGCTATATAATCATTTTAATGATTACTATCCTTTGTACAAGAGATTCTTGGGTAATTAACAAGATTAGAAGTGAAAATGACTGAAACAGTAATAGTAAATAATTTCTCATATATCTGACATCTTCAGTTATGCTTCAAATAATTAATTTACAAGGTTTATTATTTATCCCCTGAAAAAAATTATTTAGCAGTAAAAAATTAGATGTCTGAACATTTCACATGGATACCGTAAGGCCAAGGATCAATAAACCTAATGAAATACTCACACCAGGAACTACAGTTTTTCACTTTGTATTATTTTGTTGCCCACAGTCACAGTTGAAACATACTGAATGCTTCTGGAAGGTTGAGGGAATTCAAATGAATGTCAAATGCTTGCCTCAACAGAGAATAAACTAAGACTTAATGGCTTTTCATTGAGAAAGAAGAAAAACAAAACATAAGTAAGGGAAGACAAGGACGCCATACACCACAATAACCACTGGGAAAGCCCTAATTTGCCATCCAAAGCCTCAGCGACCATTATCACATTTGAGATATTATGTAGTGTAAGAGTAACTGGCATACAACCACATCCATTTATGAGTTATATTATTTAGACATTAAATATTCAGCTGTATTTTCTCATACCAATGACAAATAATCCAAGAAAGCAAACAGTTGTTTAAAAATAGTTTCACCTATTTATAGGAGCTAAAATTTCCTCATGGTATGGCTTTTCCACAAGATCACATGACATTTTTTTTTTGCTTTAACAAAATATACTTGGATAAAGTATTATGAGTCTCCTGCCTTGACTTTAAATTCTACAAAAAAAGCTGCAGGTCATTAAATATGAGCTTAGAGACATGTTGTAAAAGCTAAAGTCTCTTTAAAACATATTAAAATAGGCTGGGCATGGTGGCTCACGCCTGTAAGCACTTTGGGAGCCAAGACGGGCAGATTACCTGAAGTTAGGACTTGGAGACCAGCCTGGCCAACAGAGCAAAACCCTGTCTCTACTAAAAATACAAAAATTAGCCGGGTGTGTTGGCATGCACCTGTAATTCCAGCTACTCGGGAGGCTGAGGCAGGAGAATCACTTGAACCCAGGAGGTGGAGGTTGCAGGGAGCCGAGATCGCCCCACTGCACTCCAGCCTGGGCAACAGAGTAAGATTCCATCTCAAAACAAAAAACAACAAAAAAGCATATTAAAATTATTTAAAGGATCAAAGAATCACTTGAAATTAGTAAAAAATATTCACATATTAACTATGAGTTGACTATAAACTAATTTTAAATTTAAACATAAATGTCACACATGATACACCTCATTTTCTGTATATTTCTTCAAAGTAGTCACGTTGAATCGCTATACTTTTACTGCAATGATACCATCATTAGTGAAAACAACTCTGGGGCTGTTCCTTTCAAATACCACTAAGAGCTAGTTTATAAGTTACATAAGAAAACTTTTTTTTAAGACAGGGTCTCACTGTCACCCAGGCTAGAGTGCAGCCTTGACCTCCTAGGCTAAAGTGATTCTCCGGTCTCAGCCTCACAAGCAGCTGAAACTACAGGCTCTCGTCACCACACTCTACTAATTTTTTGTACAGGTGATGGGGTTTCATCATGTTGCCTAGGTTTGTCTCAAGCTCCTGGGCTCAAGCAATCCACCTGCCTTGGCCTCCCAAAGTGCTGGGACAAGTGTGAGCCACCATGTCCAGCGGAAAAACCTCATCTTAAACAAAAAGACAGTATTACTAAATGTGACATTTTGTCTTGCTTATCAAAAAATTTCAAGTATGAAGATTTTCCACATTCTACAAGAATGTATTTCAGACTTTGACAACACTTCCAAAAAATTATTTCACTAAAATGTTGTGCTCAAAGGCAGCAAAGTTTGAACTAAGTGCATCACCTCCAATGGTGACTCTTCTGAGATGAACAACACTCATTTGGATGCATTTATTCTTACATGGTTGTTTCAGAATTTTTCCACTTTTTTTTTTTTTTTTTTTTAAGACAGAGTCTCACTCTGTCTTGCCCAGGTTGGAGTGCAGTGGTGCGATTTTGGTTTACTGCAACCTCCGCCTGCCAGGTTCAAGCAATTCTCCTGTCTCAGCCTCCCAAGCAGCTGGGACTACAGCCATGTGCCACCATACTTGGCTATTTATTTATTTATTAAGATGGAGTCTCATGCTGTCACCCAGGCTGGAGTGCAGTGGCATTATCTTGGCTCACTGCAACCTCTGCCTTCCAGGCTCAAGCGATTCTCCTGCCTCAGCCTCCTGAGCAGCTGGGATTACAGGTGCGCACAGCGTGCCGGCTAATTTTTGTATTTTTAGTAGAGATGGGGTTTTGCCACGTTGGCCAGACTGGTCACGAACTCCTGACCTCAAGTGATCTGCCCACCTCAGCCTCCCAATGTGCTGGGATTACAGGCATGAGCCACCACGCCCGGCCTCCACATTGTTTTATAGACTTAAACTTCATAAATACATCTCAATGGATTATTTCCTTTGAGGATTATACACTTACACTGAAATAATTGAACCACAGTTGACTCAAAAAAAACTTTTGGCCGGACACAGTGGCTTATGCCCGTAATCCTAGCACTTTGGGATGCTGAGGTGGGTGGATCACCTGAGGTCAGGAGTTCTATGAGACCAGCCTGGCCAATGTAGCGAAACCCCGTCTCTATAAAATATACAAAAATTAGGCCAGGAGCGGTGGCTCATGCCTGTAATCCCAGCATTTTGGGAGGCCAAGGCAGGCGAATCACTTCAGTTCAGGAGCTCAAGACCAGCCTGGCCAACATGGCGAAACCCCATCTCTACTAAAAATACAAAACATAGCTGGGCATGGTAGCACATGACTGTAATCCCAGTTACTTGGGAGACTGAGGCAGGAGAAGCTCTTGAACCTGGGGGGCAGAGGTTGCAGTGAGCTGAGATCTCACTCCAGGCTGGGTGACACTGCACTCCAGGCTGGGTGACATAGTGAGACTTTATCTCAAAAAAAAAAAAAAAAAGAAAAAACAAAACAAAACAAAAATTCGCCAGGTGTGGTGGTGCATGCCTGTAATCCCAGATACTCAGGAGGCTGAGGCAGGAGAATTGCTTGAATCCAGGAGGCAGAGTTTGCAGTGAGCAGAGATCGTGCCACTGCATTCCAGCCTGGGCGATAAGAGTGAGACTTAATCTCAAAACAAACACACAAACAATAACAAAAATCTTTTTACGGAGCAACAGATGGACTGCAACCACTAACATTTTTTTGTATGTGTCAAGTCATAACCACCAGATTATTAAGAATGTATCAATCACTAAATTATCTTTGTTGTACAAGGCAAAGACTTGCTTTACCACTAATACCCAAGACCACATTACTTATATAAACCAAGTTATCACAGAAAACAAAACCACTCAAGAAATCTTCTGGCTCAATTGAGAATTCCAATTCCAATCACTAGGACTAAATAAAGTCTTTTTCCTTCAAACCGTAGTCACGTAGGTCTATAATTAAAACTGGTAATTAGGCCTGGTAAGGTGGCTCATGCCTGTAATCCTAACACTTTGAGAGGCCAAGGCGGATCATTTGAGTCCAGGAGCTTGAGATCAGCCTGGGCAACATGACAAACCCTGTCTCTACAAAAAATACAAAAATCGGCTAGGCATGGTGTTTCTACAAAAAAATACAAAAATTAGCCTGGCATGGTGGTGCACACCTGTAGTTTCAGCTACTCAGGAGGCTGAACTGGAAGAGGATCACTTGAGCCCAGGGAGGCTGAGGCTGTTGTGAGCTGTGACTGCATCACTGCACTTCAGCCTGGGCGACAGAGTGAGACCCCGTCCCAAAAAAACAAAAACAAAAAAACTGGTAATTAGTTTTTTGTTTTGTTTTGTTTTGTTTTGTTTTTTGAGATGGAGTCTCACTCTGTCACCCAGGCTGGAGCACAGTGGCATGATCTCGGCTCACTGCAAGCTCCGCCTCCAAGGTTCACGCCATTCTCCTGCCCCAGCCTCCCGAGTAGCTGGGACTACAGGTGCCTGCCACCACACCCAGCTAATTTTTTGTATTTTTAGTAGAGACGGGGTTTCACCATGTTAGCCAGGATGGTCTCTTATCTCCTGACCTCGTGATCCGCCCGCCTCGGACTCCCAAAGTGCTGGGATTACAGGTGTGAGCCACTGCGTCCAGCCTTAGTTTTAATACTATCATTGAATAATTACATACAAAACCTAGATTCTCTGTATATCCAGATAAAGACATCTAAGACCTGGAAGTTAAAGTTCAAAGTGTGAACAGAAAATTTATACTCCAAGATGGTCATTGTTAAACAGTAATAGACTTGGCTATGGTTTAGAAAAGGAGGGATTTATCAAAATTTGTCTAGAAAGACAGACAATATCAAGTGTTGGGTGAAGATGTACAGAAATTCAAACTCTCATTCACTGCTGGTGGCAATGTAAAACAATCCAGCTACTTTGGAAAATCATTTGGCAGTTCTTCTAAAGTTAAACACTGAGGTACCATATGACTCAATTCCACTCCTAGATATGTATCTAAAAAAAACTGAATGCATATGTCCACACAAAAGCTTATATATTATATGAATACAATAGAGTATTATTCAGCTATAAAAAGGGATAAAGTTCTGATACATGCTACAACATGGATGAATCTTGAAAATATTAAAGTAAAAGAACGCAGTCACAAAAGAGCACATATTGTATGATTCCACTTATATGAAACATCTAAACTGTGCAAATCCATAGAGACAGAAAGTAGATTAGTGGTTGCCAGGGGCTGAGGTGGGGCAGGAGGAAAGGGGAGAGTGACTGTTGATGGCTACGAGGTTTCTTTTTGGAGTGATGAAAATGTTTAGACAGTGGCAATGAGTGCACAACTCTGAATATGCAAAATTGTATTCTTTTTTTTTTTTTTTTTTGACGGAGTCTCGCTGTCACCCAGGCTTGAGTGCTGTGGCACTATCTCGGCTCACTGGAAGCTACGCTCCGCCTCCCAGGTTCGAGCCATTCTTCTGCCTCAGCCTCCTGAGTAGCTGGGACTACAGGCACCTGCCACCGCGCCTGGCTAATTTTTTGTATTTTTAGTAGAGATGGGGTTTCACCGTGTTAGCCCGGATGGTCTTGATCTCCTGACCTCATGATCCACCCGCCTCAGCCTCCCAAAGTGCTGGGATTACAGGTGTGAGCCACCACGCCCGGCCCAAAATTGTATACTTAAAAAAAAAATTTTTTTTTTTTCAGACAGGGTCTCTCTCCATTGTCCAGGCTGGAGTGCAGTGGCTTGATCTCAGCTTGCTGCAGCCTCAACCTCCCAGGCTCAAGTGATTCTCCCACCTCAGCCTCCTGAGTAGTTGGGACTACAGGCATCAACCACCACATCCAGCTAATTTTTGCATTTTTTTGTAGACGCAGGGTATCACTATGTTGCCCAGGCTGGTCTCGAACTCCTGGGCTCAAGTGACTCTCCCAACCTCAGCCTCCCAAAGCGCAGGGATTATAGGTGTGAGCCACGGTGCCCAGCCAATTGTACACTTCAAGGGTGAATTTCATTTCAATGAAGTTTTTTTTCTTTTTTTTTTTTTTTTAACTTGCCTAGAGGGGTCAGAGTCAGGTTATCAAGATGGGTATTAAATGGAAAGGATAATGTCCCATGATAAAGGAAAGGCATTCAAACCAGGTGGAAAGAGTATGCAAAAGCAGAGAGACACGTGAGGATGTCAGGGCATGGCAAAGGGGGCAATGGTGAGATGGTCAGCATAGCTGAAGCACAAAGTAGAGTTTAAAGCATCCTTCTACAGACATTACCAAACACTATGATGATTTAAGATGATTAACGAGTATTATTCCATATAAATGATCAATTGAGACAAATGGTTTTAAGACTTTTTTTCTAGCATTATAGTGGAGATAATGTACAAAACATTCATTTGTCATTCTGAGCTTTTTGGGCAGACTTTGTGGCTTAGCCAGCTCCTAGAGTCTTCTTGGATCAACTGCCCTGATGATACCCTCAACAATGTGTCATAAACACTTCCCTGAGAATAGCCCAGAAGTTCACACAGGCTTACTTGGAATCACATCAACGACAGTACAATCATCAGATTTTCAGAATACAAGGTCAGCATCTAGCCTCTTACCAAAATGACTTTCAATCTGCTTTGGCTCAGCACTCGTGCAAGTAAGGTGAGCTATATAACAGATTATGAAGAGACTTGTATGAGATGCTAAAAAATATTTTTATAAGCCAGTGGCTTTTTGAAATGTAGTACATATATGATTGGGTGCTACATGAAACAGGCATTTCATAGTTCTGTATTTCCTTTTATTGTTGCCTTTTGTTGGTTTTCTAGTTATGGCAATCAATATTGATTTTCCATTCACAGCATAAATTTTCCTTTAAGAAAAAAAAAGTCTATAAAAATACTGAATAAATAATATAGATGGTTATGAAGAAACAGCAAAAAAAAAAAATTCCCAAAGTAGTACATGAATGCCGTAAGCATGAAAAGTTAGCTAAAAGGAGCACGTAAAGATTTTACCTGGAAGTGAGATGGTCACATTTCAGAGAGATGATTCTGGCAGTAATGTGTAAGATGGAGGCAATGGGGTAAAATACCAGTGACAAATACTCCAATTAGGAAATTGTAATAGCCTAGACCAGAGGTCAGCAAAGTATGGCCCACTTACAATATCCTGCCCACAGCCTGCTTGTGACCTATTTTTGTATGGCCTCCAAGCTAAGTATGATTCTTTTTTTTTTTTTGAGAGAGAGTCTTGCTCTGTTGCTCAGGCTGGACTGCTGTGGCGTGATCTCAGTTCACTGCAACCTCTGCCTCCCGGGTTCAAGCGATTCTCCTGCCCCAGCCTCCTGAGTAGCTGGGATTACAGGCACACACCACCACACCCAGCTAATTTATCTTTAGTAGAGGCAGGGTTTCACCATGTTGGCCAGGCTGATCTCGAACTCCTGACCTCGTGATCCACCCTACCTCGGCTTCCCAAAGTGCTGCAATTACAGGCGTGGGTTCTTACATTTCTTTTTTTTTGAAAAAAAAGAAAATTAAAAAAACTTTATATAGACTATAAAGTCTAAAATGTTTACTATTTGGTCCTTTACAGAAAAAGTTTGCCAACCCCAGCTTAGACAACTGCTGAAGCTACCAAATAAGTTGGTAGCATGAGAGTGACGCATAAAACAAAATCTCTGAAGCAGAATCAATAAGACTTAATGACTAATCAGATGTATGTGGTAAGAGCAGGTAAAAATTAAGATTCTATAAACTCAGACAGATAGGGATACGATCATCCAAGAGAAGAAAACAGAAAGGACAGTATCTTTTTAAAATTAAATCATTTTTCTTTTATCATGAAAAATAAGTGACCACAAGCCAAAATTAGATAACAGACTTACAGTATTATACCATTAGGAAGACAAACTTGCTCAAAGATGAGCATTCACCCTCAGAACCTATGTTTTACAACTATGGAGAAATGTGTTCTTTTTCCTATATTAGATTTCCAAAATGAAGAGGCTGACATTTTACTATTGAAGAGAATCATGCTTATATACAATTCTAGAAGGTACTCACAATTAGGCCTCTCATAACAATGGCCTGTCTTTTTGCATATCCATTGCTCACAAAACTTCCGAATAGTTTCTTCCTCTCTCTCTCTCTTTTTTTTTTTTTTTTTAAAAAAGAGGCTGGAATTCTCCTTTGTTGCCCAGACTGGATTCTGAGCTCAAGTGATCCTCCCACCTCAGGCTCGCAAGTAGCTAGGATTACAAAATAGTTTCTTGAAAAACAACTGTCTACACTAAAAAGCCACTTTTCAGTGCTATATACTACTAAAATGTTTTAAATGTTCTACTTTTAATGTTCTACTTACAAACCTAGTAGCATAAAAATTTTAATCCTGAAAACCTGAATTGCTTTCAGACAAGATCAGGTGCATTCAGGGTGGTATGGTTGTAGGCCTGAACTGCTTTCAGAAATAACCAAACATACATAAATTCATTTCAAAACAAAATTTTTTTGAGACAGGGTCTCGCTCTGTCCCCTTAACCGGCTGAAGTGCAGTGGTGGGAACATAGCTCACTGCAATCTTGAACTCCTGGGCTCAGGAGATCTACTTGCCTCAGGAGATCTACTTGCCTCAGCTTCCCAAGTGGCTAAGACTATACAGGTGTGTGCCACCACACCTGGCTAATTTTTTAAAAAATGTATTTTGTAGAGACAGGGTCTCATGATGTTGCTCAGGCTGGTCTCAAACCCCTGGCTTCAAGTGATCCTCTTGCCTTGGCCTCCCAAAGCACTGGGATTATAGGCATGAGCCACTGAAGCTGACCTCATTTCAAAATGTTAGAAGTTCTATTTAAAAGAGACATGAAGGCCAAGCGCGGTGGCTCACGCCTGTAATCCCAGCACTTTGGGAGGCTGAGGTGGGCAGATGAACTGAGGTCAGGAGTTCCAGACCAGCCTGGCCAACGTGGTGAAACCCCATCTCTACTAAAAATACAAAAATTAGCTGGGCGTGGTGGCGGGCAAAGGTGAGGCAGAGAATCATTGAATCTGGAGGTAGTTGCAGTGAGTGATTGACCATGATCCACCCTGGGCAAAAACGAAATCTGTCTAAAAAAAAAATTAATAATATATAATAAAAGAGACATGAGGACAGGTGAATGAGATAGACATGGATAAAATTAAAAATTTTTAAAAAAAAAAAAAAAAATGCTTCAATTACCAAGGCAATGTCTGTGCAAACATCACTCAAGAAAAGATCTGTGTTCTTTTCATGAAAAAAAAAAAAAAAAAAAAAAAAAAAAAAAAAAAAAAAAAATTACAGAAGGGAAAACTGGACCTGTTTCTAAAGTACAATATTAAAACTGCAATTTGAAATTCTCAAGAAAGTGCTATATGAAATTTATGATCATTCTTATCATTTTCAGAAATTACTTTTTTCCATTTTCTTAAGAATTTTGGAAGAATCAATACGTGAGAGAAGACAGTTCTGGAAACATTTCAAAAACAGATCAACTGAAAGTAATGTAAGTATATAAAGAAAGACACAATTTTTTAACTTAATTTTTGTTTTTTAGAGACAAGGTCTTGCTCTGTTGCCCAGGTTAGGGTATCCATAGCTCACTGTAGCCTTGAATTTCTGGGCTCAAGCAATCCTCCTACATCAGCCTCCTGAGCTGCTGGGACTATAGCACACATCCCACCATGCCTGGTTGATTTTAGGAAGATGATACAGTGTACATACCGTTTGTAGCAATTAGGGTTCTAGCAGGAAACAGGTGGCACATTCAAACTGAGATATTAGAGATTATGTATAAAGGAGAAGGCAGTTTTTAAGGAAACTCTAAGAGACAGTGTGATACTATACCTGAAGTAGTGAGTGCAGGAAGCAGTTAGCAGAAAGCAGACACAGAGTAGGTTGTGTGGAGAGGGTCACCCAACAAAAACCATACTGCATGGATGGATGTTGCCAGCCCACAAGGATCCTGGAGAAATGGAGCCAAAAATATATACCTCCTAACCTTACTCTCTTTCTTCCCCCCAATCTTCTGCTTGTATTCCCTATGTGCCAGCTGAAAGCCAGAGAGGACAGGAGCCCAATGATACCCTCTACACAGGTCAGCCTCTTAGGGTACAGAGCAGGGTAAAGAACAGAGTGGATTTGAAGAGGCAAAGGCAAGATGTCCAGCATGTAGTTATGTTAGTCAGCACAAACTAATTTCTGTCACAAATAATCCCAAAATATCACTGGCTAAGACAACGAAAGTTTATTTCTCTTAGATCACGTCTTCTAATGGTTTTACCACCTTCTATCTAGGGTCTTGGAGACCCCCTCTCCACTGAACCGTCTGTTTCTAGTAGGCGTTGATAGAAGAAGGTAAGAATGGAAGATTGGTGAGAAGTTAGACATCAGGCTTAAAAATCATATACAGTTGACCCTTAAACAACATGGCTTTGAACTGCGCTGATCCACTTATACAGAGGTTTACTTCCACCTCTGCCAGCCCGGGGACAGTAAGACCAATCCCTCTTCTTTCTCCTCCACCTACTCAACATGAAGATAAAGAGGATGAAGACCTTCATGATAATCCACTTCCACTCAGAGAACAGTAAATATATTTTCGCTTCCTCATGATTTTCTGGGTAACAATTTCTTTTCTCAAGCTTATTTCATTCTAAGAATACAGCACATACAACATTAACTTACAAAACATGTTAATCTGCTTATGTTATCAAAAGGCTTCCGATCAACAGTCTATTAGTAGTTAAGTTTTTGGGGAGGCAAAAGTTATACGTAGATTTTCAATTGCATGGAGATTCAGTGCCCCTAACCCCAGTGTTGTTCAAGGGTCGATTGTACATCATTGGAACTGATATTTTACTGGCCAGAACTCAGTCAGATGGTACCACCTAATTATGAGACTGCTAAGAGTGGTATGGTGCTGTGCCCAGAAGGATGAAGAGAAACATGAATATGCTAAGTACTATTCTTATCGTGTATTATGTAACACTCCAGTAAAAACTGGAACAGCACCCCAAAATCAATCTCATCAATATTTCTGCAGTGAAACATTAATATCCACACTAAACGAAACAAAGATGGCTAAAAACCTCCCACCTATGCAGATAAGACATTTGCACCAAATAAATTTTGGTGTCAAACTTTTTTATATTTTTATAAAACTTAAGGTTTTTGGAGGATTTTGGATTTTAGATTACAGACAAGGGATTATGAATGTGCATTGTGATCCACATTGTACAAATGAAGAAATCTTCTCAAAACAGCAGCCAGGAAAGTAGAGATGAAAGTTAAACTCAGGCCTGTGCCTTCCAAATTTATGCTAATGTGAAGAGAAAACTGCAAATAACCAAATAACTCTTACTTTAGACATCATTAATGATACCAGCCCTCCGACATGCAGAAACAGGAGGTATTTCAATGAATTCCAATACTTACTGTGTCCCTTTTTTTTTTTTTTTGAGATGGAGTCTTGCTCTGTCCCCCAGGCTGGAGTGCAGTGGTGTAATCTCAGCTCACTGCAACCTCCGCCTCCCGGGTTCAAGCGATTCTTCTGCCTCAGCCTCCCAAGTAGCTGGGACTACAGGCGCATGCCACCACGCCTGGCTAATTTTTTGTATTTTTAGTACAGATGGGGTTTCACCGTGTTAGCCAGGATGGTCTCAATCTCCTGATCTCGTGATCTGCCCACCTCGGCCTCCCAAAGTGCTGGGATTACAGGCATGAGCCACTATACCTGGCCCTGTGTCCTATTCTTTATAAGCACTCACTATATTAGAAGGTAGAGGGAATAGAAGGAATAAGAGGTGGTATCTTACCACAAAAAAGCCAGAATATGGTGGAAAATTTAGTTTCTTTAGTGAAAATGAGACTCTGATCAAAGTATAAAGTACTAAAATGACTGATTCTGACGTGAAGAATTAGGGAAGGATCGTATAAAAGGTGCTGACATGAGTGGAGCTTGAAGAAACAACACAATTTTGAATGAGGAAAGTACAGTAGTACCCCCTTAACTGTGGGGGATATGTTCCAAGACCCCTCAGGGATACCTGAAACCACAGAATTACAGTATTGAACCCAATGTATGCTGTGTTTTTTTCCTATATATAAATACCTGTGATAAAGTTTAATTATAAATTAGGCACAGTAAGAGATTAAAAACAATAATAAAATAGAAGTTATAGCAATATACTACAATAAAAGCTATGTGCACACGGTAGCTCTCTCAAAATATCTTATTGTATTATACTCGCCCTTCTTGTGATGATGTGATATGACACAATGCCTATGTGATAAGATGAAGTGAGCTGACTGATGCAGCACTGTGACACAGTGCTAGGCTACTATTAACCATCTCATGATACATCCAACTTACGTTTATTTCTGGAATTTTCCATTCAGTATTTTCAGACCATGGTAGACCATGGGTAACTGAAACTATGGAAAGTGAAACTTAGGATAAGAGGGGGCTATTATTACACTTTGGGCAAGTTGGGGAGGCTGCACAAAGATACAAAGTTGGTGGGTATTTGAAGACCTGATAATGGCAAATTGATTATTGTTTGTTTGCGAGCATTTGAGTACTAAATAGAATTTAAATTTTACTTAATCAACATGAAGAGGCCTGGGGAGCTTAAGATAAATAAGAAAGAGAAGATAATGAGAAATCCAATGTTGGAGAAACATTTGGCTAGGTGATGATACAATTAACCAAGAGATTATGAGAAGAATATATCTAGATACAAAAATAGGAAGGAGAAAACGCTAACTTTTGAATTTTAAACAAGTTGAGACTGGGGTGTTTGAAGCATCGATAAAGCGTTTTGTAAGTGTAGTACTCAAAAGGTCAGGATTAGAAAAATAGAATAAGTCACAGTTTGCTCAAGTTCGAAACATTACTATTACTATTATCAACTATATATGCCCCAAAGAAATCCACAGAATGAGCAAGTGAGCAGAGAGAGGACAATGACAAACTCCTGTAAATTACTGTAGTACTCTGATTCATAATATCTACTCTGGTTGCCAAGAAGCTTTTTTGTTTGTTTGTTTACTTCTTAGATCTGACCACATTAACCTCCGGTTAAGTGAAGTTATTATATGTACCATATAAATAAGATTTACCAAGCATGGTTCTATTCATGGTTTATTCATTCAGGGGAAAAACGATCTTCACAGCACAGTACAACAAGTGAGGAACATGTACTGGCTTGTACTTCTGCCATTTATGTTGCAATTTCCTTGTATGTCAACACCATTGTTCACAGTCCTGCAATTTTTAAAGTGTGCTGGCCAATATGATGAAAACATTAGCAGAATACAACCAACTTCCCTATATGCTAGTTATCATGGAAAACAGCTGACCAAAAGACAAAATTCCTTCAAAAAATTTACTTTATGCACTTCAAGGTGAGTGGTTTAATACATTAAAAAACATACACAAACACACAAAACAAAATACATATACAAACACACAAAAGTTTGTAAACTCAGTATGAAAAAGTATCACTTTCATATGTAATCTTTTTCTTAAGTTTCATATTAATGAAGTTTAACTTCTTTTCTAAGGTTACTTTATTTACCAAAAATTAAACACCTGAAATGTTGTATTACTGAATTATTTTTTAAACTTCAAAATAACCATGGGTAGAAACTACCCTATAAACATATGTACAGATGTTCTAAGGAAAACGCAGACACCTTTAATACACTTACTTGGTTTAAAATCATAATAATCACAGCAGGCAAAATAGTAAATTCATCTAGTTAGAGTCAATCCAGTGAAGCAATTCATTAATGTATACAAGGTAACAGGAATAACAAATGCTATTCACTGGATTCTTTAAATAAGCAAGCAGATTTTAGAACTTTATTTGAATTCTTTAATCTCTGCCAAAGTCTATCTGCTTATACGTAGTTGTCTGGAAACACTCGGTTGGATACTTCCAAAGATCAAATGGCAGGTCAAGTTTAGAACACATGACTTCCTCACTAATTACATTTAAACAGCATGCAGTGAGTGAGAAATCAGATTCCCCATAGACGCTGGAGAAAGACTGAATTCTTACTCTTCAAAGAAAAATATCAAAAGGTAACATTAATTTGAAATGTTCTCAATTACATATTAGAGCCAAATGTAACTTTTAATATATATGTTAGAGTTCTACAGTTAAAATTTGGGCTTTAAGTCACAGACTTAAGTTCTAGCTTGGGTCATTTTTAGATATACATCCTCAGGTAAGTTATGCCCCTTGTCTGAGCCCATTTGCAAAATGAAGGAGTTGGTTTTCTTCATTTCTAAATCTTAAAACTATGAATATCTCTAACTATTTTTTTTGTTGTTGTTGTTAACGAAGAAAACCTCATCCCAGCACTGGGGAAATCCTTTGGTTTAACCTCTTTAGTCTTTGGAGTAAATATTTAGAAGTAATATCCTAATTTGTGACCTAAACTAAAACCTTAAATTGTTGGAATAAAGGTCATGAGAATCAAGAAAATACCAATATTTATTTCATTATTTCTTTTGTTGCTCTACTGTCCCAAATTGCCTCTCAGTCTTTGCCCCTACCCTACTCTATACTGATCTCAAGCCCCCATATTTATTGTATTGAATGTCTAGTGTTTTATTTTTTTCCTTTTTTAAATAGAAAAATGCCAATTAAGCTCTTTTTCAGTCTTGGGATTGTTTTTGCCTTCAGTTGGTAGCCCTCAATAGAAAATAGGTCTTCTGTCGGCAGATGTTGACAACAAAGAAAGGGAAGCTTTTAATTTGTTCACTAATAGTGAACAAGCAAACATTTACATAACACAAATGTACTGATAAACACAATTAAGGATATATGCTTGCCTATTTGTGATCCAAGTGTTCAATTAAAATCATATAATTATTGTGAAACAGAGGAGGATGATGTTTGAGCTATCACTGATCGGCCTGTTCTTCATGTTTGTCAACATTCCGGGAACAAACTTCAACATCAACAACCTCAAATTCTATGGCAGTATCCAATCCTGCATCAAGCCTGAATCCCAGGACCAGACCTAATCCCAGGATGAGCACCAATCCCAGAATGAACCCCAATCCTGGGACAAGCCCAGATCTCAAAATGACCTCGAGTCCCAAGATGACTCCAAATTCCAAGACAAGTCTGAATAGAGCAGTGACCCCAAAGATAGCCACAACCATGAATATGAACACTGTGACAAATGGTAGCACCAATCCCGGAATGAACCCCAATCCTGGGACAAGCCCAAATCTCAAAATGACCTCGAATCCCAAGATGACTCCAAATTCCAAGACAAGTCAAAATACAACAGTGATCCCAAACATAGCCACAACTACGAATATGAACACTGTGACAAATGGTAGCACCAATCCCAGAATGAATCCCAACCCTGGGACAAGCCCAAATCTCGAAATGACCTCAAATACCTAGATGGCTCCAAATTCCAAGACAAGTCTGAATACAGCAGTGACCCCAAAGATAGCCACAACTATGAATACGAACACTGTGACAAATGGTAGCACCATACTCAATCCAATGGACAACATTTATTTTCTATGTAATATTTTTGCTGTTTCATGTACACTTGCACTCAGGCTGAAGTGAACTTCAACTGCCTGCATTCTTATCTCAGTTTCTTATTATCTGCTGAATGACAAGCATGCTAGGAAAATATCATTTATTTCAACTTACTATTTAAGAAATTTTCATTATCTTAACTTGAATTTTTTTTTGCAAATTATAATTGTGTATGTTTAAATATTAACTTAATATGATGTTTTCCTTCCATATGAAAAAAGTATGTGCTACCTTATTAAATGCTGAAACAGGCAAAATACCATGTTTGCCTTTTAAATGTTTGCAAAACTGAACCGAAACTCAGATATTTATATTAAAGGTGTAAGAGAAGAAATTATGTAGGTGGTGTGTGTGTGTGTGGTGTGTGTGAGAGAGACAGCACACACGAGAGCGAGAGAGCAAGTGAGCAACAGTGACAGACAGATGAAGGATAGGGGATAGAGGATGGGGGTGTGGGATAAGGAGTGGTATAGGGGAAGTTGTTTTTGTATTTTATTTTTATTTTTTTGAGACAGAGTTTCACTCCTGTTGCCCAGGCTGGAGTGCAATAGCATGACCTCAGCTCACTGCAAGCTCCACCTCCTGGGTTCAAGCAATTCTCCTGCCTCAGCCTCCAGAGTAGCTGGGATTACAGGTGCCCGCCACCACGCCCAGCTAATTTTTTGTATTTTTAGTAGAGGGGTTTCATCATGTTGGCCACGCTGGTCTCAAACTCCTGACTTCAGGTGATCCACCTGCCTTGGCTTCCCGAAGTGCTGAGATTACAGGTGTGAGCCACCATGCCCGGTCTATATTTTTTTATTAAATAGACAAAAAATGCTAATCTGATAAAGTCCTCTACAAAATAACACATTCATCTGTATTAACATATTTCATGAATGTGTTAATACTAATACGTCATTTTGCTAAGAAAAGGTGCCAATTCTGCTAACCTTTGTAATGTATAATGATATTGCGCCAATGACAAGATTATTTTATACTGAGTAAAACTTTATCTTATGTTTCAAAAAATCATTTGTAAATCAGATGCCTGGAATTGAGAATTTATTTTCCCCAGAGTAATATATCTCATAACTGTTGGTTAGGTTTTCATGCTCATCTACAAAGATTTACCCAAGCATAAAATTATAATAGTAATAAGCATGTAATTAATAGTGCATTTGTTAAGAGCTTTGGCTTAGGTTTGAAACCCAATTCTGATTCTTACTAGTTGTGCTACCATGAATTAAATACATGACTCAGTGAGATTCCCAAACAAACTTTAGTAATAAATGAATCACTTGGAGTGCCTGTTAAATATATAAACAAGGCCCTGCCCCTGAGATTTTGGTTTGGAAGTGGAGGCTGGGGATATGTTTGTTTTAATGTTCCAGATCATTCTGGTAGCCAGGTTTGGGTTTCAGTTTATACACACATCAATTAATTGTTAATAATATCTCAGAAGGTTATGTGGATTAAATGAGAAATTATGTAATATGCACAGTTTCCTGATGCAGAGAAAGCACTTAGGAAATGTTAGCTATTATCATTATTTACTACTATCACCCAAAAAGCAATTGCCAGGTATCACAATATTCCTAAGAGGAAAACTCTTCTTTATAACTTGGGGTTTTTGTTTTGTTTTGTTTTAATTTATTCTTTCAGATAGGGCCTCACTTTGTTGCCCAGGCTGGAGTACAGTGGTGTGATCTCGGCTCAATGCAGTCTTGACCTCCCAGGCTCAAGTGATCCTCCCACCTCAGCCTCCTGAGTAGCTGGGGCTACAGGTGTATGCCACAATGTATGGTTGATTTTTGTATTTTTCTGTAGTAACAGGGTTTCACCATGCTGCCCAGGCTGATCTCAAACTCCTGAGCCCAAGTGATTTCCCTGCCTTGGCCTCCCAAAGTGCTGGGATTAAAGGCGTGAGCCACCTTGCCCAGCCCCTTTGGGGTTTTATATTTTTAATTATTCTTACAAAAACAATATATGCTCCTGGCAAGCCAAACAACATATAGATATATAACAGAAATATTAAATTGGTCCTCTATCTCCTCCAATCACACTTCTGGGATAAGCAATGTGAACAGTTAATATGTATAGTTTCATACATTTCTCAGTCTACACATACACATGTGCAGGTGCACACACACAGTCATGTACCTTGTAAGTGTAACGTAAGTGTCATCCCTTTTTAAAGCTGGATGTAGAGGACTTCTGCTACTTCTGCCTGCCCAGTATCCATTTTTCCTCATTCTGGTAACAGCAATTCAGTTTTCCTTTGTGAAAACCCTGCCCCCATGCCCTTCTTTTAGTTCATGCAATTTGGATAGGGCTGGCTTTACCACTGCATTCCAGGAAGGGCACATGATCCAGGCCTAGATAACCAAGAAATTCCATCCCCCTTGCCATAGTGACTGCCTTAGGAATTGGCATGTGACTTACACCAGGCCAGTAAGACCAACCACTTTTGCTGAAACCACAAAACTCGGAAAGAGGTGTTTTTCCACTGGGATTGTTAAGCTGGGAGAGCACAAACTATTACCGGCCACAGCGAGGGAGTAGCTGCTTGGGAATAAAACCGACACAAAGAAAGTAGAGTTAAGAGCCAGAGAAGACAGATGTTATGCAGATGATATTGTTTAAAGCTCTGCATCTAGTCATGCAAGAAACTAGTACATCTCTTGATTTTCTTAGGTACATGAGTCAATAAATTCCTTTTTGGCACACATAAATTTGAATTGCGTTTCTGTCACTTGTAATAAGCAAAATTAACACATTGCATTATTCCCTAATATAAATGTATCATCATTTATTCAACAATTCCCCTTTTGAAACACAACTCTATTGTTTTCCTTTTTGTTGCCACTATATAAACAATGTTGCAACAATGTCCTTGTATTATGCTACTTTACCACAGGGCAAGAGCATAAGTATATAGGATGGAATAGAAGGAAAAGATTGGAAAAGTAAATTAGGCCAAAATTACCTTGCATGTTTGACTACAGAACTTGGACTTTATACAGGGAGTCAATGGGACAGACAAGCTTTCTACTGGAAACTGGCTCCAGAAGAAATGTTAAGATTACCTAGAAGTAGTCATCTGGGGATGAAGGAGGAGGAGAATAATGCTACATTAGTATAGGTAAGACACAGAGTTCCAGCAATGCAGTGGGGGAAAATGGTTTCGAAAGACATTGCCAAAGTACCTAATAGTAATATTAGACCATTAAGGTCCAACTAAAAAAAAAAAATTAGGCCAGGTGTGGTGGCTCACATCTGTAATCCCAGCACTTTAGGAGGCCAAGGCAAGAGGATTGCTTGAGCCCAGGAGTTCAAGCCCAGCCTGGGCAACATAGCAAGACCTCATCTCTACAAAAAAATAATAATAATTAGCCAGCTGTGGTGGCACACACCTGTCGTCCCAGCTACTTGGGAGTATGAGGCAGGAGGATTGTTTGCGCCTGGGAGCTAGAGGCTGCAGTGAGCCATGGTAGTGCCACTGCACTCCAGCCTAGGCAACAGAGTGAGACCCTGTCTCAAAAACAAAACAAAAAAAATTAAAACACATACCTAAGAACAGCCCCTGATGAAGAAACAGCACCGAGTGGTCACATTTTTTATTTTTTTTAGACAGAGTCTTTTTCTGTCGCCAGGCTGGAGTGCAGTGGTGCAATCTTGGTTCACTGCAACCTCCGCCTCCCAGATTCAAGCAATTCCCCTGCCTCAGCCTCCCGAGTAGCTGGGACTACAGCCACCTGCCACCATGCCTGGCTAATTTTTTGTGTTTTAGTAGAGATGGGGTTTCATCATGTTGGCCAGGACGGTCTTCATCTCCTGACCTCGTGATCTGCCCGCCTCAGCCTCCCAAAGTGCTGGGATTACAGGCATGAGCCACTGCGCCCAGCCAAGTGGTCACATTTTGAATCACATGACTGCTGGGCCAGGAGCACATACTGGACATAGGGGCAGCCAGAAATCAACTGGCTGGCCAGAACCTAACATTAAAGTTTCTGCCAAGCAGAGGTACTTTTTAGCTGAATCATATTTTCTTTCTGGAATTTCAGATGTGCAGTACTGAGATAATGAACGGGTTACTATCTGGGGCAAAAGCTGAAAGGATACAGAAAGATGAAAATCATGAGGAAGAGTTGAACACAAAACCAAGAGACAGTCAAAGAGCGTAGCCAGTTCCAGCACCACAGCCATCTAGTTCTCTATATCTGGGTAGGCTCTGCTCTAATTCATGCTTTTCCTAAAAACTATCCTTGAGAAAATACAAATGACTGCTTTGCAATAAAAGCCTAACTAAAACAACTTAATTGATTGCCCAGGATCTCACAGGTAAAACCAAGATTTGGTGACTAACGATGAGAAAGATAATAAGAGGAAAGAATTTAAAATGATTAGGGTCTCTAGATGGGGAACTAGAAGGGATGACGATGGTACTGAGAAAGAGAAATATGGTGTGAAGAGGAGGTTGATTTGAAGACGTACTGAATTAAGTTTTGGACATTTCAAGTCTGAAACGTCTGTGGACTATCGATAAGGAGATTAGAAAATCCACAATTCAAAAAGCATTACTTAATACATAGAAGTCTAAGCCACAGAAACACAGGAATATCAAAAGAGAAGTCAAACCCAAGTGCTCTTTGACAAAACTGATGGCATACAGACAGACAAGACCTTCATAACAGGGTAAATGGACGCTCTGCTCTGATGTACTGTGTACTCATCTGTCTTGGAGCTAGGCTTCACACCAGGTGAAAATGAAGGCCAGGAGGAGCTCCAGTAAGTCTAAGTAAGAAACTAAAAGGATTGAAAATCTGAAACTGACAGTGCCATATCCCCCAAAAAAAGAATGAAAGAAAAAAAGAAAATCTCAAATTTACTCCTTACACAACTTTATAGGTCACAAAACACTTTACAGGAGAGGTAGACAGATTTTATAAGCACATCCCACACCTTTAACATATGAAGCAACAGATTTGGAAAAATAAACTTATCTAAGATTATGCAGCTAAGGCCAGGTGCGGTGGCTCACACCTATAATCCCAGCACTTTGGGAGGCTGAGGCAGGCAGATCACCTGAGGTCAGGAGTTCAAGACCAGCCTGGCCAATGTGGTGAAACCCCATCTCTACTAAAAATACAAAATTAGCCAGGCATGGTGGTACAGGTCTGTAATCCCAGCTACTCAGGAGGCTCCGACAGGAGAATCACTTGAACCCAGGAGGTGGAGGTTGCAGCGAACCAAGATCGCTCCATCGCACTCTAGCCTGGGTGACGAGTGAAACTTCATCTCAAAAAAAAAAAAAAAACAAAGATTATGCAGCTAATAAGCAGCAGAGCTGAGAATTCTTAGCATTCTCTAGCCACAAGACTCAATAGGTTTCATGGAAACCAAACTGATTGAATCTCACTAAGGGATCTGCAGCAGGTCCAATCTTTCCTTTCGCTTTTTCTAGATCACCACAGAGAAGGAATACAAATGTAACAGTTTCTGATCCTGGAAAAAAAAAAAAAACAAAAAAAACGCAGCTTTGTTTTCCAGAAATCTTTGCTATTTGTAACCTAATAAGATTTTAAAGAAGAGGGGGACAGACATCTTCTACCTCCCTTACCAATGTTTGCTTTTTACTTAGACAACAAAGGGAAAGTAAAAATATCCTGGTTGTATTAAAGGTTGGGGTTAGAACACAAATATGGTTCATCTCAAATGCAAATGAAAATTAAAATGATCTTAGGCAATTTAGAAATGGCAACTGAGATGAGAGCTGGAGAGAGGCCTTTCATGGGAAGGTGGAGGAGGGGTTACTTAGAGTTGTTAAACGGCAGGGGGTGGGGGGAGGTTCAGTGCAATTTTCTTACTTTCTTGATTCCCTAATACTCCAGTCCTTTGGACTTCTTGGTCTTAAGGCTATCTGAATGACCCTATTAGACAAGTTTCCCATCTTCCACTGATCTTCCTTCACTGTCTCTCTACTATTTCTCAACCTCGATTTGTTTCCTACACACTGCCACCCGTGGCCAGCAAGTTGACTAACAATGTAAGTCTACTAACTTAATGGTCATGGATGTTAAATACTGTTAAATTCAGAAAAAAATACTGTTAAATTCAGATTAAGTCTATAACTAATGAGTAGCAGAACTAGGTCTAAACATGGAATCTCATGACCTGAGATTCCAAAGTCAGAGGTTTCTCTATGTATCGTGTTGTCTCTAAGGCTCAATTACCATGAATGTATGTCATGGTAAATGGAAAGAAGTAAAACTGACCAAATAACGTCACAGATGAGTTTTCAAAAGTAAGGTAAAATGAGGCAAGAAAGAAAAGACAATGGTAGGGAAAGCAAGGCAAGCATCATACCTATTATTAAGGAAGAGCTCACAACATTTCCAGAAAGGCTTTCTAGGAGCTAGCCTCAACTGAGGGCAGCATGAACAAGCACTGTTTTCCAGGCCACCCCTTGCACCATCTTCATAAAGATTTTTCACCACTCCTTTGAATTATTTTTTAAATCACCCTGGTGCTGTCTTTCACAGCATGTTTTTAAAAGTTCTCAGAAATAGGCTCTTACAGTTTTATTTCTTCCTTTAAAAAAAGTTCCCAGTTATCATGTTGTGAGTACTATTTAATCAGAATATACTTGAAAACAAAAGATTCTTTGTGGGTTTTTAACTCTTGGTAATTAATCCATTGCAGGCGGTATTTTAAAAAATGATGTAGGACAAAGAAACCAATATGAAATGGGTAGTATGAAAAGCAGCTACTAGATACTGACCATCATTTTAGGAAAGGCAGGCTATTTACCCTGCTATATGCTCCCAAGTAAACTTGTCTTCAATTCCTGTTAAGTCAATCGGGAAAAACCAAACTTGCCATCTCTCTGTATTTGCTGTAATTTAAAAAATTATGTTAAGAGACCCAAAACATAGTATTTCTTACCTCCGTGCAACATAATAAAAAATAGGATTCCCAGCTTTGGAAGTCCCAGCTTGGTAGAAAATACTTAACGTTTTCAAAGCCTTGAATTCTTCTTTTTCATGTACCTGATGCCTAAAAGAAAAATAACAGAGTAATTATGAGGCTTTATGTTGTCTACTGAGTAAGTAAAAAAGTCTATAATTGGATAAACAATAAAATACTAAAATGAAAAAATATTTTAAAAGCAACAGGCATTCTAAAGGGTAATTTGGCAACATGCAACAAAAATTTCAAGGTATTACTCTTTGAACCACAAAAGCACTTTTAGGACTATTCTAAGAGAAATATTGGGCAAGGATATTAACCATAGGATTGGTTTTACTCATGACATTTTTGTCCCAGACAGAAGTTTATGATTTTTTAAATAATTCATTTTATCAATCTTTTCTAGTTTATGGATTTTGAATGGATGAAAAAGGTCTTGCTTTGCTCATGTTTTTTTTTTTTGATTTATGGAAGTTTATCATAAATGGTATGCAAATATTTTTCCAAATCATTACTCAGTTTTATCAAAACCATTTAGTGAAAGTCCATCCTAATCTTGATTCTGAATACTAGTTTTATCATATATTATGTTCCCATATGTATTAAAGCCTGGCTTAATTTTTATATAGTTTGCTCAAGACTCAGTCTGCTTCTTTAACCTCAAGATTCATGTCATTCATCAACTCTAGAAAACATACATCCATTAGCCTTTCAAATATTACTTCTTCCCATTCTCACTGAGCTCAGTTTCTAGGGAACACCTACTAGACATATTTTGAACCTCCTCATTCTATCTTCTGCATCTCTTAACCTCTTTCCTATTTTCCATTTATCTGTCTATACTGACAGTATGCTAGGTAATTTGCTTAGAAACTAGCTTCAGCTATAAATTTAATTTTTTTTTTTTTTTGAGATGGAGTTTTGCTCTTGTTGACCAGGCTGGAGTGCAGTGGCGCGATCTCAGCTCACTGCAAACTCTGCCCCCCGGGTTCAAATGATTCTCCTGCCTTGGCCTCCCAAGTAGCTGGGATTACAAGTGCCCACCACCACACCTGGCTAATTTACATACATATATATATAATATATATAATATATATAAATATTATATACAATATATATTATATATATATATTTAGTAGAGATGAGGTTTCGCCATGCTGGCCAGGCTTGCCTCGAACTCCTGACCTCAGGTGATCTACCCGCCTCGGCCTCCCAAAATGCTGGGATTACAGGTGTGAGCCACTGCGCTCGGCCTAAATTTTTTTAACTACACATATTTTCTTTTACACCTAGTATTTCTATGAGCCTTATGTCTTGGGAAGAGATTGCATTAGCTCAGCCCATCATGCTGCTGGTACCAGGTCGGAATTTTAAAAATATTAATGGCAACAACCTAGATATCATTTGACAGGAGAAACAAATATACATGTGCATAGATAAATGACTGGGAGACTATTCACCAAATGTTAACTAAATTATTTCTTGGAGGATAAACAATTTTTATTTTTTTTTACTTTCTTTAGATTTCTATATCAAGTAATTTAATAATTTTTTTAAATAACTGAGAATATTATAAAGCTACCTTCTTTTTTTTTAAAAAAGAAAATGGGCCTCCAAGAGCATCAGTGGGAATTTAGAACAAAAATAAGATCTAACATTTATTAAACACTTTACAAGTACCAGATACTGTGCTAAGTATATTATATATATTGGATTACTTAATCTTCAAAAGCACAAAAGACTGCTTTGTAAGGGAATGTAGGATCTTAGAAAAAAGGAGTAATAAAAATATTTTCCTAGAAAAATGGCTAGGATGTCCTCAGTGATGTCAAATTTAAAAATTGTTTGTTTTGATTCATTCATTTTTATATTTATACTTATTTATATTTCTATTTACTTATATTTCTTTTTACTTATTTATATTTTTACTTATTTCTTTATTTATAGACAAGGTCTCATTCTGTCACCTAGGCTGGAAATGCACTGGTGCAATCACAGTTCACTGCATCCTTAAGCAATCCTCCCACCTCAGCCTCCCAGGTAGCTGGGACCACAGGTGTGCACCATCACACTTGGTTAACATTTTATTATTTGTAGAGATGGAGTCCTGCTATGTTGCCCAGGGTGGTCTCAAACTCCTGGGCTCAAGTAATCCTCCTGCCTCGGCCTCCCAAAATGCTGCGATTATAGGCATGAGCCACTGTGCCCAACCTATCTATCTATCTATCTGTCTGTCTGTCTGTCTATCTATCTATCTATCTATCTATCTATCTATCTATCTATCTATCTATCCTATCTATCTAATCTATCTATCTAATCTATCTATCTAATCTATGTATGTATCTATCTATCTATCTATCTATCTATCTATCTATCTATCTAATAAAGACAAGGTCTCACTATGTTGTCCAGGCTGGTCTTGAACTCCTGGCCTCAAGCAATTCTCCCACCTTGGCCTCTCAAAATGTTGGGATTATAGGTGTTAGCCACCATGCCTGGCCTAAAAATAGTATTATATTTTTGTAGTATATAATTTTCAATTAGGTAATGTGAATATTCTGTATGGAAAATATGCCCTTAATTACATAGGAATAAACATTTGTTACACTAAGAAAAATCTAGTAGAACTAAAAATAAAAATTAATTTGGAAAGGACACTATATACCCATACATTCTTATGTTTATACATTCTTTCATATATTCATATATTCTTTTAACAGTATCAATGGTTTGGAGTTATATGTACAAAACCATGACCTGTAAGTAATACAACTAACAACAGGCACTTAATAATTCAAGGCATATTATATACAAATCTTTAACTTCTCGTCATCAGATTCTGTTTCATTCTGTTTTGGAACATACTATGAACATAGTACTCAAATCACAGACACCAAGGAGCACTTACTAAGCATAAAGTCCTGTGAAAGGTACTTTAAAAGATTCAGCAAACTACTCTCACCATATCATTATAGAGTTAAGTGTCTAACAATGAGGATCTTTTCATTCACAACCTAAATCCCACTAAATGGGATTCAAACAAATGTCCACAGAAATTTTATAGCAATACTGAAGTATACTATATTTTCTGAACCTTAATCTGAAATAATTTAAAACCATTAACCTTTATGAGGGTTCTGAAAAATGTTATAGTGTAGTAGAAAAGTCCTGCACTTAAAACCAAAAGACCTACGAATCAGGTGTGGAATCTTAGGCAAGTCAATTATTTACATTGAGTTGCATTTTTCTTAACTATAATTTGAAAATAATGTTGTCTTCACTACCTGGTAAGTATGAAATGTGAAAACTTATGAAAGCAAGATGATAAAATATGATTTGTTACTATTGTTATGACAATCAACATATAAAATAAAACACACCCTATATATATAAATAATATATAGTTGGATTCCCTAAACATGGCAATGTGATTATTAAATACATCTTTCCTCATAGTCTTCTATCATATCTAACAAGTGGCCTGGTGGCAAACTCTGCTTCTCAACCAAAAAGAAAGCAATCAACTATTTCAAGGTTGTACTTTACCTAGTCATAAATTCCTCAAACTTTGAACTGGTAAGGTTAAGGCTGGACCAGTGTGTATCTGCCACAGGTTTGTGCTCTGGAGGACCCAGGTATGCAAGAAGTGTTGCCATCTTATCAAAAGGTCGTCTTCCAACAGCTTTATGATCCCTAGATACAGCAAACTACTTAGAAAAAAAATTAGCAGTTCACATTTAGCACTACACATTTCTTTAACTTGTAACTGGTTGCTTTTCCTTTTACTGTCAGCTGATTTGTAAACAGCACCAAAAAGACCTCAGGACCATGTCTACTTCAATCCATTAATACTTCATAAAAGATTAAAATGCCCTGTCATTTAAACTCCCATCTCCCAACTGCTTACCCTTAGCTTCATAGTCCACTACTTTTCCCGTGAATGTGCTAATCATTTTCATCGGCATTTAAAAATAATTTGAACTCATTTTTCCTCGTAAGGAACTCTTCATACATAGGAATTTGGTCCCTTTACAAGTTTACATAACTAGATGGGACAGCAAGTAATTTATGTTACCCAAGAGACTAATAAGAGCTAATGAAACAATGCCCAAATTAATAATTTCGATTTTTTTTTTCTTAATTTCTGAGATGGAGTTTAGCTGTTGTGGCCCAGGCTGGAGTGCAATGGTGCAATCTTGGGTCACTGCAACCTCCGCCTCCTGGGTTCAAGTGATTTTCCTGCCTCAGCCTCCCAAGTAGCTGGGATTACAGGCCCCTGCCACCATGCCCACCTAATTTTTGTATTTTTAGTAGAGACAGGGTTTCACCATGTTGGCCAGGCTGATCTCGAACTCCTGACCTCAGGTGATCTGCCTGCCTCGGCCAACCAAAGTGCTGAGATTACAGGCGTAAGCCACTGTGCCAGGCCGGTATTTTCTATATAAAGCTTTATTTGCATATACTTAGAGTATCACAAATGAGTTTATCATAGAATTAAAACACTGACAATATTTTAATTACTGAATTCCTATGAATTGGCTGTTCTTCAGAGTCAAATGCCAACGCTAATTTGAACTTCTTTGGATCTATAACAATTTGCAAGCCATAAAAACCCAAAGAGCAAATCTGTGATTTCTTAACCTGACAAAAAAATAATAATAACGACCACTGGAACCTAGGTAGGTTTGTTGATTATTTAATATGACTTAACCTTTTGTTTGTATTTTTTTTTCAAAAAAAGAATCTTTCTCTTTCTAAACCATAATTCTCAGTCCAAGAAGATGCAAAGTAAAAAGCACTATTCATGACCAATAATTGTATTAATCTAAATTTAAACGGAGAGCGTTCACTATCCCCATGACTGGGAAATCTTACCTGTTGCTGGAAAGATACTGGCCAATTTTCTCCTGATTGTTCCAGAGTAGACGATGTAAAGCAAGCACATTGCCGTCACTGATGAAGGAAAGACTATGATTTACTGCATCACTTGTAGGACAATCAGATGCTATATCAAGGAAAAACCTTCAAAAATGCAAAGTCATTAGAATTTTCAACACCAGATACACCCAGACTTATGTTTGAATTAAATTTATATGAAGTAACTTTGTGAAGTAACTGAGATTACAAATATGGAGGGCTTGTTCCCACAATGTGACTTGACATTAGACAAAGCAAAATGGACAAGGAGAAAGTTGGCTTTCCATTTCTGATACCCGGCTTCAGCTTCAAAGTAGGCTCTGAAGTTAAACAACAACAAAATTAAGATGGATGAAACTTTGGAAAGAGGCTAGTATTTTACAGATAAGGAAATGAAGGTCCAGATAAAAGACCTCCCCAAAGACATATAGCCTGTTAGGTCAGAGCCAGGATTAAAACTTAGATCTTTTTAACTTTGTATGGGTACACAGAGTGCCAGAATATGAATCCTATGCTGACACTGACTCTCTTTCCAACATGGCTTGTCATTCAGCAATATACCTTTTCAACTCCAATTTCTCTAACAGAAAAAAAGTCAGTAACAACTACAACGATGATAAACTGGAAGAGAGAGTTGTACAAGGCTAGGTTAGATGATGAGGATCAATTAGATTCACACTGCATGAAAGCAGAATTCCAGACATAAATTTACAAAGCGCGTTCTTATGAATTATCTCATTTTCTTCTCTAAAAACAACTCAGGCAAAGAGTTTATCCCCGCTTTACAGATGAACCAATAACTCAGAGAAATAAAGTGAAATAACTAGTTATGGAAATCTAGCAGAAAAGTTTCCTAAAATCATAAAGTTCAGTTCCTCATAAACAAAATCTTACGTGTTTGCTTTACTTGGTTTAAAGAGTAACATTTTAGTTTAGATACACTTCCAAATTTAAGTATCACAAATACTCTAACATCAAAAAAACCTTATTAAACATTGTTATATATTATTGATACCAATTTGGTTTTAGTTTTAAATAAAAAGAATGCTACTTCTTCCTTGTCCACATACTGTACCATCCTCAAATCCTTTATTTAATTAGACATGTCAAAAACCCCTCTTGGTTTTCAAATATGAAAATCACTACCAAGTTATAAAAAATATTAATTTATTTCATGACTGTCTTTTATAGTAAAATAAAATAAGACAAGCTATGTCTTGACCTAGAGCAGGAAAAGAAAAAAACCTACACAGGAACTTCATGTAAAACATGTACATGGACTTATGTGAAACTGAAAATATCTGATTCAAACAGAGCAACTGAATAAGTGGCAAGTAAATTACCTTCGTGCTGCATCAAAGTTGCTTTTCACAAAATCATTGAAAGGCCGCATATGTTCTTCTTTTGTGAAGAGAACATGATTGGCAATACTCTGAAGTATCTACACAATAAAACAGGGTTATAAATAATCAGATTATTTATTGTATGAAGTCTATACATTAATATATTCTTTAAAAACATGAATTTTCTCATTGATATAATTTCTGCTAGTACTTAAAAATCAATCATTCCTCATTCTATAAATTATTTTAGGTAGTGTTTCTAACCTTCCCAAATATAATTATATTTACATGTAAAAATATATATTAAAAATCTTTACTGCCTTTTAAAATAAAAAATCCTACAGTTTACATTCTAGTCTGTTTCGGAATGTCTAGAATGATTATGCAAAAAATGATCTTCATAACACAAGACATCTGCTATAATAAAATGTTTTATCATGAAAATAAGGTCCATCAGGTACCTAACTAATGAATTCCTTTGTAATATAAACAAAAGCACATAACTGAAAACCATAGGGTATTTCAAATATAGATGTAAGAGGAAGTACTATAAGAAAAGCTGAAAATTTAGTTGGAAGGGGAATTAAAGATAGCTAGATTATCAAAATAATTCACCTTTGACATTAACTTCAAGCCCCTTTCGATTCTAGGTGGTGGCTTTTTATCTAAAATCCCTGCTTCATACGGTGAGACAATGGCAGGATTGATAAATCTGAGGAACATGGCACTTCCTACTGCACCGATGCTGTTCTGAGGGAAACGCTGGCTAACCACCTAAAAACAAGGAGTTGAGAATTGAGTATAAGGTTTGAATTAATATAAAGACATGCAAACGAAGAGTTCAAAGGTCAAACTTTGCACAAAAACTCTGAATCAATCAGTCCTCATGAATGACATATTTCTATTTTTTTCTTCTCTCAAAACATGAGAAAATAAAGTTTCCTCTCAATTCTAGTCTTATATCATATTAAAGTACAATTAAGGTATCTCAGAGGAAAGAAAAACCTCATGGATGAGATGGGTAGAAGAAACCTGAAAAAAGATCTTCACTGTATCATCACTTATACTGCATGTTTGATGAGTAATGAAAGCAGACCAAATTTTTCACACAAAGATGATCATAATTTACTAAGATTAATAGACATGAAAGTGTGGTCAACTTTATAAGGTGAAACTAAATTTTCAACAGCACACCCCCAAAACATCCTACACCTGATAGTACATATTTACATTTTGTTGTGTACCAGTTACAATTGAATTTAAGAAAAAAATGCTTGCCATATACAAAACAAAATCTTAGATTCTTACCGAGAAAAAAAAAAAAAACTTACTTACAAGTAATGTTACTGCCAGTTCCTTTTCTTCACAGCTTCCTTTATAAACAAGAACCTACCTATTATTTAAACCATGGAGGGATGGGAATTCTTGGGGACCTAAAAGAAAAAAGGATCTCACCAGAAGAGAGAACCCCTATATCTACCTCAATTTATACTTCTGTCAAATAAAAATAATTTAAGAACTCAAGAAATGGTTGTCCAGCCTGAAAAGCAATGTGAACCCAATATTTAAAATGGATTATTTTCCCTTTATAAAACATTCTACATTAAGATAAAAAGGTACCTTAGCTTGGGAAGAGTGCTATAAAACTGGTTCAGCTCCCATCCCTTTCCAGAGTCCCCTGCTTTAAATCATGTTATAGATGAAAATTATATTTTGCAATTTACATTTTTATATATACTATATATGTTCATTTTTAAAGAACACAATGTAACATTTTAATCTCCACAGCTATTCTTGCTTAGTGTGGCTAAACTGCTGTTTAAAGTAGCAGTGACTACAAAACTGTAGCATTCCACTCAATATTCTGTGATTCCAAGGATAAACTTTCATTTCAAAGGATACTGGTGGGAGGGGACCCAGATTTACATGTGGAATATCACATAGCTATTTTTTCACAATGCTTCAATAAATATTTCCTGTCATAAATTATGACAGGAAATTATGACAAATTATGACAGGCTGATTCCAGATTAACTCTGGAAAGAATGGGGATTATTTCACTTCATCTTGTTCAATGTAGTGCTTCATGCAGTCCACATTTTAAATGCGTTATCACTGCTTATAACCTCAAAATAGCTTTCTATAATCTCTAATAGGAAGTTAGTAAAAACTAGATTTTAGAGAAAATATTTTTAAGAGGTGATAAAAAGAGGTCAGTTGTAACTAATATAGTCCCATCTTCAGTTACACTACACATAGTTCAGGAAGCTTTCTTTATGTTACGGTGTTTATTGCATGAAGAACAACCTTAACCCTTAAATAAGGGGAAACTGGTGGTGACCAAATATACCTGCTTTATTAGAATGGCTTTAAAACCTAAATACCATTTATTTTTAGCTCAAATATATACATTTAGAATTCAATACAGAAGTTTTAGCTAAAACTATAGAAATATGTAAAATTAAGAAAAAATTCAAGTGCTTCGACTATTCCAGTACGGTGTTCAACCTTCTGGGGACGAGGAACCTCTTTGAAATCTGATAAAGTTTAGAAAAATGAATGTATGCATTCACACACACAAAATTCTTCACATAACTTTAGAATATTCATAGACCATCACGGCTACTGAGTGGTTCTTCTAAAACTCCCAAATTTTAATCTTAGGCAATTCTCTGGCTGGGCATGGTGGCTCACGCCTGTAATCCCAGCACTCTGGGAGGCCAAGGCGGGCAAATCACTTGAGGCTAGGAGTTCGAAATCAGCCTGGCCAACATGGCAAAACCCCATCTCTACTAAAAATACAAAAATTAGCTGGACATGGTGGTGCCACACCTGTCATCCCAGCTACTTGGAAGGCTAAGGCAGGAGAATCGCTTAAACCCAGGAGGTGGAGGTTGCAGTTGAGCCATCGTGCCACTGCACTCCAGTGTCGGTGACAGAGACTCTGTCTCAAAATAAATAAATAAATAAATAAAGGCAGACAAAACAAACCTATAACATTTTAAAGCCTTTAAGGAGTGAGTTAGCAGGAGGGAAAAGGATTAAAAATTGCTTTATAATTATTTTAAAATAGATTATTTTAAAAGAATTAGCATCTAATACGTTTAACCCATTAAAATTCTAAAATGGTTTTTAAAAAACTAAAAGCCATAGTTTAATTTTCAAAGAACCAGTTAGTTTATAAAATGTTAACCTGCTGTGAAACACATGGAGAGCTTTCAAAATACTGTTTTATTTTTTATGCTAGTAAAATGAAGCACTGGGAGTGGAGAAGGAACAAGGAAATTTGTAATGGTTATCATCAATTAGACAAAATACTTTTTTGAAAGTAGCTATTTACCGGTTTTCTCTAGGACAATGAAGTTTTAAAATGTGACTCATATTTACACCTGATTTAATGGTACTCAGCATCAGAATTTAATGAAAAACTGAGTGATTTCCCAAAAGAATATTGTAAAATTTACGAAAAGTACTACACTTTTACCATCTTCCACATCTTTAAAAATAATTCATGTCAAAACCCAAAATATCCACACCTCAGGAACACATACTGTTTCATGTATCATATAAATATACGTATCATTGATGGCAGAATCAATATAATTTTGGAACTAAAAACTGATTTTAAAAACCAATAAAAATGCTATATAACAAGTTTCATAAGTCAACTTATAAAAGGACTGGTTTTTTTTTTTGCATTCACCACTAACTGACATCAATGTAATTTTACCTCATAATACATACATGCTATAGTGGTTTTTTTAATCCATAAAAATCTAATTTGGATCCAAAAGACATTCTGCATAAAAGGTTAAAGTTGGGCCAGTCTGTGTGTTGAGACCAGTTATCAGCCAAATGTACCCTTTCTTCCCTTGGTAAAAGCTGACTACATAACGTGAATGCATGCAGTCATAAACTACACTTCAGCAAGAGCATTACTACCCATATATGCTTAGTTACTGCGTTCTCCCTGAGTTAGGCAGACAGTTAACTTTCAAAGTAGACCTCATTATACACTATATATTTGAGAATAATAAACAGTTATCTGTAATGTGACTACACAGGTATATACTAGAAGCCAGATCTTCTCTCTATATTTTACATATTCCAATCCATGACATATACACCCAAAAAGAAAGTCAGCTTGCTCTTAAATATCATTAGATTTTGTTAAAGCACACAACTCCATAAAACAACATTTTAAATTTATGAGTATACTGTCTTCATACTTTGGAATGTACTCTCAAGTATCTCAAATTACCAATTAGATTCCCCTTGTTTCCATGAGGAGCTCATATTACCTGTGCTGAGAAATACATTCCAAAACTTAGTGTTACCCAGAAATTTAAAAAAATTTTTTTTGAAAATTAATAGAAAAAAACATTTCAAGAAACAATTTTAGACAAAATCTTAATAAATAAAGCGTTGTTAGAAAGGCTAGAAAACATGCTCTAGAGAAACACAGAAAGTCTGAATTTTAATTATGTGATACACTACAAAATGGCATTAGTATAACACTGAACAAGAGTGTTAGAAGCAGCAAATTAATTTCAACAATGATGGTGTACATTATGTTAAACTCACATATGCTGAGAATTAGAAGGCTGAAGCATTAGAAATGTCTTTATAATCCAATCAATTTGATCATAGCTAGTCAAATTTACTTAATATACTCAAAAATAAAATCTTCAATGGACACAACAAAAGTATGTCTATAAATTTAAATTTTGATTTGAATTTTAAAAAATCTATATTTAAAGCTTAGATAATTTATATGTACAGCTTAGAAACTTATATGTAAAGCTTTTTCTTTTTCTTTTTTTTTGTGAGACAGGGTCTTACTCTGTCACTCATGGTGGAGTACAGTGGTACAATCACAGCTCACTGCAGCCTCAACCACCTGGGCTCAAGCAATCCTCCTGCCTCAGCCTCCTGAGTAGCTGGGACTATAGGAGTACACCACCATGCCTGGCTAATAAAAAAAAAAAAATTATTTGTAGAGACGACTCTCTATATTGCCCAAGCTGGCCTTTAACTCTTGGGATCAAGAGATCCTCCTACCTTGGGTCTTCCAAAGTGCCGGGATTACAGGTATGAGCCACTGTGCCCAGCCATAAAGCTTTATTATATGTAAAGTTTAGACAAGGAATGAAAGATGAAACCAGATGAACACTGTATTCTAAATTACACCCTTTTAAGAAAACTACCTACTTAGTTTTCTTTACATCTTACTCTACAATCATTTGGATTATATGAACAAAGACAGGGCTCAGCCTGATAAGTCACTGTGACAGATAATGGCAAATGTAAAATGAATGCATATTATATTTTGGACAAATTCCATTCACTGGAAGAAAATAATTACAACTCTCATAATTTTCTTCCTTTTAAATAAATCAAGGCAAGTTCATAGAGGCAGATAGTATATTCACATTATGTTTGCAGAATGATGTGTTTTTCTACAAATATGAACTCAGTTTTCTTTTATCTCAAAAGTACTATCTTACCATTTACCTCTTATTTTTTGAGGTAAAAGTAGTTTTACCACTAAAATTTCTATGATCTATGCACAAATATCTAAATTATGCCTGAGACTGCCTAGATAAAAATATGAAGAGTAAAAAAATAAAATTTAGCAACTTTTAGGTAAGATTTAGAAAGTGACACTTTCCCACCATATACTTGTAACAATTAAGAAACACTGTCATCTCTGGGAAAAGAAACCACTCACATTACCTTCAAACAAGAAGCAAGAATGAAGAGAGTCAGCGTTTCCTAAGGCCTTGAAATTAAGTTTCTTTGCATTCATTTATAATTTAAAAAGTAACAATAATAAAATTAGACCAAGGATATCCAACGCAACAAATGCCCACAAATTGCCTTTGGGATAAATCAAACCAAAGGAACACAGAGAATGTTTCAATGTAACTTAATTCCAGGGTTAATTGAAATGAAAGCTATTTTGTGCCAGAATTAGTAGAATGATTTTACAGTGAAGGTCAAATAGGCTGAAGTGAAGATATTCTTAACAAACAGCAAAAGATTTTTGTTTTGCTTTGAAAGAAACAGCTAATAAAAAGTTCTCCAAACTTACTGATTTTTTGTTTTCCTTTTTTTCTTTTACTGTAGCTTTATTCAGTAGGGAGTGGCAAGTTGCCTACAGAACAGAGATGAGCACAAACAAGTCACAGCACCGACTACATACAGCAACAAAAACAATGTTGGCTTGTACATAAAATTACACCATAAAATGTAACACAAATGGAATCAACAAAAAATTAGAAATCAACTGAATTTTGAGGAATGAATTTTAATTCTGGGTTTTAATTTTTATTACATTTTTAAGCCAAGCACTAAAACAGCAAGAAATGTTGAGACCCAATCATGTCTACTATTTCTGGCTATGAATCACAGAAAAACTCTCCCCAAGTGCATTTGAGGATATTAAATATTTACATTTTGGTTAATTCCTAGCTTTTGAGAAATGTAATATAAAATATTCATTACAAGTAGATCACACACTAAAAACATTTGTGTCTACATAATTTTTTCTTGGTATGTAAAATTCTTCTCTGTGTATCCTTCAATTGACTTTAAGTTCTTTTTCCAACACCTGGCATTTAATTATGATCCTACTGAATAAAGAAATAAAAATTATATGGATAAATATAAGAATTCACTTTAGAAATTCTGAATTAAAGACCTCTGTCTAAAAAAGATTACTCTTAACATTTCACGTATTTTTCAATGTTTGCAGGCTACTTCCTGAAATGGTTCTAATCAGAGGAGGTTAAAAGCTCTGCAACATTTGGGAGAAGAAGGTTATCAGCTCAACTAGTAAGAAGCATTAATATTATTAAAGTGAAGAAACTGCAGAGAAAATTACAGAACAAAACTGTAGGCCTGCTTAAACTTTTCACATATTACAGTTGACCATTTATCAAAATATCTCAAAAAAAAAAAGCCACCTAAAAAAAACCCCAAAACTCCAGACACATATTGGTTTCATCTCTCAGAGCTCTTTCTAGACCGAAGAGTTCTTTCAAAATTAAAAGACTCTTGATTGGACCAGCCTAGGCAGAATAATTATTTTAAAAATATTTTTAAAACCATGTTAGATTTAATCCACAAATAGATGGCATCTTATTCTGGGAATTCTGGACATCCAACACCATAACCCATAACTTGGGCTTTAAGTTAGTTAGACATCCATTCATCCACCCACCCATTCATCCATCCAAGCAGTTATTGTGCACCTACATGTCAAATACCATTCTAGGCATTGGGAAATAGCAGTAAAACAACAAGACACAGCCCCTTAGCTCACAGAGCTTTGTTTCAAACTTTAGACTATATACAAATGTATTAGTAACAATGGTATATAACTATCATTTATAGCCTTAAAAATGTGTGTAAACTACTTCAGTTTGGAGAAGCGGATTTACTGAAAAAGGGTGAGATTTATTTAGAATCATAAATTAGAGTTCTTAGAATTCTCTCACCATAAGAGAATATCCACTCTAGGAATTATTTTATCTTTATCCTAAAACCATCAGGAGAAGTGAAAACAACACATGAGAAAATGATTTAATTATAAATCTGACACATGTTCACAGTTGGCTATTCTTAAATAAACTTAATCCAGTCAACTAAGGAAGGAAGGTATACAAAGTAATACAGCTGGTTAACGCATGATTTGAAAAGGCTTAAAGGCCAAGATATGAACTCAAAAAAGGAGCTGAAGTCCAAGGAAGTTTATTAGCTAGCAATATACTCACTTCCCTTTTAACATTTCCCCAGTAGGTCCCAAAGGGACTACTATCCCTCCAGGCAGAACAGAGAAGAGCACGAAGGTACCCTTCTGTTACTGCCAAAGGCAAAGGGGCAAGAAAAAGCCAGAAGAGGAGAGATGAATAAAAACAAAAGAGCAAACCAAAAGAAATAAACTAGGTTTGGGAAGCAGACTCAATTAAATACTATCTTGAGACCAAAGCTTTTTTCCTGTCTTCCTTTCTAATCAGTAAATGTAACATTCCGTGTTACCAGTTACTAATTAAAAAATAAAGCCTTATTTAATAATAACACAGCATACTGTCTCTGCTCTTCAACAGTGCTTTTACCCAATACTTAAACAATGCACTGATACCACATTTAATTCATGTTTTTAAAGATAATAATTTTATGTGAAATTTTAACATAATAAACCAGGTTTGTTATTAAAATAATATAGGATATTTTATTGTGAAGTGCTCTAAAAAGCATAACATACTGTTTAATAATCACCACATACAGTGTTTAAAAATCTATTTTCACTATTTTCCTCCTTTTTTAGCTATGAAAGCTGGCAAGAATCTTGTTTACTTAGGTGGGAGGGATGGGAAATTTATTTCTTCATCAAATATTTCCTAAGTACTAAATAAGTGCTAAGACCCATTCCTTTTACATTATTAGAATCATGGTCTCAAAACGGTCTCCAAGTTTGCTGATGATACAAAAAGATTTTTCTTTTAGGATGACAACCACATGAAGAAATTCTACTACAATCTCCTAGACCATGTAATCATGTAGTCAGTCCCCATTCACTTTTAACCAGATAAAGTCGAAGCCTCTGTCATTTTAGAAACCCACTTGCTCTCTGAAACCAGTTACTACTAGGCCAACCAAGAAGCTGACTCAGACTATTTTTTATATGTGCTATTTCCTGTCTGCCTAGTTTCATCAATAGAACAATTACTAAATAAAATTTAAAGAGAAACCTGAATACAGCCCAAACTTAAGAGAAGATATTCACTGTATTAAGTTTCATATTATAACTAAACTACCCTTTAGACTCAGATTTAACTAGTTGAAAAAATTATATAGGATTTTCCTGTTTCCTTGAGCCTTTTTGTAAAGGCAGAAAAGTCATGATAAATTAAGAGACAAGGTTAAGTATGTTTTATCATCTATGTATACTGTGAAAAGCTTTTTTACAGATAGAACAGATACATCTTTAAAAATAGCAATGGGGAAAAAATTCACATAGAGCAGCCTCAAACAGCTTTTAAAATGGTGATTTCAATGATGCTGTTAACGTCTCTAAGCAACTGAAGCCATGTGATAAAAAAGCAAATGGCTGCGATGACTCTGCAAAGAGAGAGACAAAAAGACATGTGTTTTGATAACTGTGTATTTCCCTTATATCCACCCCTATCCCAAATTCCAGACCCACTAATGTTTCTTCCAGAATCATAGTTTCCAAAAGGCTAATATGCATTTGCAGGACCTCCCTTGGAATAAATAATTCCTAAAACTGCAATGTGCAATTCAAAAACACAGTAGAAGGCATAAAAGAACACAGACCAAATTCCCTAAAAAAGAAGGCCATGACTATGGCTATCTTCTGAATTCAGACGCATTACTTCCAGTGCTAGTGTTAGAAGGTCTAATAATCTGGTCGGAATGATGATGCAGTATCTCTTTTAAGAAACATGCTACATAAAGTAAACAGAACAATCAGTCTATCCTGGGAAAACCTGACACAAACTAATTATACATTAATGAAGAAACCAAAATCACAGATGATCAGGCAATTTACAATGCAAAAAGCAAGGAGGAAACCCGCCTCAACTGTGAAACACCCTGTAAATAATTTAGGTTAATAGATGACAACAACAAAAATCCATAATATGTTCATTTCAGCCACATCCATCATACCCAGTGGATTCACTGCATTTTAAACTTGCTCCCAACGCAAGGAAAATTTAGTATTTTAAAGTATTCTCTTACTTCAAACTGTTGCCTAAGTAATATTTAAGTTTTTTTCAAAGACAATTCCAACAACAATTCTCAATGTATAATTCATCCAAACTGACTCAGTATTATAGTTAACCACACACCATCAGCAGCTAGATCCTTCTTTGATAAAGCATTCTTCATAATTTAACTTTAGATTAATAATGGTAATCTCTAACTGTAAGCATACCTGGTATAAACAGTGGCACACACTTCGAAGTTGAGGGGGGAATTCTGAGGAGGAACTGATGATGGCATGGAAGAACTTTTCAGTCATCTGAAGGAGGTTCCGCTGGTTTTCCTCAAGGCTCTCTGATGGTTCTAACCTACAAAAAAAATAAAAATAAAATCCTAACACTTTTGTTTAAAACAAATAACGAAAATCACTCCTTAAAAGAGACTCTTACAGAGACATTAAGCCAAGTGCAACGTGTAGACTTCGTTGGAATCTTTAAACAACCAACTATAAAAAAAAAAAAAGACAACTTTGACAGGGCGCGATGGCTTACGCCTGCAATCCCAGCACTTTGGGAGGCCAAGGCTGACAGATCATTTGAGGTCAGGAGTTCAAGACCAGCCTGGCCAACATGGTGAAACCCCATCTCTACTAAAAATACAAAAATTAGTCAGGTGCCTGTAGTCCCAGCTACTCAGGAGGCTGAGGTGGGAGAATCACTTGAACCTGGGAGGTGGAGGCTGCAGTGAGCCAAGATTGCACCACTGCACTCCAGCTTGGATGAAAGGGCAAGGCTGCATCTCAAAAATAAAAATAAAGACAACTTTGAGATAACTGAAAAAAATTTAACAGAAAACTAGTCTTAGATATATTATTCAGGATTATTAACTTTAATTTGTGTGGAAATACTCAGGCTGCGCATGCACATGTGTGTGTGTTTTAAGTCTGTATATGTTAGAAACATGATCTCTGAGATATGCTTTAACAAAAGGGGGAGAGAGGGGACAGATAAAACAAGAATATCATGTATTTTTCCAACTCACAATCCTCTATGTGTATATGCCCATATGAAAAAATTACACACACATATGAATGATGCAGGTGGTTTTTTTTTTTGGTGGTGGTGGGGGCGGGGGATGGAGTTTCACTCTTGTTGCCCAGGCTGGAGTGCGATGACGCAATCTCAGCTCACTGCAACCTCCACCTCCTGGGTTCAAGTGATTCTCCTGCCTGAGCCTCCCAAGTACTTAGGACTACAGGCGTGTGCCACCATGCCCAGCTAATTTTATATTTTTACAGGGTTTCACCATGTTGGTCAGGCTGGTCTCAAACTCCTGACTTCAAGTGATCCACCTGCCTCGGCCTCCTAAAGTGCTGGGATTACAGGGATAAGCCACCACGCTCGGATGAATGATGTAGGTTTTTACTTTTTTCATCAATAGTAACAAAAGGCAACTTTTATCTTTCACTCTACGTTATGTTTCTGAGATTTATCCATGTTGATAGATGAAGATATAGTTCACTTTACTGCATAATAGTCTATTGTATACCATGATTTATCTATTCTCTAATTAATGAACATTAAACATTTTTCACCTTTATAGACACCATTGCAATGAACATTCTTGCACATAAGAGATTCTCTAAGGCAGCTATCTAAAAATGAAATTTCTGAGTTATTGAGTATACGCAGATTTAACTTTACCAGATATTGCCAAATAGCTCTAAAACTAGTACTGTATAAGAATTCTTATTCCCCTCCAATCTAGTAGGTGAGAAAAACATGAGGTAGCTCATGTTTTTAACTTCTATTTCCACAGTTCCTACTAAGGTTAGACATGCTTTTAGATATTTTGTGGCCATTCAGGTTTCCCCTATTTTGAACTGCATTTCACATCCAGTCTGACATTTCTAACTGCTAGATGTCCCCTCCCCACTGGTATCTAAAAATCAGTATGCCCCAAATTAACTGATTTTTCCTCTTACTCTTATGTCTTATCATGTGCTCTATGTTATCAATAGCACTATCACTTTCTTAATCACATCATTCAGGCCATCTCTGATGTCACTTTTTCCTGCTCTACTTCATTATTCCCCATATCCAGTCAGTGTTTTTTTTTTTTTTTTTTTTTTTTTTGAGATGGAGTCTTGCTCTGTTGCCAGGCTGGAGCGCAGTGGCACAATCTCAGCTCACTGCAACCTCCACCTCTGGGTTCAAGCGATTCTCCTGCCTCAGCCTCCCAAGTAGCTGGGACTATAGGCGTGCACCACCACCACGCCCAGGTAATTTTTGTATTTTTAGTAGAGACAGGGTTTCACCATGTTGGCCAGGATGGTCTCGATCTCTTGACCTTATGATCTGCCCACCTCAGCTCCCAAAGTGCTGGGATTACAGGCATGAGTCACCGTGCCTGGCCCAGTGTTGCTAACTCTTATCAGTACCACCTCTAAACTCTGGTGTTGTGATTAAAGGAAGAGATTCCACAGGCAGACTTACTAGGTTTAAATTTCAGCTCTATCAGTTATGGATCATTATGAGTTGGTCACAATCCTTAAATTCTCTGGGTGTCATTTTTTCTCATCAATAATACAGGAATAATAATGCCTACTTTATGTAGTTTAAATTTTACTCAATAGCAATCAAATCCACAAACCTTTACACTCTAACTAGCCTAATCTGAACTCTCAAAATACACCCCTTATGAAACTCACCACTTATCTGTTGTGTGTTTTATCCCTCTTGCTAAACTGTAAGCTCCTTGAAAGAAGTTACCTATGTCCCCTTAAAGACTACCACAGCAAGTACCGAGTAAATATTTGTTTTTAACAGCTGAATTAGTAATTTTGTTTCTATATTAATTAACGTATTACAGAAATGCTTTGGACACTTACGTCATTGCTCTAGATTCCTTAGAGTTTGCTGTGTGGCACAGCATATGAATACAGTAAGAGTTCAGAAATTAGTATGGACTGCAAAGCAAGAAATATTTCATTGAACAGGTGAGTTCTAAAGGAGGCACAGAATTTGCATAGACAAAAGAAGTAAGGGTATTTCAGAAAGAGAAAGTAGGTAGGGCAGGTAATCAATCCAATAAACATTTAGTGCACATCTACTATTTGCCATCTTAGTATCAGGTGCTGAGGATTCAACAATTGCCTTTTGACCTTTTCAAAAAGGAGAAAGACATATAGACCAGCTATTCCACACTAAGTACTCAATACAATAATTCAAGGGTATTGTGATAAATATATATTTGGTCTCTGCTCCTGATTCCTGACACATTGCTCTTAAAACCCTTGGAATCTCTGGAAGTGCTGAGTGTCTTTTGTATGATTGTGAGATGACTAGTGGCTGGGAGGCCCTAGGGAGCTTCAAGATGGGGCTAGTCACCAGAAAGACCAAGCTTCGATTAGAGGGTTGAGACCCACTCCCCAACCTCCAAGGAGAGGAGAGAGGCTGAAGATGAGTTTATTATCACCAATGACCCATGATTTAATCAATCATGCCTATGTAATGAGGTCACCATAAAAACCCAACGAACAGAGTTTGAAGAGCTTCCAGGTTGCCGAACACATAGAGGTGCCTGGAGGGTAGTGCACCTGGAGACAGCATGGAAGCTCCAAGCCCCTTCCCACATGCCTTGCCCTATGTGCATCTTTTCCATCTGGCTGTTCATCTGTATCCTTTGTGATATCCTTTATAGTAAGTAGGCAAACAAACGTAAAGTATGCCCCTGAGTTCTGTGAGTCATTCTAGCAAATTAATCCAACTCAAGGTGAAGTTGTGAGAAGCACAGGTAACAACCTGGGGCTTGTAATTGGCATCTGAAGTGGTAGCAATCTTACTCAGCCCTTATCCTGTGGGAAATCTGATGCTATCTCCAGGTAAACAGTGTCATGGTTGAACTGAATCACAAGGACACCTGGTTGGTATCCATTGGAGAATGGCTGATGGTTGTTAGGAAGCCACAGGAGGAAAATGAAGTTGCAACATGTGGCTAATTGAAGAGACTGTCTAAATATGGGGATTATATGCAGGGAGAACAGTTAAGCTACAACAGTAATCCAAATCTTAGATATGGAGGCCTAGGAGTTGGTGGGTATGAATGAGATTAACAATTTCTTTAACAAGGCTCAAAGAGACTGCTAGAAACCCTGACAATTGCCTATTTTGTCAAATTTTTTTTTTGAGTCAGCATAGCAGCAGGAACACTGCAGTCCATTTCAGGTTTCCCTCTAAAACAATACCTTCTAGCCACAGTGCTCTCTTGCTTCCCACATGCCAATGGTAACCTGCTGAATATTCTACTAATTCTGAACTACAATGAACATTTGTGTTCAATTATTCAAGTGTTCCTGTGTATAAAACTTTTCCCAAGTTGATTTTCAAAGAACTAGCTTGAGAACTGGAGGTGGAGCAAGATGGCTGAATGGAGGCCTCCAGGGATCGTCCCCCCATTGGAACACCAACTTGAACAATCATCCATACAAAAAAGCACCTTCATAAGAACTGAAAATCAGGTAAGTGATCACAATACCTGGTCTTAACATCATATTAAGGAAAGAGGCACTGAAGCGGGTAGGAAAAATTGTCTTGAATTACCTATACCACCCTTCCTTCACCTCCTGGCAGTGGCCCCATGGTGTGCAAAGAAAATCTGCACTTGGGGGATGGACAGCGCAGTGGTTATGGGACTTTGCATTAGGACTAAATGCTGCCCTGTCATAGCAGAAAGCAACACAGGGCAGAGCTCAGCTGGTGCTCAAGGATAGAGAACTTAGAACAGACCTAGCCAGAGGTAAATCATCCATCCCAGCTGTTGAAACCTGAGTTCCAGCAAGCCCCACCACCAAGAGCTAAAGTACCCTGAGGTCCAAAATAAACTTGAAAGGCAGTCTAGGCCCACAAGGACTGCAGTTTCTTGGTAAGTCCTGGTGCTGTGCTGGGCTCAGAGCCAGTGGACTTGGGGTGGATCTAGTGAGACAGCCAGGGCAGCCAAGGGAATGCTTACATCACCCCTCTCCCAAACCCAGGCAGCTCAGCTCAACTTGTAGCTCCAACAGAGACACCTTCCCTCTGTTCAAATACAAGAGTGGAGAGAGTAAAGAGGACCTTGTCTTGCAACTACCAGCTTAGCCACAGTAGGACAGGACACCAGGCAGAGTCCTGAGGCCCCCATTCCAGGCCCTACATCACAGACAACACTCCTCAACAAACCCTGGGCCAGAAGGGAATCTGCTGTCTTAAAAGGAAGGACCCAGTCCTGGCAGAACTCATCACCTGCTGACTAAAGAGCCCTTGGCCCCTGAACAACCAGGAGGGATAGCCAGGCAGTACTTGCTGTGGACCTTGGGTGAGACTTGGAGACATGCTGGCTTCAGGTGTGACCCAGCACATTACCAACTGTGGTGGCTACAGAGAGAGACCCCTTCTGCTTGAGGAAAGAAGAGGTACGAATAAAGGGTACTCTGTGTTGCAACTTGGGTACCAGCTTGACCCAGTGGGGTAGGGCACTAAGTAGGCTCCTGGGGTCCCAGATTCCAGGACTTGGCTCCTGGAAAACTTTCCTGGACCTGCCCTGGGTTAGAGGGGAGCCCCATGGCCTTAAGGGAGAGACTCAGAACTGGCAGCATTCACCACGAGCTGAATGAAGAGCCCTTGGGCCTTGAGTGAACATCAGTGGTAGCCAGGCAGCACTCACCATGGGCCTGGGGTGATGGCGGCCATGGGAAAAGACTCCTCTGCTTGAGAAAAGAGGAGGGAAGAGTGGGAAGGACTTTGTCTTACAGCTTGGGTGCCAGCTTAATGCTTAGCCGCAGCAGAATAGAGCACTAGGTAGATCTCTAATGTACCCAACTCTAGGCATTGGCTCCTGAATGGCATCTCTGGACCCATGGAGAACTCACTGCCTGAAGGGAAGGACGCAAGCCTGGCTGGGTTTGCCACCTGTTGACTGTACAGCCTTTAGGCCTTGAGCGAACATAGGTGGTAGTCAGGCAGCAGTACTGCAGGCCTTGGGCAAGACCCAGCGCACTCCCAGTGGTGGTGGCCACAGGGCTGCTTGTGTCACCCCTCCCCCAACTCCAGGCAGCTCAACACACACACACACACAAACACACACAGAGAGAGAGAGAGAGAGAGAGAGAATGACTGTTTGTTTAGAGGAAAGTAAGGGAAGAGAAGAAGAGAACAAGAGTCTGTTTGATAACCCAGGGAATTCTCCAGGATCTTACGCAAGACCACCAAGGTGGTACCGCTATAAGTGTACAAGAGCCACAGCATTATTGGGCTTGGAGTGTCCCCTAAAGCGGATATAGCTGCAGTGACCAAAGACTTAAGATAACAACACTCAAGTGCCTTCAAATACTTGGAAAGCCTTCCCCAGAAGGGTGGGTACAAGTAAGCCCAGACTACAAAGACTACAAAAATACCTAACTCTTCAATGCCCATGCACTAATGAACATCCATAAGCATCAAGACCATCCAGAAAAACATGACCCACCAAACGAATTAAAGAAGGCACCAGTGATCCATCCTGGAGAGACAGAGATATGTGACCTCTCAGACCGAGGATTCAAAATAGCTGTTTTGAGGAAGCTCAAGGAAATCCATGATAATGTGGAGAAGGAATTCGGAATCCTATCAGATAAATTTAATGAAGAGATTGAAACAATTACAAAGAACCAGGCAGAAATTCTGGAGATGAAAAATGCAACTGACATACTGAAATATGCATCAAGAGTCTCTTAAAAGCAAAATTGATGAAGCAGAAGAAATAGAGAGCTTGAAGACAGCCTATTTGAAAATACACAGAGGAGACAAAAAAGAGTAAGAAAGAATGAAGCATGCTTACAAGATCTAGAAAACAGCCTCAAAAGAGCAAATTTAAGAGTTACTGGCCTTAAAGAGGAGGTAGAGGCGGAGGGTGCAGTGAGCAGAGGTTGCACCATTGCACTCCAGCCTGGGCGACAGGAGTGGAACTCCATGTCAAAAAAAAAAAAAAGGAGGTAGAAAGAGAAAGAGCACTATGGAATGTACGCAAAGAGGTAATAACAGAGAACTTATGAAACCTACGGAAAGATATTTATCAATATTCAAGTCCAGGAAGGTTATAGAACACCAAACAGATTTAAACCAAAGATTAACTCAAGGTATTTAATAATCAGACTCCCAAAGGTCAAGGATAAAGAAACGATCCTAAAAGCAGCAAGAGAAAAGAAACAAATAACATACAATGGAGCTCCAATATGTCTGGCCCCAGACTTCTCAGTGGAAACCTTAGAGGCCGGGAGAGAGTGGCATGATATATTTCAAGTGCTAAAGAAAAAAAAAACAACTGTTACCTTAGAACAGTATATCCAGTGAAAATATCCTTCATATATGAAGGAGAAATAAAGACTTTCCCAGACAAACAAAAGCTGAGGGATTTTATCAATGCCAGACCTGTCCTAGAAGAAATGCTAAAGGGAGTTCTTCAATCAAAAGGAAAAGGACATTAACAAGCAATAAGAAATCTGAAGGTACAAAACTCACTGGTAATAGTAAATACAAAAAATATTATAACACTATAATTGTGGTATGAACTACTATCTTGAGAAGACTAAAAGATGAAGCTTTTAAAAATAACTACAGCTTTTCAAGACACCGACAGTACAATAAGGTATACATAAAAACAACAAAAAGTAGCCGGGCGCGGTGGCTCACGCTTGTAATCCCAGCACTTTGGGAGGCTGAGGCGGGCGGATCACGAGGTCAGGAGATCGAGACCACGGTGAAACCCTGTCTCTACTAATAATACAAAAAAATTAGCCGGGCGTGGTGGCGGGCGCCTGTAGTCCCAGCTACTCGGAGAGGCTGAGGCAGGAGAATGGCGTGAACCCGGGAGGCGGAGCTTGCAGTGAGCCGAGATTGCGCCACTGCACTCCAGCCTAGGTGAGAGAGTGAGACTCCGTCTCAAAAAAAAAAAAAAAAAAAACAACAACAACAACAAAAAGTTAAAAAATAGGGGGATAAAGTTAAAATGTAGAGTTTTCATTAGTTTTCTTTTTGCTTGTTTGCTGCTTTATGCAATCAGTGTTAACTTGTCATCAGCTTAAAAGAATGGCTCATAAAATATTACTGGCAAGCCTCATGGTAACCTCAAATCAAAAACATACAACAGATGCACAAAAAATAAAAAGCAAGAAATTAAAACATATCACCTGTGAAAATAACTTTTACTAAAGGGAAGGCAGGAAGGAAGAAAAGGAGAAGACCACAAAACAACCAGAAAATAACAAAATAGCAGGAGTAAGTTCTTGTCAATAGTAACATTGAATGTAAATGGACTAAATTCTCCAATCAAAAGACATAAGAGTGATTGAATGGATTAAAAACAAACAAACAAAAAAACCTCATGACCCAACAATCTGTTGCCTACAAGAAACAGACGTCACCTATAAGGAAAAACACAGACTGAAAATAAAGCAAAGAAAAAAGATATTCCATGGCTGGGCATGGTAGCTCACACCTGTAATCCCAGCATTTTGGGAGACTGAGGCGGGTGGATTGCTTGAGGTCAGGAGTTTGGAACCAGCCTGACCAACATGGTGAAACCTTGTCTCTACTAAAAATACAAAAATTAGCCAGGCATTGTGGCAGGCACCTGTAATCCCAGCTACTCAGGAGGCTGAGGCAGGAGAATCACTTGAACCCAGGAGGCAGAGGTTGCAGTGAGCCAAGATCATGCCACTACACTCCAACCTGTGTGACAGAGCAAGACTGTGTCTCAAAAAAACCAAACAAACAAAAACAAACACACAAAATACACATGGCAAACAGGTACATGAAAAGGTGCTCAACATCACTGATTATCAGAGACATGCAAATCAAAACTACAATGAGATATCATGTCACCCTAAAGTTGCTTTCATCCAAAAGACAGGCAATAACAAATGGTGACAAGGAGAAAAGTGAGAAAAGGGAACCCTCATACACTATTGGCAGGAATGTAAATTAGTATAATACTATGGAGGACCATTTGGAGATTCCTCAAAAAACTAAAAATAAAACTACCATATTATCCAGAAATCTCACTGCTAGGTATATACCGAAACAAAAGGAAATCAGTATATTGAAGACATATCAGCACTCCCATGTTTGTTGCAGCACTATTCACAATAGCCTAGATATGGAAGCAACCTAAGTGTCCGTCCACAGAAGAATGGATAAAGAAACTGTGGTACATATATACAACGGAGTACTCTTCAGACACAAAACATGAGATTCCTGTCATTTGCAACAACATGGATGGAACTGGAGGTTATGATGTTAAGTGAAATAAGCCAGGCAAAGAAATACAACATTGTACGCTCTCTTATTTGTGGAAGCTAAAAAAATTAAAACAATTGAACTCTTGGAGATAGAGAGTAGAATGATAGTTACCCAGAGGCTGGGAAGTGTAGTGGGGGGTGGGGAAGGGGAGACCGGGGATGGTTAATGTGTACAAAAGTATATAAATAAGATCTGGTTATTTGATAGCATAAGGTGACTACAGTCAACAGTAACTTATTGTACATTTAAAAATCACTGAAAGAGTATAACTGGATTGTTTGTAACATAAAGAAACGATAGGCCGGGCACAGTGGCTGACGCCTGTAATCCCAGCACTTTGGGAGGCCAAGACAGGTGGCTCACCTGAGGTCAGGAGGTCAAGACTAGCCTGGCCAACATTGTGAAACTCCATCTCTACTAAAAATACAAAAATTAGCTGGGCATGGTGGTGGGCACCTGTAATCCCAGCTACCCGGGAGGCTGAGGCAAGGAGAATTGCTTGAACATGGGAGGCGGAGGTTGCAGTGAGCCAAGATAGTGCCACTGCATTCCAGCCTGGGCGACAAGAGTGAAACTCTGTCTCAAAAAAGAAAAAAGAAAGGATCAATGCTTGAGGTGATGGCACCCCATTTACCCTGAAGTGATTATTATACATTGTATGTCTGTATCAAAATATTTCATGTACCCCATAAATATAAACACCTATGTACCCACAAAAAATAAAAATTAAAAAATAAAAAGATCTAGCTTTGCGTTTCATTATTTTTTTTCCTATTTTTAATTTCATTGATTTCTGATTTCTCCCCGCCCCCAACCCGTCTTGCTTTAGGTATTGCTCTTTGTATAGTTTTCTAAGGTGAGAGCTCAGATAATTCATTTTAGATTTTCTTTTCTAACATACACATTTAACACTGCTAAGCAACTGCTTTTATTAAACCCCACAAATTTTGACAAGATGTGTTTTCATTTTCATTTATTCTTCTGTTTGTCTTTGCATTTCAGTTTGGGAAGTTTCTCTTGATATAACTATAAATTCACCGACTGTTTCTTCAGTGGTACCCAGACTACTGATAAGCCCACCAAAGGAATTCTCCCTGTTACAGCTTTTTTCTCTAGCATTCTCTTTTGATTCTTTCTTAGTTTCCATGTCTCTGCTTACATTACCCATCTGTTCTTACACACTGTCCATTTTCCGTTAAAGCCCTTAGCATATTAGTTATTTTAAACTCAGTTTGACGATTTCAAAATTCCAATACATCTTGCCACATCTGAGTCTGATTCTGATGCTTACTTTGTCTCCTCAGACTGATTTTTCATTTTTGTTAGCATGCATTGTAATGTTTTGTTGAAAGCCAGACAAGATGTATTGGGTCATACGAACTGAGGTAAATTGGACTTTAGCGTGAGGCATTCTGTTAATCTGCCTAGAAGTCAGGTTATGTTTAATGTTTGCTGTAACTGTAGGTGCCCATTTCCTCTAGTGCTCTTATTTCTGTCTCTTTTGTTGTCCCTGGGTTTCCCCCTGTTAACTGGGATATTGGGGAAGGGAAATACTCTATAATCTGATTATAACTCCATTGTTTTATTGGGCCAAATTTCTTAAAGTGTGGCCTTCAAAGAGTTTCTTTTCTTTTCTTTTCTTTTCTTTTTTAAGACAGAGTCTTGCTCTGTTGCCCAGGCTGGAGTGCAGTGGCGCAAATCTCGGCTCACTGCAACCTCCACCTCCCGGGTTCAAGCGACTCTCCTGCCTCAGCCTCCTGGTAGCTGGGACTACAGGCACGTGCAACCACACCCAGCTAATTTTTTGTATTTTTAGTAAAGACAGGGTTTCACCATGTTAGCCAGTATGGTCTCGATCTCCTGATTTCGTGATCTGCCCACCTCAGCCTCCCAAAGTGCTGGGATTACAGATGTGAGCCACCAGGCCAGACTCAAAAGAGTTTCTTAGCCTTTTTTCTCCTCTTCTTACAGAAACGCTAGAGGGGGCTGGAGGTGGCTAACTTCTAAGTCAAATAAAGTTCTGGTAAAGTAATTTCTCCTGAGGGCAAACCTTTGCTAGGGATAACAGAACACTGTGGTCATATTTAAAAATGACTACTTTTCCCCTTCCCCTGCCCAAAGCATGAAGGGATTTTTCTCCTATCTTCACCATGAGAGCCTGGTGAGGCTTCTGGAGGTAAAACTCACAAAAGTGCAGGGGTCGCTGCAAGACTAGGCCCCCAGGAGTTTTAACTCTCTAGGTACTCCATGCTCAGCCTCCAGCAATTCATCAATTATGATTTAAGCTTTCCCACCAGTTACTAGCTCCAGCAGCTTCTTCTCCTGGTAAACTGATTCTCTGTATTTACCTGTCTCTCCAGTTTTTGGAGTGGACTTAAATTCTCTGATGGATCTAAGAGCTGCTGATTTTCAGTTTTTTAGCTTTTTTCATGTTGTGAACACGCGAGTGTTGACTTTCAAGCTCTTGACATGTCAGAGTGGGCCTCAGTTTGATTTTAAACAACCTGAGTATATTGTTTGCCATCTAGTTCTCCTATCTGGACCACAGCACTTTGTATAGTAAATTTATTTGAAGCAGCTGGTTCACACTCTAAGTAATTCTTTAACCTTTAGAAAGTAAAATTGCTTAATAATAAGATTCAGTAAAATTGTAGGGCACAAAATTAACATAAAAATCAGTAATAATGTATTATGTACACTTGAAAATTGCGAAAAAAAAAAAGTAGACATGAGAAGTTGTCAAGAAAAAAACTGAAAGTGCTTAACGTCAAGAAAATACAAGGCTTTACAAAATATTGCTTTGGCCAGGCGTGGTGGATCACATCTGTAATCCCAGCACTTTGGGAGGCCACAGCATGTGGATCTCTTTAGTCTAGGAGTTTGAGACCAGCCTGGGCAACATGGCAAAACCTCATCTCTACCAAAATACAAAAATTTTGTATTTGCGTGGTGGTGCACGCCTGTAATCCCAGCTACTTGGGAGGCTGAGATGGGAGGATCGCTTGAGTCCTGCACGGGAAGATTGCAGTGAACCGAGATGGTGCCACTGCACTCCAGCCTGGGTGACAGAGTGAGACCCCATCTCAAAAAATAAGAAGCAAATAAAAATTTAAAAATTACTTTAAGTTTTTAACTATTTTAACAAAAATTGGCTTAGTGCTGGAGTTCTGAATAGATATTACAGTTGATACTTTGGCAAATGCAGGGTCAAAAATATCAACTGATACACAGTTGCTAAATAATAATTATTTAGGAAGAACAATCATCAAGAAGCTCTGAACTTAAAAGTAAAAAATAAAGTCCTAACTGAAAGACAGACAAGAACATCTTAACATGTGGCTTAGAAAAAGCAAGCATAAGATATTCAGTTAAAATTCATTCACTTAACAAATATTTATAAAATGTTCACTATACAGCAGACACCATGCTAAATACTCATGGAAGGATATAAAGATGTAAAAATGTAAAAGAGCAAACAGTCTACAGGAGAGAGAAACTCATAAATCGTCCCAATTGTTACAATGGTGGTGCGCAGCACAAAGCATATTTCTTTGTTCGTGGGTAGTACCTGGTAACAGGCAGAGAAAGCTTCACAGAAATGATGGTTTAAACTGCACTCTGGGCTGGGCATGCTGGCTCACACCTGTAATCCCAGTACTTTTGGAGGCCAGGGCAGGAGGATCACCTGAGGTCAGGAGTTTGAGACCAGCCTGGCCAACATAGTGAAACACCGTCTCTACTAAAAATACAAAAAAAAAAAAAAAAAAAATTAGCTGGGCCTGGTGGCACACACCTGTAATCCCAGCTACTCAGGAGGCTGAGGCAGCAGAATCACACGAACCTGGGAGGCAGAGGTGGCAGTGAGCCGAGACTGGGCCAGTGCACTCCAGCCTGAATGGCAGAGTGAGACTCTGTCTCAAATTTAAAAAAAAAATGACAAATAAATAAACTGCACCCTGCATTACCTATTAACCTCTTTCCCTTCTCCTAAGTCACTCCTCATCAGTGAGTTAGATGAAGGAGAAGAAGTGAGTTAGAAAAAGAGTATGCATGCAAGTGACTGTGTATGCATAGTATGCATTACCATGAATACGTAAATGCATGGAAAAAGGACAGGGGAACAGACTTAACTAGTAACAGTCTCTGGAGGTGGAAGTCAAAGACACCTTTCTCTAGTTTGTCCCTGGATCTAAGGCAAATAAAAAAAAGGATACCTTAAAAAAAATTACAGATATCATTAAAGAAACGTGTATTTGTATATAACTTTTATAATTAAAAACTAATTTTAATGATCAAGGGGAGAAGGTGCCTTGCTTCACGCAGTGTTAGTTAAAAAAAAAAAAAAGAGCAGTTCTATGTGAAAAGATGACAAACCTGGTAGGATCCACTTCAAAGCTAACATGTTGCCAATCAGAGGATGTGATCACGATTCGTAATAAAGGATCCAGGAGTTTTTGTAGATAGGTAGCACCATATACCTATAGAAATGCATGAGTAGGAGTTTATTATACCTGCTCCATATATTTTAGCTTAAAAGAAGACAATCAGCCCTGCACATTCTGTACATATCATTACTTGACATACCTCAGCACACACACACACACACACAAAATGAATGATACAAACCTTGAAACAGAATGTCATTATTTTACTGGCCAAGCTGTTGCCTCGGAAGAGAGTCTGCATGGAGTCTGCCAATTCTACCTCTTTAGAAAACATGTTCCAGAGCAGTTGGTAGAGTAAATGCCGAGAATCAAACAGAGTAACCAGAACTCGAGCTAGTTCATCCTGAGAACAAAACAAAATCAGGTTAGTGCAAACAATCCCATTTTTATTCTTAGGTAGGAAGCTAAAGAGTAGCAAAAATGTAAACCCAAAGTTGACAACCACTTGCTAAATTAAGGAAAATGGTGACTGGTTAATATTTATCCTGAGATTTAACTGTGTACATTGTTTATGATAGATGACTATATACAATGTCTATGATAGCTGTTAATTCCAAGGATTAACTGGTAAAAGCTATTAAGAGAGGCCTACGCTTTACCAGGAGACAAAATCTCCAAGATTCAGCTCAAATTACATCACAAAATGAAAGAGAGCAGAAACAGAAGATGACAGCAAAGAATTCAGTTTGATTTGTACAAGCATTTGCACAGAGCAGAAATAAGATTGATGATCAGAAGAGTTCTACTCTCTTCTCATACAGTCAGGGGACTCAGCGAATACCGAATATATACTAGGCAGAGACACAACAAAAACAAAAAGACTACAGGATTTTTGAGAAATCAGGAAGAAAAGGAATTGGGCATTCAGAACCCAGAGATCAGCCAGATTTACATACAAAGCTAGGGGCATAAGGATGAGGGCTGAAATTTCTGTTACCTAAATGACATCCTTTATAACTCTCTGTAGTAAAACAGTTTGGGGTACACTCAAGAAAAAATGATCTAATGGTAAATCACTGTTTAATCACATGATAAGAAGAAATTTATAGAGAATAGGGGTAGCCATAAAAAGATGCCTCAATCCTCAAGCAGTAACAACAAAGGCCAGGATCATGGCCCATAGCTCTCTAATTCTCGCCTGATCCCAGGATTACAATAATGTGGTAGGTGAGATCTGGCCTAACAGAAAATTCCTTCTCAAAGTCATTTAATATAAAACTCAACGAATTAAAGCCACTTGAACTTAACTGATTCTTTTTTTTTTTTTTTGAGACGGAGTCTCGCTCTGTTGCCCAGGCTGGAGTGCAGTGGCGTGATCTCGGCTCACTGTAACCCTCCAGGGTTCATGCCATTCTCCTGCCTCAGCCTCCCAAGTAGCTGGGACTACTGGCGCCTGCCACCACTCCCAGCTAATTTTTTTGTATTTTTTTTAGTAGAGACAGGGTTTCATGGTGTTAGCCAGGATGGTCTCAATCTCCTGACCTTGTGATCTGCCCGCCTCGGCCTCCCAAAGTGCTGGGATTACAGGCATGAGCCACCACACCCGGCCCTTAACTGATTCTTTATTTAAAAAATTACTGAGTATTTTCAGTGCTAATTATATTTAGATGCTAATAAGATAATTCAGAATATCCATCTTCAAAACATTGGAACATTTGTGAATTAATTTTAGGCTTCAAGGAGGTTTCAATAATGTGGGGCTGTTGCTAATCAATGAGTATAAAATTTCAGTTATACAAGGTAAGTTCTAGAGATCTGCTGTGCAGCATTGTGCCTACAGACAGCAATACTGTATTACACACTTAAAAATCTGTTAGAGGGTAGATCTCATGCTAGGTGTTCTCACCAAAATAAAATACCAGAGAAGCATTTCAGGTGGTGGCAGCAGCAAGCGTGCTCTAAAGCAGAAATAAGTCTAACAAGGAGGGACAGAAAGATAGCTGGTGTGGCTATGGTGAACAAGAAGGAAAATAGCATAAGATGATGTTAGAGATGAGGTAGGGCCCAGATCAGGTAGAGCCTTGTAGGACAGGATAAGGAGTTTGAATTTTACTTTAAGTACAGGTATAACAAATACAGATTTGTTAACAAGGACAGATTACCTTATTAGTCATAATTTACTATAACTGATATCAATTTTGGTACACTAAAAAGCAAACAGCCTTTTTTTTTTATTATACTTTAGGTTTTAGGGTACATGTGCACAACGTGCAGGTTTGTTACATATGTATCCTTTTAACACTGGAAAGGAACAACAACCCTTCTCAACGTTTTAGCATGTATTAAGAATGATGTGATTTTAGGAAAATTTTTCATTAAATTAAGAGAGGGACCTAATAGCCATATGATGCCTTCAGTGTTTAAAATAAGCAATATAATATCAAATGCAAATACACTGCTTAAATTTTAAAAAAATTGTATAAGACATTATGGGGAAAAGAATAGCAAATTGGAGGTAGTAAACAGGCACAAATCATGGATTCCATTCCAGCGTTGCAACAACTAACTAAAATTAGGTTTAACCTAATTACCTTATCAAATACATGAAGACACCAGAGTAGATTAGTGATTTTTAATCAGTGTTTAAATGGAATTTTTTAGTAGGATGAAATAATATAGAACACTAGCAAGGTCTAGTGGTGCCAACCACTTCCCTACAGCTGAAAAATCACCTAACTAAACATCTAAGATTTCTTCTGGCCCTAAAATGTTATCAATTCATTCAACAAACATTTATTGAACAAATATATTCTGAAGGATTTGCTATGTGCCAGGCACTTTTCTTCCCCGCTTACTCTGTGCACTTACCCACTGAGAACAAGGAACCACATTGGCCAGAGCCATCGCTATAGGGAGTTCTCCTTGATCACCCATCATTGTGACCAGTTCCACCAATCTCTCAAACCGATCGGCCAATACCGTTTCTGCAAGTGTGTCAAATTCTGTGCCTTGTTGAAGGATTTTCGTCAGAACTTCCATAAATGTAGCTCTTGTCTGGAGATCCTTGTGGTAACCTAAGCCTAACGTGGACAAACAGATGCAAATTTACTAACATGGCCTTGCTGAAGTAATTTTTGCTTCTCTTACATGCCAGTTCTCTAGGTTTTGTATTTCTATATGAAACTTTCATTTGATCTCACCTATGGAGTGCATGAGACCACTGTCTACGTTGGCATTGAGTAAGTTTGACATTGCAAGGACTGTACAGTGCCTCAGTGATGCCAGCCTCCGAGACATGCCACGTTTTCTGCCACCTGTTTGTGCACTTTCATCTTCAACTTCACTGCAGTCATTCAAAAGGTTCATAAATAATGTGAAGTATCTGAGAAATAAAAAGACTGACCTTTACATAGCGAAGGCCGTTATCAACTAGAAAGCTAACCAGACATTCCAAAACAATCATATGTGCATGGTGTGACTGGCCCTGGGTTAACTGTTGCTCTCCTCTCTCGGGATAATCACCCAGGGTGGCTTATTATGAAGTGTGCTATGTTGGACATGATTTTACCTGATATAGCCTAGTATACCTTTCATAACATAAGCATCAAATAGATGCAATGTTACCTGGTAAATGTGTCACTTTTAATGTTAGTATATAAAATTAGTGATCCAAACAGCTTAGACAATGTCATTTTTGTAAATGACTTAATGAAGCAATCTGGGTTTTATTATAAACAAAATTTCACTGATCATATTATTTTCTTTAAAAAAAATCACAAAACACAGTTATTTTCCTATCCTAGTCCTGTCATGGGGATTATTTCTTTGCTTTTTTTGTGTGGTGGGGGGCTTTGTTTGCTTTTTGGTGACTGAAATTTACTTAAGAAATAACTGTGATTTGGCTTCCATCAATTCCACACCATCTCCTTCTTCAGGCTGCAGAGGGAGACCAGCTAGAAGGGAAACTACTGCTTCCATGCTTGCCTGGTCCAAATCTCTGGAAAAAAAAAAAATTTAGAGACCATAAATCTTTCAGGTTCTTTCACTTCCCCTCAAATAAACCTCTTACTAACAGATATAAGCCTTAGGAACTACCTATTTCATTAAACAAATTATTAGCACAACCCAAATAATTTGAGTTAATATGCAGATCCCAGAATACAAAATCATCTCAAATGGGGAGAAGGTAATACTTACTTTCTACAAAGTAATCTTGGCAAAATGGCTACCTTAAATCAGAAGCATGTACAATGGGCCCTCTGTATCAGTGAGTTCTATATCCATTGATTCAACCACCCACGGATTGAAAATATTTGGGGGAAAAAAAAGTAGGGTTTCATCTATACTCAACATGTATAGAGTTTTTGTTGTTGTTATTCCCTAAACAATATGGTATAACAACTATTTATATAACATACATATTGTATTAGATAATATAAGTAATCTAAAGATAATTAAAAATATATGGGAGGATGTGTATAGTTTATATGCAAATACTATGACATCTTATGTCATCTGTGGATTTTAGTGTTCATGGGAGTGAGATGTGGGCAGGGGTTTGGGGAGTGGTTCCTGGAACCAATCCCTGACAGATACTGAGAGAAGACTGTATTACAAAGCTAGCCTTGGTCAAAGAAACATATGTGAATGCTTATTATACAGTCCATAGTGTTTAATCACTTTCTGATATGTGTCAATAAGTATCATTAAAGCAGACTTGATTACTTCCTTTTTTTCTGTCTCTGGTGCTTGAATCAGGAAATCAATTATTTCTTACAAAGATTCAACACAGTGAGTTCCTCAAATAATACCTTTATCTATCTAATCATAACACAAATGCAATCTGAGGCTTTATGTATCTTATTTCCCAATAACTGTAGACTATTCTTCATAAACTGACAACACTAACTTCCCAAACATATCGCTCTTTCACATTTATTTTTACTGAAAGTCTATCAGTCAAAAAAAAAGCAGTAATAAAGATTAGTGTCTTTACATATTTCAAACACAAAAGTTTGACATCTAAAAAGTTTAAATACACATAAAATACAAGTATAAAGCTGTAATTAAGTAGTTATAATTCTCACAGTAAAACCCACTAATACTTGAAGGTCATTCTCTTTTTTACCTTGTAAGACATTTTACATCATCATCTGCTGCTTGGTTTGATGTTCCCATAACCCAGTCTGTTAGGTATTCTACCATCTTATTCCTATAGAATGGTGGAGAAAAGAGAAACAGCAAATAATTTTTTTGAAGCCACATACACACCTTTAGTCATGTAAGATTTCTTATAGTGCAAATAATTTGCCAGATAACCTAAGTGACATGACGACTTTATAAAAGAGATATTGCTATCACAGACATAAAAGCCAGAAGGGAACAAGCAACATGGATATTTATCCTCCATCATGGCCCTTAGTTACGGTATCAGATTGGAAACAGAATCAAATTCTTAGCTCAAGTATAGCACAGTTTTAGAAAAAGGGAGCACTGTCACAGGCACAAAGCTTAGGGAAATTTGAGAAGAGATGTACAGAAAAGCAAAATGTAAATTGCTCTCTTTTCATGTCCTCCTTTCTACCAATAACCGCATATCTACTCTTTTTCTGTACTTCATTGGACATATTAAGATTTACAAGACCCTACCTTGCTCTTTTGAGAACTCACCTAAATTTCATCTCTTGGCAAAATGAGAGGTCATCTCTCCTTGCCATCATTACTTCAACTAATTGACACAGTTTCGTTTTTATTTGAATTGCATGGACCATATTCCCAAGCACACGAACATACCTATATAGACATAGAAGCAATAAAAAAATTATCAGATATAGACAAAAGAGAAAGCATTCAAAATACTTTAGTCATCAAGTAAAACGAATTAAATGTAAGTTTGAAAACAATAAGATATTTATTTAGAAAAGAACATACACAACTTCTGGTTACCTTACTGTCACACTCTAGTTTGTGCACAGTAAAGAATGGCAAATTATTTTATCAATTACTACCAATATCAGTGTGTAAGAGGTTTTTCTTATCTCTTAAAATGTTTCTGCTACATTTCAGTAGAATGCTTACCTGACCAGATTTAACATCATTGTTTCAATGCTAGCTTGCCCTAGATGTTCAGAGCTGCCTTCAGTATGATTATCTAGCAAGTTCTTCATTATAGCTATGGTTTGTTCTACAAATTGAGTATTGGTATCAGTCAATAAAACCTAAAGAAAGAACAAATATATTAATGATTTGCCATCAATGCCCAGGAGACAGACCCCTTAGAGAGATGAAACTGACTGATAGAAACACACGGAGTAAGTGCACCCACAGGCACAGAGCCAAATAAGCATACAGATATACGCAGACACTCGTACCCATACACAGGGCACGTATACCCTCAGGCACACATACACACTAGAGTTCCTAAGAAGCAAGGTGACCCCTACATTGAGATGACTCTTCTTTCTGCAATTTTTTGGAAATTTTTAAAACCTAATTTAAATAATCTGAAAGAAAAAGGCTTATTTCAAACAAGTCACTATTCATAGGGAAAGGTGAAAAATAAGAGAACACTTTACCTGTCCTTGGGAGTCAAAAAACTTGCTGATGGTATTCTTCAATTTGTTAAATAGCATTGGATACAGAGCAGGACTCAATTCTAGACCCACCAGATCCTTAACATTGGTCCGTATTTGAAGTCCCACTTTCTCATGGTTACACACCATTAAGGACAACAGCCGATCCATAAATTTGCTGACAGGTGTATCTGCGTTTCCCTCTGAGGACATCACTGAAATCATAGAACCCTTACGTTCACTGACTGGACCCATGGGTGGGCTATAGGTTGCCAGGCCAGAATTGCTTCTCTGCTGGAGGCACACTCCCCCAAGGGCACAAAGGAAGCCAGTCATGTTGATCCATTCCTGTAGGGAGTCTGTGTCAGACAAATCTATGGATCCTCCTCCACTCACATGGGACATTCGCCTCTTAACAATGGTCTTGTGAAGGCTTTCAGCAGCCTAAACACAAAATTTTTGTGCAAAGCATGAATTAAACCTTAACTAGTTGAGACTTAACAAATTATGCTTTATCCAACATTTCTTCCATGACAAAAGTACAAAAAATGTAAAAAATACATTAAAATCAACCCCTAAAATTACCATATACATTTTTAAAGAGCCACTGATTTATTTTTATCATACATTAATATAATCACTCGAGTATCAAATTTCTTTTAAAAAGTTTTGATTTCACATGGATGAACCTTGGAAACATCATGCTAAGTGAAAGAAGCTAATCACAAAAGCCTGCATATTCTATAATTCCATTTACAGAAAATATCCAGAATAGGCAAATCTACAGAGACAGAAAGTAGATTCGTGGTTGCCTAGGGCTAGAGAAGTTGGGGGAAGAGAGGCAAGAAATTGGGTGGGGGGTCGTTAGAGGCAGAGATAGCTAAAGGGTACAGGCTGTTTTTCTCAATTGATGAAATTGTTCTAAAACTTGATTGTGGTGATGGTTGCACAACTCTGTGAATATATTAAAAACAGTCACTGAATTGGACACTTTAAATGGGTGAATTGTATGGTATGTAATTATATAAAACAGTTATCCCCCCAAAAGCTTTCATTCTAAAGCTACATGTCCCCTCCAAATAAGTATTAGGTACACACATTTGCTTCGTAAAAATATAACTTTTTTCTATTGTAATTGAAGCATGACAAAAAAAACCATGGGGAAATAACCAGTTTTTATAAATCACCTAATAATGAGAGCAATATGAACATTACAAATCAAATACACACAAACACTAACTGATCATTAATTTCCAAAGTAACAGATAATATAGTCAATAGTAATAGTTGAATGAACTGCCCACATTTTAAAATTTCATTTACTCTATGGGTTCAATCTACTGCCTAAGACATTCCTTAATTAGAATACCTAACAAAATAGCAAAATGAATTGTTTCCATGTTAATTTTTCTCTACCTCTGTTGCTCCTTTTCTGAAAATTCTGTGAAACACCCTGATGAAGGGAGAAAGAGCAAGAAAAGGTAAAGAAATGGTCTCCGCAACAAACAGTCTCTAGCAGTGCTGCCCAGTATTTCTGTGATGATGGGAACATTTTCTCTCTCTGCTGTCCAATAGAGTAAGTAATTGTCATATGTGGCTACTGGTACTTGCAATGTGGCTACTATATGGTTGAGGAACTAAATTTTATTTAATTTTAATTATGTTAAAATTTAAGTTAAATAGTCACACATAGCTAGTGGCTACCACATTACAAAGTACAGGTCTAGATAAACGACGACTAAGTATCAGTCTTCAGACAACTATATGTTTACTTTACTGAGCGACTCATGAAAGATTATCAAAGTGAAGTACATATATTTAGCAGATCAGTTAATAGACAAAAGTCAACTTTACAAACTTACCTGGCCATCTTCCATTTTGGCTTTTGGATAGTTAAGGATTAGTTTTGTTGCTTGTTCCCATTTTGCATGTGTATCTTCCCAAGCCTAAAATGAAGGCAATTATCACTTGAAAGCAACTTTAAGTCTAGAGCTAAACATCAATCAGCTACAGCCAAGTTTCAAACTTGATGTATATTAAATACTCAGATATTATACTTGTAATATGCACATATCTTAGATTTACTTCAAAAGCTATTCCTGATCACACATATGTAACAAGAGGCTTCCAAATTGAGGGTAGGCGCCTGGGAGGGGTGTTTCTGTTGCTAAGGGCATACCTCAGTGTTTCCTGCAGTGGGATGCTCAATGCGCCTCAGCAGTGCCATCACTCTTTTCTGAAGTGCTGCTCTTCCTAAGCAAATACAACAGCAAATCAAGTTATTGCACTTAGAGCCCTGCCTGCCAATGGAGAACCTGATAAACCCCACCCAAAAGGAGTAGGAAGAGCAGAGCAAATGCTTCAAATGATAAAGCCAAAAACTTCCTTTCACTAACCTCTTATCTTGGACTCTACAATGTCCACGGAATAAAATAGCTATTCCCACCTATAATTTACTCAAAACATATGCCAATATTTGTAAAACTTCACTATCTACAACTTAGGCAGAGTAAATTACATAATCATAACTGATAGTAACATATACTGCCAGTTATTTTTAAAATGTATAGCATATTAACAACTCAGTGGAAGATTAACAATTTATTTCAAATGCTTTTTATTTTCATCTTACTTTGTTCAGAAAAGGATTTCAAGTAAGCTACTTGAATTTCTCCTGTAAACTTACAAAGTAGTGACCTTAGATACATTCTCACAATCAGATGCCATGTGCTTTGAGGCAGACTGAGTAAAAAAAACCACTATTCACATTTACCTGTTGACATCATATTGCTGACAGAGGCAAACTCCATGAATGTGTTATAGTTGGGCAAGAGGTTATGCACTGACACTTCATCCACCCCACACCGGATATCTGCTTCCTCACAGAGGTGGCGGAAACAGGACATAGCAACCAGAACAGCTTCAGTGTCAGGGTTCCACAGAAACATGTACAGGGCCACTTCTAGTTTGGTCTGGGCTTGTCGGCAAATCGGGGGGGTTCCGCTGCATCCTGCTGCACTATCCTGAGAGTCAAGGGTGGAAGACATATATTTGCAACTGGGGTAATTTTATGTATAAAATCTAACAATGCAATAAACTGTGCGTGTGTGTGTGTGTGTGTGTGTGTGTGTGTGTGTCTCAGCATACAATAACTCACAAGAGCTTTTTCCTTTAATCATTATAGGAATTTTTCAAACCCCAAAATATCTTGTCCAAATGAGAAATTAGATTATCTGGACCAACATAATGCTACTATCTGTTCAATTTCAAATCAAATAGATATTATCCTATTCCAGATTCCAGAAATGTAAACTGATTCTAACATGGACAGGTAAACCCCATAACGTAAATCCACTGCAGTAACGATATAATGTACCTCCCAGTCAACTAGAAATGACAAAAAAAGAGGAAGTAACAGGAAATTCTATCTACTTGCTATAGGGAAGTAATAATATAAGTACACTGCAGCACTCATTGAAACAAGGGCATAAACAAGAACTAAATATTGCTGTAGAAGATATACTTGATTCTGAATTACTTATTCTCCAAACACGAAACGGAGAAAATAATTGAATTAATAAATACAAATTCTACAAGTAAAACAGACAATAGTAAGTACCATACTGCTTAGGTGTTTTCTCCTTAACAAGGTTGTATTAAAAATTAGGAATGAAAAAAGTTTTGGTTTGGAAAATAAACTCTTCTGTAATGATCTGATATTTTCACTTGAAATATGATTTATATTTAAAAGAAATTACACACACAAACACAAATCACAGAAACACTTATCTTTAACATGAAGCAAAACACTTTGTTTTTATCCCTGTAGATCTGTACCTTTGTTAGCTGGTACAAATTCTATACTTCTGTGGTATGAATGGGTTTTTTATGGAGTGGAGGTTTATAATAATTACAATTATCAGATATAGCTTGTAAGTGTCAAGTGCTATTTACACATCCTTTTATTTAACCTTCTTTAACAACTCTGGGGCAGGAACTATTACTGTCCCCATTTTAAAGTTGAGGAACTGAGGAACAAGGATGTTAAGAACTTGCCCAAAGTTCCACAAAAAGCAGTAATAGAACTAGATTCTAAGCAGTTTTTCACTATTACACTATTATTACCTAGATGAAATTTACCAAAGTTCATTCAGAAAGCAAACAGAGTACATAAAATGATACAGGAAAAGTACAGAAGAAGCTGACCAAAGAGGAGTTCCCTTTTCCCTTCCGGAGAGAGGCTCCAGGAGTACGTAGTAATTCTTCATGATCCATGGACATTTGACTGGTATTTCCACTAGAAGGAATATCACATCCTACCCCGTAAAAAAGGAGAAAGTGACAGGAACTTCTATCTGCCTGCTAGAAAAAATAAATAAATAAGCTTTACTGAAGCACTGACAACCAAGAGGAATAAACACTTATTTGAGTTGTCTTCCTGTTTGAGACTCTCCTAAAAAACCTCTCGTCTCAATCTCTATGCCCCAACTTGAAGGAGATTCACTAGAAACCCATTAGAACAAGTAAGGTTTACTTAATGTCTTTAAAATTTCTTTCAGTTTCCCATTCTCTAAATCATCAGAAACAGTAGATGCTACAAATATAAATTAAGTCTAACATAAACATGAGTAAAACATCAACAATGTAAATCTACTGTATGAAAACTGTAATTCGATCTCAATGACAAAGATTTTTTTTCCGTAAGATTTTATACTGTGCCATGTTGGGATAACCAGAAATTGGCTCTTGAGATTAAGTTCTTCTGGACCAGTAATCAACCCTGGTATGTATATACACCAAGTATGTCACAAGAGTGACGTGCCTACCAGGGCACTATGAATTCATTACTGGATTCCTCATACTCGCATTCTGGAGATTATACCATAGGCAAGGCCATGAAAGTCTGAAGTCTAATCTCTTTCTGTATCTTTGGAATAATGGCAAATTCTACTACATTAACACATCAAATAAGCCACATGTGAATAAACTCACTTCACCATTAGTCTATTTCTAAACAGAGACAATTTATTAATAACAAGCTGTAAAATACTGAACAGGATATGAGTTTCATACATTTAAGGTTTTTCACAGCTATGCTTCTAGTACCAGATAAAAACTCATTAAATCAAGTACTCCGAAAACTAGGCCATAACAGAATTGCTAAATTGATTAATTATAGAAACTATATGTTAAAAGAAATTTAAGGCTCTTCTCTATCTTCCACAACCTCACCATGTTTCAATAGTTCAGAATCAAAACATTTCACTCCACCCCAACGAGTAAGTCTCCTGATATTTTCAAGAGGTGAAACTCTTATTGGAGGAATAGAAATAAATCTAGATTGAGGACCCTCAACTGTTTCCCCTTGCTTCTTGATAGATAATTCTCTGGACTAGTTTAGCCATGAGATCTAGGTCTTTACGATTTCTCAAAGCTATGATTCTAGAACTGGACAAAAACTCATTAAATCAAGTACTCCCAAATCTACGCCATAATAGAATTCTTAAATTATAGAAGCTATATGTTAAAATAAATTTTATGTATGAATTACGTCTTATGTATGAACTTGAGAGTAAAGATAGAATATGCTCCTCAAGCTACTTTGGTTATAGCAGTCCCCACTTTTCCTAAGCCTGCCCCATAGAGACCTATTTAACTCAACTAGAACTAGAATTCATCAACAGTGTGGTTCTAAGGCCAAAGCCTCAGAATAATTTTTAAAATGCTGATTTGCCAGCCATTGTCCTCTGCACATATATTTCCTTTTGAGAACATTGGAAGGAAGGAGGAGCTGAAATAGAACCTAATTTGGCTATAAAACACTTTCTTAATCTCTCACCATTACCATTCCAAATATTCTTCCATTTTTTAAATATGTCATTTTGCTTACCTTATTTTTAAGAAGAAATTTATTCCTGCAGATCAATATTTCCCGCAACCACTTGAGAATTTCTGTGCTACTAAGCATTTGATGACTAGTTAATTTCTTGCAGATGTAAAAAAGCATTTGTGAGCTGCAGTAACATAAAGTTCATTGTTACTAGCATCATCAATAACCTAATGCAGATATAACCAGACATAAGAATGGCATTCTCCCATAATGAATACAAGTTTAGAGAAGCTTAGTTTTTCTTGTAAGGTTTTAGAGAAACAGTTACCAAAGTGTCAACAGCATTATAGTCAAAGGAAATAAGTCTACAGGTTATAGAAAAAAAGCAAGGATTTATTTATAAGCCCCCTATGTTTCATTAAACTCCCAGTGCTTCTATCCATGTATCTCATCTTTGCAGTAGACATAAGAAGAAACAATAAACCACATGCACAGCAGAAACTGCCTATAAACCCAGTGCTCCACAGTGGGGGTCTGCAAGCTACCATCCACAGGCCAAACCTAGCCTATCACTTGCTATTGTAAATTTAAAGTTTTAGTTAAACACAGCCACGCCCATTCATTCACCTGTCTGTGGCCACTTTCATGCTCCAAAGGCAGAACTGAATGGTTATGACAGAAACTATGACCCACAAAGCCTAAAATATTTACTATCTGGCCTTTTAGAGAAAAGTTTCCTGATCCCTACTCCAGAGCTGCACTGTCTAACATGGTAGCCACTAGCCAGCCACGCATGGCTATTGAGCACTTTAAGTGTGGCTTGTTCAAATTGAGATGTGCTGTAAGTATAAAAGACACACCAAAGTTTGAAGACTTTATTAAAAAAAGAGAATGAAATGTCATTAATAACTTTTATATTGATTACATGTTGAAATTATAGATAATATACACCGGGTTAAACAAAACATTTTTACAATTAATTTTACCTGCTTCTTTTTACTCTTTAATGTAGTAAGTAAAAAACTTTAACATATGGGGTTCTCATTATATTACTAGTGGACAGCACTACTCTAGAGTAAGGTTTAATTCAGCTGCCAAGTAACTTAGCACACCCATTCTTATAAGATAATGGCAAACTTGAGGTTTACAGATTTACATTTTCCTCAGTGTGGTGACTTCATGCTCATTAAAATGTAATGATTTATATAATCTAGGAAGTAGACCACAAAATTCTGTATATATTTTTTTCTTCTAAGCAGGTGTCCATTATTAATTCATTCATCGAAAGCATTGGTATTACAGAAAGTTTATGAAACATCAGTTCAAAAAACTGAAAAAAAACAGTATTGTTACAAAATTTTATCATTCTAGGCTTATAACTACGAAAATCTATTAAAAATACAGTAGTAACCACATTGAAATCTGAAAAAAGTAATATACCAAACAACAGTACTTGTGTTAGGGTGACAAAACTTAGCACTATTCTTAAAGTTTATTTTCTAAATTGCTGTGATACTTTTTCTTACAGTTAAAACAAGAAATTCTAATAATTTGAAGTCAAATAAAATACAAAACCATAAAACCTTTGGAAGTGTAAGTTTTACAATGTACTAAGTACTACAGAGTTAATATTTCAAGACAAAAATACAAAATAAAATTTAAAAGTTGAATTTAGAAAATAAAAGTACATATACCTAATCTCCCAAAATGTTTCTACAGGAGCATCAGGATTCCACAAATCAATGCTATCTAACTGATGAAGAACCAGCAGAGCCTGAATTTTTTAAAAAAGAGAAAGACAAAGAGAAGACTCACTCAAACATTTTTGGTAAATATAACACTGGGGTACTTATTTTATAAATGCTAAGAAATTGAGCTCTTTCATTTGTAGTTTCAATATATAGTAAAAGATAAAAAGAGAGAAACTCTGGTGAACACAAACCTCTAGGGAATAACACAGAATGAAATCATTTTATTCCCATCATTCTGACTCTAAGTGGCATGTACATACAAAGCTAAATGATGAATTTGGAACAATATATAACTGTAAAAACTGCTTTAAGAAACAAACAAAATAATTTCAATAGATATTAAAGAACTCTATGAAACAAAAAGTTAATCCCCAAGTAAGAAGGCTTGCCAAAATTAATACACACAGCAAAAGATAAGTAAAAACTGTCTCACTTGCCACAAAGTCTCTTGTAACAGAAAAGAGCAATTATTTTTCAAAATCAAGAGAGAGGAAGCAAAATGGATTCTGTATTTCATAGCAGATTATCCATTCTAAAGTATTTCAATTGACCACAGAACTGAAATTGGAATCCGGCTCAGAGAACATTAACAGGAATTAAGTAATTCATTTACAATATATAACATATAAATAGATTATTACATAAATTAAAACCATCAAAGATATAAAAAAACACAAACTCTTCCTTTGAACTGATCCTATCTTAACTTCAATTCTACAATCCCAATTCACATTCCTCCCACCACTCCTCTACCCCCAACCCAGCAGACACTGTGAAGCTCTGGACATTTCTTTCAGTCCTTGGTCAACATATCAACATTTAAAGGCCAGACCCATATTATCTTATTTCAAACATTTTTATTGTAATTACTTTGAGATATTTAATGAAAATTGCAATTTATTGTGAGAATCTTAAAAAGCTATATAATTTATAGCTCTCATATCAAGGAAAAACAACACAAAATTCAATTTTGCTACTATTGTACAAAAACTTGGTACAATCTACTGGCACTAGTTTTTTTAAGTGACAAATTCTCTATATTTTTGTTTGATAAAACTTTAAAAATATATATTGAAAGAAAATGTGTTAGCCTTTTCCAGGCTTTAATTTTCTTTTCATATTGCCTTCTTTTTTTTGTATTTTCCACGTTTTAACAAAGCCACAAATGCAGTATACTCACTTGACATTTCATATTTTTCCATATTGCTGTGTGATCTATATAAGTTTTAATAAATGTTTAACAGCTCGCCAAGTTAAAATACCATTCTCATTACTGAATATTAACCCATTCTCCTCCCAGTAAATAAAGCTCTCTTAATATTCTCCTATTATAATTAAGAGCAATAAGTACCTATGTGTGCAGCTTTTCCCTTTTGAGTTATACTCATAAGATTTTTAAAGTCACAGAAATTGAATTATTTGTATAAAAAAAAGAAATGTTTGTATAGCTCCTGCCAAATAGCCTTCCAAAAAGACTACAGGAAATCTATCAATTTACGGGACCAATAGCAATGTACACAAATGGAAGCAATGATTACGTAATAAGTGCTAAAATATTTTTATAAACATTTTTACTGGGTATGTATAAACATTTTTACAGTATGTACATTAGGATGGCTACAATCAAAAAGACGCTATAACAAGTGTTAGCAAGGACGCAGAAATATTAAACCTTCACATGTTGTTACTGGGAATATAAAATGATACGGCTGCTTCAGAAAAAGAGTTTGACAGTTCCTCAAAAGTTCAACAGAGTTACCACATGACTTAGCAGTTCCACTCCTATATACTTAAGAGATATGTCCACATATAGACTTTTACACAAATGTTCATAGCAGCATTATTTGTAATAGCCAAAAAGTAGCAACACCACCAAACGTCCACCAACTGATAACTAGATGGACAAAACAGGTCCATATAATTAAATATTTGGCAATAAAAACAAAGAAATAGTGATTCATACCACAACATAAATGAACCTTGAAAGCATTGAGTCAAGGTAGCCAGACATAAAAAGCCACATATTCTATGATTCTATTTATATGAAATATCTAAAACAAGCAAATCCATAGAGACAGAAAATAGATTAGTAGTTGGTAGGGATGAGGGAATGGGGAGTCAAGTTTCTTTCTGGGGTGATAAAAATGTTATGGATTAGAGAATAGTGATAGTTGCACAACTGTGTGAATAAGAACTACTTAAAATGGCCAAATTGAGGGTATGTGAATTATGTCTCAATTTAAAAATCAGTATTTTTAATATTTAATAAAAATATTTTTAAAAATTTTAAAGTCGACTGCAATTAGAAAATCTTGAACTATTTTATTAAGCATCAGAATTTGTACAATGTTATTGCTATGTGATATAAAGCAAGTAAACCCCTTCTTTCTCCATGGAGTTTTATAAAACAATGTATAGACATAAACATACCATTCCCAGAAATGACATCTATCTATTACTCATAGAAACCACACGCCAAAGGAACATCATGAATGTACATAGTTACAACCTTTCCTTCAAGAACCTGGAATTCATTTTCCCCTTACCTCCATTGCTTCCTGAGCAATCTCTGGCATGTGTGACTGAGGGACCAGTTGGACGAGCCCTGTAATTAATTCTGCTGTACTGCCTTGGGTTTCGGGCCCCTGTTTTCTTGGATTCTGCAAGGAAAAAAAGGAAACTTCAATTAAAAAAAATAAATAAATCGAGAGAGATCAGAAGGAGGAAGAAATAGACAGTGACTGCTAAAGGTACCAAGTTTCTTTTAGGGGTGATGACAATGTTCTAGAACTAGGCCGGACGCAGCGGTTCACGCCTGTAAGCCCAGGACTTTGGGAGGTAGTGGCGGGTGGATCACCTGAAGTCAGGAGTTTGAGACCAGCCTGACCAATATGGTGAAATCCTATCTCTACTAAAAATATAAAAATTAGCCGAGCGCAGTGGCATGCGCCTGTGGTCCCAGCTACTTGGGAGGCTGAGGCAGGAGAATCGCTTGAAGCTGGGAGGCGGTGGTTGCAGTGAGCCAAGATTGCACCACTGCACTCCAGCCTGGGTGGCAGAGCGAGACTCCATCTGAAAAAAAAAAAAAAAAAAGAAATAAAAAGTTCTAGAATTACATAGTGGTAATGGTTGCAGAACCTTGTAAATATACTGAAAACAACTGAATTGTAAACTTTAAGATGGTGAATTTTATGGTATGTGGGTATGATATTTTTATCTCAATAAAATAAAAATTTTATTAAATCAAAATTTCTTTTGTTAGGGACTCTTTTAATCCACATCTATACTTGTTCATTAATGTGAATAATGTCCAGGGAAACTCCTAATGAAAACAAAAACCACTAATTCCCATTAAAAATTACATCAACAATATGAGGAATAATTTTTTTTCCAACAATAGTAAACTGGCTAAAGAACGTATCTCTGGTTTGGAACTTACTGGTTTTGAGCTTATACATGATTGTGATCAAAGGTAAAGGATATACATGTTGGATAAGGATTGCATGACTATCTTGTACAGCCCTCTTGATCCATACAAAGGTCCTGCCCAAATCCACACAGCTAGTAACAAAGCAAAGGCTAGAATTCACATCGGCAGATACCCATACTTCGGTCCTTTTCATCGTGGAAAAATACAGTGTACTAAGCAAAGAAAATTAACGTTATGTATAAATGTGAATGCCTACTTTTTTTTTTTTTTTTCAAACGGAGTGCAATGGTGCGATCCCAGCTCACTGCAACCTCTGCCTCCTGGGTTCAACTGATTCTCCTGCCTCAGCCTCCCGAGTAGCTGGGATTACAGGCATGCACCACCATGTCTGGTTAATTTTTGCATTATTATTAGAGATAGGGTTTCACCATGTTGGCCAGGTTGGTCTCGAACTCCTGACGTCAGGTGATCCACCTGCCTCAGCCTCCCAACATGCTGGGATTACAGATGTGAGCGACCATGCTCTGCCGAATGCCTACCTATTTAGAGACTAATATGTTTCTCTTAACTTGGAAGCATATATTTGCACTTCAAGAATATATGGTTCGGCCAGGCATGGGGCTCATGCCTGTAATCCCAGCACTTTGGGAGGCCAAGGCGGGTGGATTGCTTGAGGTCAGGAGTTCGAGACCAGCCTGGCCAACATGGAGAAACCCCATCTCTCCTAAAAGTACAAAAATTAGCCGGCGTGGTGGCAGGTGGTTGTAATCTCAGCTACCGGGGAGGCTGAGGCAGGAGAATCACCTGAACCCAGAAGGCAGAGGTTGCAGTGAGCTGAGATCACACCACTGCACTCCAGCCTGGGCAACATAGTGAGACTCTGTCTCAAAAAAAAAAAAAAAGAATATATGAAGCCAATGCAACTTGTGTCCCATATTTTATTTTGCTAACTACAGATTTTTCCCCATTATAATGACTAAGGTAAGCCCTCACTGCAATATATTTATAATTCAAAACTGTTAGCTTATTTTCTGACATTCATATAAATTCATCCAAAACCAAATCATTTTCACTGAATGCCAAAGACACAACAATGAAAAAGAGATGTGTTTCCCATCCTCCATGAGCATGTAGTCTCATGGGGGAAGATACATCAATAAAATAATCAGATCAACAAGTATAAAAATGCAAATCACATAAGAACTATTAAGGTACATGCTGCTATGACAGCCTATAACATGGAAAAGTGTCCTAGTCAGTGAGGCTTCCTTAGTGCAGTGACAATAGCTTAGAATGAGTAGGAATTACTATGTGAAGAGTAAGCAGATTCTAGGCAGAGGGAAAAGCAACTGCAAGGGAAGTATGAAGGCATGTGGTTAGAAAGACTGAAAGGAAGACCATCACGAATAAAGGAAGACAAAAAATGTTATGCTACATGTGGAAGAAATGGTAGATGGGAGAAAGATTTTGCATGACCCTGTAGATCTATTTGGAGTTTGGTCTTCATAAGCAAGAGCAATTTCAACTAAAAGGTTTCAAGCTGAGAGGGGGCATAATAAGATTTGCTTTTTAAAGAGACTGCCATAACGTCAGTGTGGAGAAATGATCAGGGGAATCTAAGAAATGATGCAAGCTGAGTAATTAGGAGGCTTGAGAAATTGAGAGTACTAAAATGGAAGGCAAAATCTTATTACTTTAAAAATACCATGATTGAGACCATTTAATAATTATTCCTACATTCCTCCTAAATTACTGACTCAGAATTTTTATGTAAAAGACAAAATGGTCAAATATTTACAACAAATCTTCTATTTTAATGTACTTATGGTTACTTTGAGAAAACTTACTAACCACTAGATGGCAGCAAAGCAAATAATTTCCATTTTAAATGATCCTTGGAAAACGGCAAGTTTTGCTTAAATTCTTCTTGAAACAACATTTAGCAGAAAAGTCATTGGTGAGCTTGGTGCCTGCTTTGAATGTGAATTATCGCCATGTAAACAGAGTACTGCTAGTATTATGTGACCTTCATGATGAAATAATGCCACAAATAGCTTGTAACACATAACAAAGGAATGAAGAAAAAGGGAACTTCATTTTTTTATAGAGTTTCACTGACAGGTTTTTTGGAATTTTTTCATGCCAAAGATCTGTTTATTCTAATTAGACTTTCAAACTTGAATGGGTTTTCAGGGTTAAAGTATCACAGGCCTTCTTTTGGGGTCACTGATCCTTTGGGAATGTTCCTTCTTCTCTCCACTCTCCAAGAAAAATTACTCATAAATACACATTTTTAAAAAATTCATGAAGTTTCATAGAACTCTTGGAATCATAGGCATGTAGTTACAAACTCCCTGTATTATAGTAATTTGAAAAATATGCCATCAAAATCGAAAGCACCTTAACACTTTTTAAAAAGCCAGTTACTGAGCAAAGTGATAAGAAACCTTGCTTGATGCTGCTCTCCAGGGACTGAAGAAGCTCAACAAAGGTTAAACATGTCATCCTATGAAAGACACAATATAGAACTATTACATTTGGTTCATTAATATTAGTGTTAAACTGGATCTTATTAATAGCAATAATAGCTAACATTTATTTAGTGCTTATTATGCACCAGGCATTGTTCCTAAAGCATTGTATGTACTATTTCAATTTTCCTAACAGTATCTCTGAGACAGGAATTATTATGATCCCGATATATCAGATGAGAAAACTAAGGCATAGAAAGATTAAATAGTCATCCAAATCACATAGCTAGTAAGTAGTCTCCAGCATCCATGCTGTTAATCACTTCACTATGACTCATTTTTATTACTTGCGTTGTTCCTAATTACTCTGTGTACCAGAGTGATGCTCTCAGAAATTTAATATCATCTGAGGCAATAAAAGTAGTTATGACAATAACTGACTACTAGCCAGGCACAGTGGCTCATGCCTGTAATCACAGCACTTGGGGAGGCCGACGCTGGAGGATGGCTTGAGGCCAGGAGTTTGAAGGCAGTGAGCCATCACTGCTCCACTGCTCTCTAGCTTGGGAAGCAGAGTGAGACCCTGTCTCAAAATATTAATAATAATGATAATCACAATAATTCAAGTACTAACCATACCCATTTTCACCTCATTCTTTTTCCAATACAGTATTTGTAGGCAGAGCCAATGATAACAGAAAGCTGATAACACGAAGAAAGGGGGATAGAAAAGCTAAACTGGCAAAAGCAACTGGAGATTTTTTAAACCAATAGTGTAGATGTAGACAGCACTGTGATCGATGGTCACTTCTATCCCCCATACCAGGATTATATCTGAATAATATATAACCTAGTAATAGGATGAGAACAGAGATCTCATCAAAGTATGTTAGTTTAATGATAGGGAAATTAAGAATAAAGAGAAATGTTAAGAAATGATAAGGGCAATTAAGAATCTGATCTAATTATGTTAGTATTCATTATACACTAGTTTTCTTTTTTTTTATTATACTTTAGGGTTTTAGGGTACATGTGCACAATGTGCAGGTTTGTTACATATGTATCCATGTGCCATGTTGATTTCCTGCACCCATTAACTCGTCATTTAGCATTAGGTGTATCTCCTAATGCTGTCCCTCCCCCCTCCCCCCACCCCACAACAGTCCCGGGAGTGTGATGTTCCCCTTCCTGTGTCCATGAGTTCTCATTGTTCAATTCCCACCTATGAGTGAGAACATGCGGTGTTTGGTTTTTTGTCCTTGCGATAGTTTACTGAGAATGATGTTTTCCAGTTTCATCCATGTCCCTACAAAGGACACAAACTCATCATTTTTTATGGCTGCATAGTATTCCATGGTGTATATGTGCCACATTTTCTTAATCCAGTCTATCGTTGTTGGACATTTGGGTTGGTTCCAACTCTTTGCTATTGTGAATAGTGCAGCAATAAACATACGTGTGCATGTGTCTTTATAGCAGCATGATTTATAGCCCTTTGGGTATATACCCAGTAATGGGATGGCTGGGTCAAATGGTATTTCTATTTCGAGATCCCTGAGGAATCGCCACACTGACTTCCACAATGGTTGAACTAGTTTACAGTCCCACCAACAGTGTAAAAGGGTTCCTATTTCTCCACATCCTCTCCAGCACCTGTTGTTTCCTGATTTTTTAATGATGGCCATTCTAACTGGTGTGAGATGGTATCTCACTGTGGTTTTGATTTGCATTTCTCTGATGGCCGTGATGATGAGCATTTCTTCATGTGTTTTCTGGCTGCATAAGTGTCTTCTTTTGAGAAGTGTCTGTTCATGTCCTCTGCCCACTTTTTGATGGGGTTCTTTGTTTTTTTCTTGTAAATTTGTTTGAGTTCATTGTAGATTCTGGATATCAGCCCTTTGTCAGGTGAGTAGGTTGCAAAAATTTTCTCCCATTCTGTAGGTTGCCTGTTCATTCTGATGATAGTTTCTTTTGCTGTGCAGAAGCTCTTTAGTTTAATGAGATCCCATTTGTCGATTTTGGCTTTTGTTGCCATTGCTTTTGGTGTTTTAGACATGAAGTCCTTGCCCACGCGTATGTCCTGAATGGTATTGCCTAGGTTTTCTTGTAGGATTTTAATGATTTTAGGTCTAACATATAAGTCTTTAATCCATCTTGAATTAATTTTTGTATAAGGTGTAAGGAAGGGATCCAGTTTCAGCTTTCTACATATGGCTAGCCAGTTTTCCCAGCACCATTTATTAAATAGGGAATCCTTTCCCCATTTCTTGTTTTTGTCAGGTTTGTCAAAGATCAGATAGTTGTAGCTATGCGGCATCATTTCTGAGGGCTCTGTTCTGTTCCATTGATCTATGTCTCTGTTGTGGTACCAGTACCATGCTGTTTTGGTTACTGTAGCCTTGTAGTATAGTTTAAAGTCAGGTAGCGTGATGTCTCCAGCTTTGTTCTTTTGGCTTAGGATTGACTTGGCGATGCGGGCTCTTTTTTGGTTCCATATGAACTTTAAAGTAGTTTTTTCCAATTCCGTGAAGAAAGTTATTGGTAGCTTGATGGGGATGGCATTGAATCTATAAATTACCTTGGGCAGTATGGCCATTTTCACGATATTGATTCTTCCAACCCATGAGCATGGAATGTTCTTCCATTTGTTTGTATCCTCTTTTATTTCATTGAGCAGTGGTTTGTAGTTCTCCTTGAAGAGGTCCTTCACATCCCTTGTAAGTTGGATTCCTAGGTATTTTATTGTCTTTGAAGCAATTGTGAATGGGAGTTCACTCATGATTTGGCTCTCTGTTTGTCTGTGATTGGTGTACAAGAATGCTTGTGATTTTTGTACATTAATTTTGTATCCTGAGACTTTGCTGAAGTTGCTAATCAGCTTAAGGAGATTTTGGGCTGAGACAATGGGGTTTTCTAGATATACAATCATGTCATCTGCAAACAGGGACAATTTGACTTCCTCTTTTCCTAATTGAATACCCTTTATTTCCTTCTCCTGCCTGATTGCCCTGGCCAGAACTTCCAGCACTATGTTGAATAGGAGTGGTGAGAGAGGGCATCCCTGTCTTGTGCCAGTTTTCAGAGGGAATGCTTCCAGTTTTTGCCCATTCAGTATGATATTGGCTGTGGGTTTGTCATAGATAGCTCTTATTATTTTGAGATACGTCCCATCAATACCTAATTTATTGAGAGTTTTTAGCATGAAGGGTTGTTGAATTTTGTCAAAGGCCTTTTCTGCATCTATTGAGATAATCATGTGGTTTTTGTCTTTGGTTCTGTTTATATGCTGGATTACATTTATTGATTTGCGTATGTTGAACCAGCCTTGCATCCCAGGGATGAAGCCCACTTGATCATGGTGGATAAGCTTTTTGATGTGCTGCTGGATTCGGTTTGCCAGTATTTTATTGAGGATTTTTGCATCAATGTTCATCAAGGATATTGGTCTGAAATTCTCTTTTTTGGTTATGTCTCTGCCAGGTTTTGGTATCAGGACGATGCTGGCTTCATAAAATGTGTTAGGGAGGATTCCCTCTTTTTCTATCGATTGGAATAGTTTCAGAAGAAATGGTACCAGTTCCTCCTTGTACCTCTGGTAGAATTCAGCTGTGAATCCATCAGGTCCTGGACTCTTTTTGGTTGGTAAGCTATTGATTATTGCCACAATTTCAGAACCTGTTATTGGTCTATTCAGAGATTCAACTTCTTCCTGGTTTAGTCTTGGGAGGGTGTATTTGTCAAGGAATTTATCCATTTCTTCTAGATTTTCTAGTTTATTTGCATAGAGGTGTTTGTAGTATTCTCTGATGGTAGATTGTATTTCTGTGGGATCGGTGGTGATATCCCTTTTCGTTTTTTATTGCATCTATTTGATTCTTCTCTCTTTTCTTCTTTATTAGTCTTGCTAGCGGTCCATCAATTTTGTTGATCTTTTCAAAAAACCAGCTCCTGGATTCATTAATTTTTTGAAGGGTTTTTTGTGTCTCTATTTCCTTCAGTTCTGCTCTGATTTCAGTTATTTCTAGCCTTCTGCTAGCTTTTGAATGTGTTTGCTCTTGCTTTTCTAGTTCTTTTAATTGTGATGTTAGGGTGTCAATTTTGGATCTTTCCTGCTTTCTCTTGTGGGCATTTAGTGCTATAAATTTCCCTCTACACACTGCTTTGAATGTGTCCCAGAGATTCTGGTATGTTGTGTCTTTGTTCTCGTTGGTTTCAAAGAACATCTTTATTTCTGCCTTCATTTCATTATGTACCCAATAGTCATTCAGGAGCAGGTTGTTCAGTTTCCATGTAGTTGAGCAGTTTTGAGTGAGTTTCTTAATCCTGAGTTCTAGTTTGATTGCACTGTGGTCTGAGAGACAGTTTGTTATAATTTCTGTTCTTTTACATTTGCTGAGGAGAGCTTTACTTCCAACTATGTGGTCAATTTTGGAATAGGTGTGATGTGGTGCTGAAAAAAATGTATATTCTCTTGACTTGGGGTGGAGAGTTCTGTAGATGTCTATTAGGTCCACTTTATGTAGAGCTGAGTTCAATTCCTGGATATCCTTGTTAACTTTCTGTCTCGTTGATCTGTCTAATGCTGACAGTGGGGTGTTAAAATCTCCCATTATTATTGTGTGGGAGTTTAAGTCCCTTTGTAGGTCACTGAGGACTTGCTTTGTGAATCTGGGTGCTCCTGTGTTGGGTGCATATATATTTAGGATAGTTAGCTCTTCTTGTTGAATTGATCCCTTTACCATTATGTAATGGCCTTCTTTGTCTCTTATGATCTTTGTTGGTTTAAAGTCTATTTTATCAGAGACTAGGATTGCAACCCCTGCCTTTTTTTGTTTTCCAGTTGCTTGATAGATCTTCCTCCATCCCTTTATTTTTAGTCTATGTGTGTCTCTGCACGTGAGATGGGTTTCCTGAATACAGCACACTGATGGGTCCTGACTCCTTATCCAGTTTGCCAGTCTGTGTCTTTTGATTGGAGCATTTAGCCCATTTACATTTAACATTAATATTGTTATGTGTGGATCTGATCCTGTCATTATGATGTTAGTTGGTTATTTTGCTCGTTAGTTGCTATAGTTTCTTCCTAGCCTCGATGGTCTTTACAATTTGGCATGTTTTTGCAGTGGCTGGTACCGGTTGTTCCTTTCCATGTTTAGTTCTTCCTTCAGGAGCTCTTTTAGGGCAGGCCTGGTGGTGACAAAATCACTCAGTGTTTGCTTGTCTGTAAAGTATTTTATTTCTCCTTCACTTATGAAGCTTAGTTTGGCGGGATAGGAAATTCTGGGTTGAAAATTCTTTTCTTTAAGAATGTTGAATATTGGCCCCCACTCTCTTCTGGCTTGTAGAGTTTCTGCTGAGAGATCAGCTGTTAGTCTGATGGGCTTCCCTTTGTGGGTAACCCGACCTTTCTCTCTGGCTGCCCTTAACATTTTTTCATTTCAACTTTGGTGAATCTGACAATTATGTGTCTTGGAGTTGCCCTTCTCGAGGAGTATCTTTGTGGCGTTCTCTGTATTTCCTGAATCTGAATGCTGGCCTGCCTTGCTAGATTGGGGAAGTTCTCCTGGATAATATCTTGCAGAGTGTTTTCCAACTTGGTTCCATTCTCCCCATCATTTTCAGGTACACCAATCAGACGTAGGTTTGGTCTTTTCACATAGTCCCAAATTTCTTGGAGGCTTTGTTCATTTCTTTTTATTCTTTTTTCTCTAAACTTCCCTTCTCTCTTCATTTCATTCATTTCATCTTCCATCAGCGATACCCTTTCTTCCAGTTGATCGCATCTGCTACTGAGGCTTCTGCAATCTTCGCGTAGTTCTCGAAACTTGGCTTTCAGCTCCATCAGCTCCTTTAAGCCCTTCTCTCCATTGGTTATTCTAGTTATCCATTCTTCTAATTTTTTTTCAAAGTTTTTAACTTCTTTGCTATTGTTTTGAATTTCCTCTCGTAGCTCAGAGTAGTTTGATCGTCTGAAGCCTTCTTCTCTCAACTCATCAAAGTCATCCTCCATCCAGCTTTGTTCCGTTGCTGGTGAGGAACTGCGTTCCTTTGGAGGAGGAGAGGTGCTCTGTTTTTTAGGGTTTCCAGTTTTTGTGCTCTGTTTTTTCCCCATCTTTGTGGTTTTATCTACTTTTTGTCTTTGATGATGGTGATGTACAGATGGGTTTTTGGTGTGGATGTCCTTTCTGTTTGTTAGTTTTCCTTCTACCAGACAGGACCCTCAGCTGCAGGTCTGTTGGAGTTTACTAGAGGTGCACTCCAGACTCTGTTTGGCTGGGTGTCAGCAGCGGTGGCTGCAGAACAGCGGATTTTCGTGAGACCACAAATTCAGCTGTCTGACAGCTCCTCTGAAAGTTTTGTCTCAGAGTAGTACCCGGTTGAATGAGGTGTCAGTCTGTCCCTACTGGGGGGGTGCCTCCCAGTTAGGCTGCTCAGGGGTGAGGGACCCACTTTAGGAGGCAGTCTGTCTGTTCTCAGATCTCCAGCTGCATGCTGGGAGAACCACTACTCTCTTCAAAGCTGTCAGTCAGACAGGGACATTTAAGTCTGTGGAGGTTCTTGCTGAGTTTTTGTTTGTCTGTGCCCTGCCCCCAGAGGTGGAGCCTACAGAGGCAGGCAGGCCTCCTTGAGCTGTGGTGGGCTCCACCTAGTTTGAGCTTCCTGGCTGCTTTGTTTACCTAAGCAAGCCTGGGCAATGGCGGGCGCCTCTCCCCCAGCCTCGCTGCCACCTTGCAGCTTGATCTCAGACTGCTGTGCTAGCAATCAGCGAGACTCCGTGGGCATAGGACCCTCCGAGCCAGGTGCGGGACACAATCTCCTAGTGTGCCGTTTTCCAGGCCCGTTGGAAAAGCGCAGTATTAGGATGGGACTGACCCGATATTCCAGGTGCCGTCTGTTTCCCCTTTCTTTGACTAGGAAAGTGAACTCCCTGACCCCTTGCGCTTCCTGAGTGAGGCAATGCCTCGCCCTGCTTCGGCTCACGCACAGTGCGCTTCACCAACTGTCCTGCACCCACTGTTAGGCACTCCCTAGTGAGATGAAACCGGTACCTCAAGCAGAAATGCAGAAATCACCCATCTTCTGTGTCGCTGGGGCTGGGAGCTGGAGACCGGAGCTGTTCCTATTCGGCCATCTTGGCTCCACCCTCTATACACTAGTTTTCTTAGAGATGTCTTAGTTTTCAGATACGATCAGAAAGGATCAGTAAGTGCTCTTGAGCTAAAAATTATCCTCAAGGTCTTGGCATTTCAGCTAAACCAAATTAACTTAGTGTGATAATTTTGAGACATTTCATAAAAAAAATACTTACACAAAGCAAGAGCTTTGGATCTGCATGAATTAGTTTCACCATGGACAAGAGAAGATACTTATAGCTTCTTGTCTCCAGGTCTGTAGGTTTTTCTTTAAATTTAAGGCTTGTTACTTTTTCTTTAAATGTAAGACTCTAAAAACAAAACAAAAACATAGTATCAGACATAAGACTTGGATAATAGCTATCCAACCTTTTGAAAGAAATTTATTATTAAAAAACTTTGAAAAAAGCTATTTTTTATACTACCAAATGTGTGGTATAAGTAGAAACACTCAATAGTAAGCATAAGGTCAGTATTATTAAGCTTAACAAAACAATGAAAATCGTTTTTGCACCATTTATATTATTTTTTAATCAATCTAATAAAACAATGAAAATCTATTACAATACTAAAAGCTTAGTATCAGGTTGTAAAACATCTATGTAAAAAACTATTTTCTAAAATGTAAAAACATAAGGGAAAAAATATTTGGTCTATAGTTCTCACAAATATACACACTGGGTAATTCATTTAACAAACATTCCCCAGACATACATACAAGTATTTCATAGACTCTACCACATTATCAATTGTAAGATGCAGCATTATTTGATGTCCCAAAAGGAATGAAAAACTGCTGTCAATTGTAAGACACTATTTAAAATAAGATACATTCCCAATTTTAGAGAAGAGTAAAAATAAGTGCTTCTTAGAATTAATGAAATATGTTATGTAGGCAATCTTTGTATTTACTAGTTTAATTGTAAAATTTGCTTTTTCCTTCGACGGCACTCCACCTCTTTTAAGTTAGAGAATGCATGCATTTTGCCTGAAGAACATTCGTAAAACAGAAAGAACTCTGAGAAAGTTAAACTTACAGAAAATATGTTTCAATTATAGAGACATATGATGAACTAAAATAATTATAGATGTTTTTCAACCAAAAATCCAACAATTATATTCTAGAGCTAATATCACCTCTCTATTATTATAAAACATTTCCTTTTTCCCTTGAAAAGAACACAAAACTATCTGATTTTGACATGAATGCCTTTATGTAAACATATATATAATATAGAAATAAAAGACTGTGTACCAACTGTGGACCCATAATACAAATGTCCAAGTAAACAGGCTGTCTTTCAAAGTTAAGAAGCAGACATGCATATCTACAACACAAATGAACTATCCTCAATATTTAAGTGAAATATGCATTTGTTATTATACCCAAGAACACCGAAGGGTTTTAGTCCTCAGGGGGGAAGAATAGCTATTTAATGCACACATTTATACTCAAGAATGTCACTACAGAAGAGAAACAGCAAAACTTCCAAATAGTTTGCTTTTATAACTGCCCCCCGACCCCAAAGCAAATGTTTTATTAAATGATTTAATAAATTCTGGTTTTAATGTTTGTTCTCTTTCAACTGTATTTTTTTCCTCACTCTAAGTTGAGGTGTTTCACCTTAGATCAAGCTGAAACTTTGATTAAACAAATTTATTTACTTTGATGTAACTAAGTGTAACTATCAAATGGCTCTTCCCTGATGCAGCCATTGCACAGGCACACAAGATCAGAGAACAATTAGCAGGTATCAGAATTTTTCCTTAAGAATCATTTCCAAAAAAAGTAAATAGTCATATGCCACATAACAACATTTCAGTCAATGATAGACAATATGTAACATAGCTGAAAAATTCCTATCACTTAGTGACATAGCCACCATGATGTCCAAGCACAATGCATTATTGTTTGTAGTGATGCTGGTGTAAACAAACCTTCACTTCTAGTCATATAAAAAAAAGTATAGCACATACAATTATGTATAGTATACAATACTTCATGAGAATAAATAACTGTTACTGGTTTATGTATTTGTTATAATATACTTTTTTTTGAGACCAAGTCTCACTTTGTTGCCGAGGCTGGAGTGCAGTGGCGCAATCTTGGCTCACTGCAACCTCTGCCTCCCGGGTTCAGGCAATTCTCCTGCCTCAGCCTCCTAAGTAGCTGGGACTACAGGCGTGCACCACCACGCCCAGCTAATTTTTTTGTATTTTTAGTAGAGAAGGGGTTTTGCCATGTTGGCCAGGCTGGTCTCGACTCCTGACCTCAGGTGATCCACTTGCCTTGGCCTCCCAAAGTGCTGGGACTACAGGCGTGAGCCACCAGGCCCAGCCTACTATAGTATACTTTGTATTGTTATACTCCTACTTAAAGATAAAAAGTTAACTATGAAACACAGCCTCAGAAGGTCCTTCAGGAGGTATTCCAGAAGAAGGCATTGTTACCACAAGAGATGACAGCTCCACACGTTATTTCCCCTAAAAACCTTCCAATGGGAGCAGATGTGGAGGTGGAAGACAGTAACACTGATGATCTTGACCCCATGTAGGCCTAGGCTAATGTGCATGTTTGTCTCCCAGATCTTAAAACAGTTTTCAAAATAAAAATTAAAACAGAACATTTTCAAATAGAAAAAACTTACAGGATATAGAGAAAAACATTTTATACAGCTAGCTGTACAATGTGTTTTAAGCTAAGTGTTATTACAGGAGTCAAAAAATTAAAAAATTTAGAAGTTTATATTTTAAAAGCTACCGTAAAGTTAATTATCATATAAAAATATTTTTTATAAATTTGATATAGCTTAAGTGTACAGTGTTTATAAAGTCTACAGTATAGATCCTGAGTATGAGGAAAATGCAAAAGTATTCAAACTAAAATAAATTTTAAAAAATTTTAAGTCTACAGTAGTGTAATGTCCTGGGCTTCACATTCACTCAACACTCACTCAATGACTCACCCACAGCAACTTCCAGTCCTGCAAATTCCATTTGTGTTAAGTGTCCTATACATTTTTTCTTTTATGCTGTATTGTTACTGCACCTTTTCTGTTTGAATAAACAAATACTTACCATTGTGCTACGACTGCCTACAGTATTCAGTACAGTAACATGCTGTTTAGCCTAGGTTTGCAGCCTAGGAGCAGTAGGCTAGACCATATATCCTAGGTATGTAGCAGGCTATATAACCATCTAGGTTCATGTAAGCAGACTCTATGATGTTTGCACAATGACTGAATCACTAAGTATGCACTCATTTCTCAAGACATGTCCCTGTCATTAAGTGATGTATGACTCTATTAGTTTAATTATGTCACCTCTTAATCCCAAGTATCAACATGTAAATTCTGTTCCAACATGGCTGCCTAATATGAAATGTATGACTTCAGAAATTCCAATAAATTTAATTCATCTCAAATACCTTTTAATTTTAGTGGGTTACAGAAAGTCAGGAACAACATGCTAAAGAAGCAATGTGTTTCTTAATTAGAAATGTAAGAAAAAATTCATTCATTCATTAGCTGATCTTCTATATTGCAGGTATTAGTAGGAATACAAGCTGGTACACGTGATCTGGCCAAAGATGAGAGGCAATCATGTCTGGGAAGAAATTCATGAACCAGAGTCTTCAGATATCTATTAAAGGCCCAAACCACTTGTTAATTTAGACCATGTGACTGAATAACAGGCATGTAAGAAAGATCTGGTGAGCCAGCATGCCATTTAAGATAAAAAATGTTGAGAAATAACAAATATTTGTGAAAATTCATACATCTGTTATTGGCAGTTTTGAATTTTATGAAAGCAGGAGATGTTAGTTTACAAATAGTAAAATTAGTGCTAAGACAAGTATTTCAAATATTAAAAAAAAACTACAAAAGTACAAAGGAGAAGTTATGGCTCAGCATTCATATAAAAATGGCCAAAGAGTTTAAATAACTAAAAAGTCAATATAAAATAATAATACTATCTTAGATTGTATTACTAGAAACAGGGTATACAAACACAACAGTTTAATAGCTTTTATCAATTATTACATCATAGTATTACATCTGTATCACTAACATCAGATCTCAATACGGCATTTCAATTTTAAAAATTTTTGTCAGGTTGGTCTTTCCAGAAGAGAAGCAAATCAGAAACAGGAGGGTTTTTTGTTTTTTGTTTTTGTTTCTTTGAGACAGAGTCTCACTCTGTTGCCCAGGCTGGAGTGCAGTGACACAATCTTGGCTCACTGCAACCTCCGCCTCCCGGGTTCAAGCGATTCTCCTGCCTCAGCCTCCTGAGTTGCTATAACTACAGGTGCCTGCCACCACGCCTGGCTAATTTTTTTGCATTTTTAGTAGAGACAAGGTTTCACCATGTTGGCCCAGCTGGTCTCAAACTCCTGGTCTGAAGTGACCTGCCTGCCCTGGCCTCCCTAAGTGCTGGTATTATAGGCATGAGCCACTGCGCCCGGCCTGGACGAGGATTTTGAAACCAGATCAAGTAAGAAATTCATTCCTTCATTCATTCTGCAAACATGTACTAAATGCCCAATATGTATCAGATGTTGTTCAAAAGTTAGGGATTCAGTGTTGAATAAGCCAGACAAAGCTACTGCTTTCATCAAGCTAACTTGCTAGTGAAGAACGACAACTAAAGAACCTGATAAAGACACTGAACTGAATGTCAAGAAACCTCAGAACTAACTCTGGTTGACTGTTCATTAACCATGCATTTGTTATTAATATAACTTTATTTAAGCTTCAGTTTCTTTAGCTATAAAAACAGACCCAACAAGCACACATACACTTTTAAAGAGAGCTAAAAGAGGCCAGGCGCAGTGGCTCATGCCTATAATACCTACACTTTAGGAGACCGAGGCAGGTGGATCACTTGAGGTCACAGTTCAAGAGTAGCCTGCCCAAAATGGTGCTAAATGGTCTACTAAAAATATAAAATTAGCTGGCATGATGGTGGGCGCCTGTAACCCCAGCTAGTTGGGAGGCTAAGGCAGATCACTTGAACCTGGGAGATAGAGGTTGGAGTGAGCCAAGATTGCATCACTGCACTCACTCCAGCCTGGGTGACAGAGTGGGACTTGGAGTGGGACTCTGTCTCAGGAAGAAAAAAAAAAGAGAGAGCTAAAAGAAGAAAATCCCTTCCAATGCCAAAATGATATAAAAAGAATTCTATGAGTACAGAATAACTTTACTCAAATATCTGCAGGGCCACCTTATGGAAGAATCAGAAGTATTCTATAGAGCTCCAAAAGAAAGAGGATCAATGATGGCTGGAAGTGACAGAGACATGATTCTATCTTGGTCGAAGAGAAAATTTTCAAATAATTAGCTCCTTCCAACAAGTAACTTGTCTCTCCAAAATACAAAGTGTTAGTAAAGCCTTGAAGCAGATATTATTTTACTTTTAATGTTTTGCAACAGAACTCCTTGATTGCTACTTCTGAAGCAAGCTAATGGCTCAGGTTTATCAGTCCCAAATCATCTGATGCAACACAAATGAGGGACAACCCACCGAACATACTCTGTAATACAGTGGTTCTCAACTGGGGGTGATTTTGTCCCCCAGGGGGCATCTGGAAATGTTTGGAGACATGTTTGGTTTTCATGGCTGGGAGGGCTGGAGGGTAAAGGAAATATTGGCATCTAGTGGGTAGAGGCCAGAGATGCTGCTGAATATCCCACAATGCACAGTACAGCCCCCTATAACAGAGTTATCCAGTCCAAAATGTTAATAGTGCCAACAGTAGGAAACTCTGATGTTAGGTATTATCTGTAAACCATTTATTATATATATTTTCCTGTGTTGCCAGACTCCATGCCACCTGTAGTGAGTTTTTTTGTTTGTTTATTTTTTTTGAGACAGATTCTCGCTCTTGTTGCCCACACTGGGGTGCAATGGCGCCATCTCAACTCACTGCAACCTCCGCCTCCCAGGTTCAAGCGATTCTTCTGCCTCAGCCTCCTGAGTAGCTGGAATTACAGGCATGCATCACCATGCCTGGCTAATTTTTGTATTTTTAGTAGATATAGAGTATCGCCATGTTGGCCAGGCTGGTCTCGACCTCCTGACCTCAGGTGATCCACCCACCTTGGCTTCCCAAAGTGCTGGGATTACAGACGTTAGCCACCGTGCCCGGTGTTGAGTTCTTCATTAGGCATTTTCAAGCAAAAGCTATAAGCCTTTTGCTTGGAATCTCGGTGAGGGGAAGTGCTGTGTATGCTTAGTTCATCATGCTTCCCTGGCATTAACACCTTTGCCTGGCAAAGAGTAGAACGTCAATACTTCCATACTGGTTATCTCACTGTTAACTCACCAAGTTTATGAGGAGTGACATTTTACCCTAACAGCCATTCAAAACCTAAAATTTTCTTATTCTAAAAATTGTTTCATATTAAATTTGCTATTTATTTTCTCTCCTGGAAATAGCCCAAAAGCTGTCCTTTAGTCATTATGTACAAATATACATACATATAACATTTCAAAAACATAAACAGCTTAGGAATGATTTTGAAAATTAAATGTATATTGATATTTTCAGAAAATAATTAAAAACTAAATTCTTATTACAGGTGTCCTTGGGCCAAAAGAGGAATCCTCTCTAGTTATATCTTTTCGGTAAAATAATATGTAGCTCTGAGAATCAGCTTATAACTAGGGCTAAGAAGTAAAATAACTTCTAAGTGTAGAGAACATATTCAGACTACCAATCAAATTTTACCTCTGTTCAAAATAATCATTTACTTTCATTTTTAGTCCTTATTCACAGAAAATTATGGGCAGCTGGTAAAGTGGATACTGAAGTTAAATAGGAAGTGAATATTAACCTCCCACCAAGCCCTATTACTGGAGGCCATTAATTTTCTACCAGAAAAGGTAGTAAACTTAAAACAAAAAAGTCAAATAAACTTCTAATTTCCCAGAAGATCTCTGGAATAAACAGGTCAATAAATAACTTTTAAACAACTTATTTCAAGTAATTTTTAAAGATTTTTTAAAATGTCTTGTTAAATAACATTTAAACAGCTATTATTTAAGCTTACCTCCAATTAACTTATACCTGTATTGAAAATTTTTTCAACTTAAAAAAAAAATGAAGTACTTGGCATTACAAAAAGTTAACTAAAAGGTAACCTTGCATTTTAAAGTTTACTTAAGGAAACATCATTGCCATGATCTTTTGGCTATATTTTTTAGGCTCAATAATCCCAAAATATATGATATAAAAAACTTCTCTATTTGAACATCTAAGATAAACAATCCTCAGAAATAATTACTGACAACTGGATAAGAGTGAACCACAACTGTATAAAACCAAAATATTTCACTGACTAAGGGGACTTGGAAAAAGAGAAGCATGCCAGGGAGGAAGCTGTTTAAATTATCTCCTAACTGTGAAATAACTGACTTACTAGATAAAACCAACAGGTGAAGACATGCTATATTTTCAGTTGAAATGACAAGATGTGACTATAATGGTAACTATACACAGAAAAGTCAAAGAAACCAAGGACTTTTCTGATGTAGTTACAATGGGTCATACTTACAGCCACAGAAGCCCACTGCCATGCAAAACAGTGACTGGTTGGCATCTGATCATGTGAGCGACAGCAGCCAATAATAGAAAATAAGAAGCAGAAGACAAAGCACCACCAATCAATGTCAAGAGTTGCTCTTGTATAATACTCTTCCTATACATAAACACCAAAAAATGACTTCCATAATCTTATAATTATCTTTTTAAATTGATTCCACAGGAGTTTTTAAATTCCATATTAAGAGTAATAATCTGTGAGAATACCCAATTTTAAGTCTGCTTTTTATTAAGTTTAGAGTCAAATGTCAGTATCAAAGTTCCTATCATTTGTAAAACCTCAAGGCATATTTGTTGAAATATAAAATATTTTTATTTTAAATACGAAAATTCTAAATTTTATTCATTTCCTATGTGTAATAGTCACCATTCAATGAGCTAAAATGTGCATTAGCAGCAACATTCACTCTAACCCAGGAGTCAGCTTCCCTTACTCATCCCCAAAACGTGAGAAGCTAATCAAAATATTTTCGTTCAAAAGTTTTAAAGAGAAAAAAAACTTTAAAAACAGAAAAAAAAGGTGACATTCATTAAGACTTTCAGTGTTTTGTGAGAAAATTTATCTAAGAAAAGTTAAGTTCAACTCATGGAAACAGTGGAAAACAAACATTATAATCTAGTATTCAACAATATTCTATATACAACATACCACAACATTTAGAGGAAATGAAGGACCCATTCAATTCTCTAAAATAACCAAAGCAGCAGGAATGGGATAAAGACACTAAAAAAATGCAATAGAAAGGAGGTGAGATTCAAAATTCGTGATTTATCTTACCGGTGCCATTCGTATTGCTGGGTGTGCTCCACAACCTTGCACTGCTTTATGAAGTGTTTCACCAAACATATTTCGAAGTTCAACCGAGTGACAATACACAGCATCAATCTTAGGCCACCAATCCAATGCCGACTAGAAAAAAACAAAGACCACAAGGAAGAAAAAGTACAAAATTACATGAGTTGTATGCTCTGTTTATCACTGTAGTTTTAAGTTTTATCCTTTTGTCGGGAACTTTGTAAGACCATGCAAACACACACCATGATTTCCAAAGTCTTCAAACAATGTCTTTAATTCAAACACTAACTCATACATATATTATATTATAAAACATAATAGTGAGCATGAGACAAATTGCCCACTTCATGAGCATGTGCATGTGAGACAATCTTTTCTCAATGATAAGCCAGTGAATTTGAAAAATAAAGTCTTCAGAGAGCTAATCTGTAGCCAATCTTCTTCTTTTGTTTTTTTTTAAGTTTAATGTTTTACAATTTCTGGAACACATGCATACATGGCATATATTTTCCCAGGTAAGAATGCTATTGTCAAAGCTTTAAAAGTGATTAGTGGTTCAACACAGTATTAGAAGTGTATGTGGAAAACCATTACTTATATGTTTACATACAACAATGATAATTACAACATGAAATTAGTAAATGAAATAAAACTATTAAGTAAACCTATAATCTTAAATTGATATGCAATGATGACAAGATACATGGGAGACTAACAATTACCATAAACAAAGACAAACTGATCCTAGTGAAATATTTTTTAAACAATTATTTTATGTATTTTCTATTTCAATTTAACCTGTTTAGCTTTGATGTCTACTTTTTAGTGCCTATTTTATTTGGAAGTGTATCTTTAACTTTAAAATGAATGACTTGATATATTATTAAAAAATGACAATTGTGAAAATCACTATATCTTTAAAGTCTATCATTTAATACAAAACTGACTGGATGAATTTTCACTACATATGTAGAGTATGCATTAAATGACCTAAAATGTAGGCTTCTAATTTATAATACTCCAGATGTTTATAAAAAATATCTGGAAGAATAATACATTCAAATTGTAGATAAGAGAGACTGAATAGCCTCATATCTCTCACATCTCATTCCCAGATTTTTTCTTATTCAAAACTAAGCTAATTGAAGTCTCGACATTTTAATTTCTTCACTTGGAATTCTCAGAATATTTTGAATAGCATCAAGTTATATTACCTTAACCCAAACTGTGGATTACAAATCCTGTTCACCAGATAGTAAAATATAAAACCAACTTATGATACACATTTTGAATACTGAACTCCATTCAGGGAGGAATCCCAAAACTGGGAGGGAAGAAATGCTTTTTTGGGACAGTATGGTTGTTTACATTTTTCCCTCAACTCCTACTTTATTTAATCTAGTTCCTACAAATGATCAATTTTTAGTCTGATAGTATAATGGATTCCTCCAACTCTCAGCAACTTTGACTTACCCAAAGCAGCCAATGCAACTTGATTTCTTATACTTACTAAATTATACAGCTTGTGTTAATCAGCCTAAAGTAACAAAAAGCTGAATAATAACAAAGTCATTGAGTGAAGGGTCTTCCTTACCCAACACATCTCATAAGATCTTGTCAGAAACTGATAAACTAAGAAAGGCATCCCATATAACATCCTATTCAAATTACTGTTGTCTTTTTTTAATAGCTTTTGAAACTGTATTGTGGTCCCAGGTGCACCATATAAAATAACTTTAGGCTTAAGATTTAGTAATTTTCATAGTTTTCATTTTTCATAATATATTCATTTTAAAGTAAAATATACATTTTCAAATAAAATAAGCATGAAAAACTAGACATGTGGTTGGCAAAAAAGTTTAGTATTTTGAGCAGTTACTAAATGTGCCCTTCCTGAACACCAGTCAATTAAAGTAGACTTACTCTTTTTTTCCTTGAAAATACCATGTTTATAGCCAAATGGCAACACTTACATAATATGAACAAATTATGTGGCATTTCCTCAAGAGATTTAAATAACTTTCAAATGCCTTGGAAATAATTCCTTTCAACTACAACCTCTCAGTAGAAAGAAATCATCTCATTTTCAGTATGTGAACTATCCATATGTAAATTATGATAAATTGTTGTAAGGAAAAAACAGAAATAAGTAATATACCAGCTATAGCATGTACCAGTGATGGCTAAGATAATTGGTTCATAAGTGTGTATATTACTTTTTAAATTTCCCAATTACATATCTAATTTAATCCAAAGGAAGTCTATGAAGATTATGCATATAACATAGATCTTACAACTATAATTCATCTCTTATTGCACATGATAATAAAAAAGATGACAGTACAACTACTATTTTAGCAACTGCTAGGAACCTGCATTATAATAAGAATCAAATAGTGGATGTATTTTAAGATTTTCTAAGAAGAAACACTAGAATATTTTAGATCTAAACTCAGTACTTATGAACTGAGTATGAGTATGTTTTACAAAAGTAGAACTCCAAACACCTTACTACTTCTACACAAACCCTCAATACACATCAATAAAACTTTTATCTTATTTGAGAATGTGATACTTTAAAAAAAAATGTGTGGACTGGCTAAAGAACCATGGGAGAAGAGAACTTATGAGGTACATTGAACCAAGAATCATTAGAAAAAAAATTTACACTATGAATGAATTTAAGATCAGAAGTCCAAATATCTAAGAATTACCTGTGATTTTTCAAGACAAAAATATAGCCATAACAAATGTCTTCAATGAAACTCTAAAATAGGCAATCTCATAAATTTGTATATTCACCTTATAAATAGTCCTTTTCAACCAAAAGAGTACTTCAGATTCAATAGAGATTAGCCTCAAACCAAGGGGGAAAATATCCTAACGAGAAAAAATTTCCCACGCTATCTATAATAATAAAGTATCACTACCCAAGGCATAATTCAAAAAGATACTTTGAACTAATATTTATGTTCCTTTTCAAGCTATTTCATTGAAAAGTTACTGACACTTAATATTTAAAAATCTAGTTTTTCTTTATAAAACAGATTTTCATATAACTTGATCTCTGATACAGACACACTCCACCCTCCACACATGCAGTGCTCATTAGAGTAGAAGAGGATGCACAGCCACTTTCACCAAGTACACTGAGGCATGCATGAAGCACCAATCCAGGCATGCTTGGAACCCAGAAAGGAGCAGCTCAGCCACTTACAGCAGTGCCAAGTCCATGCTTGAAAGTGCTCTATATAGTCAGTTGTAGACAAAAATATTTCACAATTAAAGTAACTAGCCACAAAGTATCAAAAAAGTATATATTTGGGTTTATTATATACAAATTTTAAGCATTTATGCAAAGCTATCCACTCTTCGAATATTTTTAGTGTTCTTAGCCACAGCAGAAAAAAGCAATAATGTCTTATTTCTGAGTTACACATAAACTTGAGGGGGGAAATCATCTTTTTTTTTTAATGGCCTTGAAAGTAAACCTTGAATGTACAATGCCCTGGCTCACTATGCTGACAAAAGTACAGTGATTTTTTTTTAAGTTTTTAATACAAACATACCTTATTTACAATCTTCATTAAACTTTCCCTTTTGGAACAAAGCATATTCAATGTTACTTTTACCTACAATTTAACTCAGTGATACTCAACTAAGGGAGAAGGTATCATTCCCTCAGGCATGTTTATTTGTTTATAATGACCAGGGATGAGGAGATGCAGCACAACTGGCATTTAATGAAAAGAGGCCAGAGATGTTAAAGGTTCTGCAATGCCCAAGGCATCCTGCACAACAAAGGACTGTCCTCTCAAAATGCTCACTAAACACCTGCTAAGAAAAATTAAATGTGTCACCAAGTAGCTTTATCAATAGTTAATTTTCCACTGCAGGAATGGATAGAATTGGGCAGTATTTATTTTAAATAAATACAACATCCAGGGCAAATGGGGGTGAAGGGTTATTTTCAACTCACCAGAGGCACAGTCTTAAAATGGAATTTGATTATAAACAGGTCAAATATACTAAGTTATCAATGATTACAGCCTTCTTTTTTTTTTTTTTTTTAAAGACAGAGTCTCGCTCTTTCACCCAGGCTGGAGTGCAGTGGCGCAATCTCGGCTCACTGCAGGCTCTGCCCTCCGGGGTTCACGCCATTCTCCTGCCTCAGCCTCCCGCGTAGCTGGGACTACAGGCGCCTGCCACCTCGCCCGGCTAATTTTTTTTTTTTTTGTATTTTTAGTAGAGACGGGGTTTCACCGTGTTAGCCAGGATGGTCTCAATCTCCTGACCTTGTGATCCGCCCACCTCGGCCTCCCAAAGTGCTGGGATTACAGGCGTGAGCCACCGCGCCCGGCCTACATTAAGGAAGGAAAGCGTCAACCAATTTACCCATAAATGTGAGTATCATTTGATAAAAGTGGAACAATGGAAGATAACACCTGAAAACTTTCAAAATAGGGTTGTTCATAATTACAAGAACAGAATTTTAAAAATCCACAGTCCAAATCTGATAAAGTTTTGCTGTCTATTTAATGTCTCCACATCTGACAGAGTTGAAGGTTTCGCAAGTACCTTTTAATGATTTCACTTACTTTGTCTGATATGCTTTTGTATCTTGTGAATACCTACTTTAAAGTATGTTAATATTTCATTTTGTTTAAGAAAAATGAAATTTTATATTATGAATGAATTTAGGATCAAAAGATTTAAAAGTACCATCAAATATAGTCCCATCATTTTGTCAATGTGCTATACTAGACTACAACGTAAATACTATTACTTTTAACTTAAATGGTAAGATGGCAAGTCAATGTATCAAATGCTGTAAAAGGGCTAAAAGTATTCAAGCAATATGTTTGAAAAGCTTTGGGATGAAAATTTTAAATTGTATTTTCAGTGACATTTTTCTCAAGGGCTTCTGATCTGAATAAAACGTTTTAGATTTAATCTTTCCAAAGCATCTTATTAACTCCATCTTCCTTAATATGGTCCCTTCGGTCAAGACTTAATATGAAAAATACAAATATTTATCAATTATCAAATAGAATCACTGTGGAGAAATTTTCCTATTTCATACATCTAAATTCAGAACCTTTTTGAAAACCAAGAGTGCATTTCTTAAAAAGAAATATGCAAAGAAAACAAAGAAAAAATTTTTTTTTAGTAATTTAGCAATACCTTTTGGACTTACATTGGTGATGATTCGATGGAGTGAATTTACCAGCACATAGTGAAATGTAGAAGGTGAATTCTGAGCCAGGCAGATCTATAGAAAAAGAAAAAAAAAGCAGATTATTTCTATGAGAAAAATACTCAGTAATACAAATGAAGCCAAAAAGAACAGCAAATAGAAAGTTTTTTAAAAAAAAACACTAAGTTTTTAAGGTCTTGAACATCAAAACATAAGTGAAAAATACCGATAAAAGTGAACCTATTAATCTCTATAGTCTTTTTGTTTATAAAGGATAACAGCATCAGTAAATACAGTTAGATAAAAACCAATGCTCTCACCTTAAAATGTTGGTTGTTGTGAGGGCTTATACGAAAGCAAGAAACAAGGCAGTCAATCATTAGATCCACATCTGCAGGCTGACTGCCTCTTGAGAATGGCTTACTTGGATTAAAAAGCAGGTTCTATAAAAACCCCAACAGAAAACAAAAGCCTTTAAATAACCATGCAGTATTTCTTTACTAACATGTAATAACATCAACACATTACCCACACAGATGGCAGTAAAATTCAGTTGCCAGAAGAAGCACAAAGCACCCACACTGTGGTTCATCAGTCTGATACAATTCTTCCTATACCATATATAGGTTCCTTTCAGGCCCTAATTGCCACATTATTTTAAACCCAAGTCTGTATATTTATGCTCATTTAAGAAAATGGTGTTTTCGGCCAGGCGTGGTGGCTCACGCTTGTAATCCCAGCACTTTGGGAGGCCGAGGCAGGCGGATCACGAGGTCAGAGGATCGAGACCACGGTGAAACCCCGTCTCTACTAAAAATACAAAAAAAATTAGCCGGGCATGGTGGCGGGCGCCTGTAGTCCCAGCTACTCGGAGAGGCTGAGGCAGGAGAATGGCGTGAACCCGGGAGGCGGAGCTTGCAGTGAGCCGAGATTGAGCCACTGCACTCCAGCCTGGGTGAAAAAGCGAGACTCTGTCTCAAAAAAAAAAAAAAAAAAAAAAAAAAGAATACGGGGGTCTATGTTTCCCAACTCTCCTGCCCCAGTAAACAAGGATGTTTCACCCTAAAAAAAAAAAAAGAAAAAGAAAAAAAGAAAATGGCGTTTTCTTCATATTCTCAGTCCATTTAGGCTGATGAACACAGTAAAAACAAAAGCAAGTCCTATGAACTTATCAACGAAGAATCAGAACTTTAATGTTAGCAATTATCTTTGACATAATACTTATGCTAGAAAATTCATTTAATTTTCTTAAACTTTGTAGTAGAGAAAGAATAAGCATGTTACCTTAAGATCAACCACCATGGACTGAACAAGCAGGAAAATGACAGAGTTATCTTCCCAATTGATGTAAGTACTTGCTTTACACAGTTTGACACAGGCAATTGCAGCACTTTCTGTCAGCTGCCTACTTCCTCCATGGCCAGCAAGAGCTTTTCGTAGACTGTCCAGAAATAACTTCTACAGAATTCAAATATAGCGATAAGATATGAAGTTTCTTCTATTCCAGATGTACCTAATATTATAGCAAATTAACAGCCTCTAAAACTCATACTATAAAGAATGCATAATTTATATTTGTGGTTTTCAATTTCATAGTTTAAGTAGTGGTCATCATTTAAATGTTTCTCAAATTTAAAAAAAAACCTTTTTCTATTTTCTTTATTGAATTATTAAAGGAATACAAAAAACAGTCCTTCCCAAACAAGCTGTTTTCTGAACTTTTTTTTTTTCCCAAGATGGTATCTTCCTCTGTTGCCCAGGCTGGAGTGCAAAGGCACAATCTCGGCTCATTGCAACCTCTGCCTCCCGGGGTCAAGCGATTCTCCCGCCTCAGCCTCCAGAGTAGCTGGGTTTGCAGGCGCCTGCCACCATGCCTGGCTAATTTTTGTATTTTTAGTACAGACAGGATTTCACCACGTTGGCCAAGCTGGTCTTGAACCCCTGGGCTCAAGTGATCCTTCTGCCTCAGCCTCCCAAAGTGCTAGGATTACAGGCATGAGCCACCATGCCTAGCCTTCAACTTTGAATTCAGCTCATCATATCTTCTTTTTGATATTTAAAGTCTAAATATTATACTATCTTGGCTCTTGTCTATGATAAAGTGTTCCACCCTTTTCTAACACTCCAGGTTATATTCAACCTTCAGCCTTCTAAATAAGAATATATTCAAAGCTGTTCTGTTGCTCTAAATTTGTTTCTCAAAAAAAATTACCTACTCTTGTGATGTTAACCCCTCTTTACAGTTCATTAACAAATGTCTTCCCTTGACTTTTCTCCTAAATGAATGCTCAAATGTAACATGTCAAAAACTAAACTCACCCATCACCAGCATAATATATTCTTCTCAAGTGTACATGGAACATTCTCCAAAACAGACCATATGTTAGGCTACAAAATAAGTCTTAATACATTTAAAGAAATTGAAATCATAAAAAGTATGTTTTGTGATCATAATGGAAATGAAAAACCCAACAGCAGATAAAAAACTAAAAAATTCACAAATATGTGAAAATTTGTGAATGTTAACTAATAGATCAAAGGAAAAATCACAAAGGAAATTAGAAACCAACGTGAGACAAATGAAAACGAAAACACAACATACTAAAACTTACAGGATGCAGTGAATGCAGGGCTAAAAGAAAAATGTAAAGCTGTAAACACTTACATCAAAAAATAAGAAAGTTCTCATTCAATAACCTAACCATATACCTCAAGGAACTAGAAAAAGAGTAAACTACACCAAAGCTAGCAGAAGAAAGAAAATAATAAAAATCAGAGTGAAAACAGAGAAAGGAAAAACAATGGAGAAAAATTACAAAACCAGAAGCTGATTCTTTGAAAAAGTCAACAAAACTCTAGCTAGATTGGTTAACGAAAAAATAAATAAATAAAAGAGAGACAGAGAGAAAGAACACCAAATTGCTAAAGTCAGATATGAAAGTGGTGACACGGCCAGATGCAGTGGCTCATGCCTGTAATCCCAGCACTTTGGGAAGCCAAGGCAGGCAAATCACTTCAGGTCAGGAGTTTAAGACCGGCCTGACCAACATGGTAAAACCCCCGTCTCGACTGTAAAGAAGACAAAAATTACACAGGCATGGTGGTGCATGCCTGTAGTCCCAGCTACTAGGGAAGGTGAAGCAGGAGAATCACTTGAAGCCAGGAGGCGGAGGTTGCAGTGAGCCAAGATCTTGTCACTGCACTCCAGCCTGTGCGAAAGAGCAAGACTCTATCTCCCCCCCCACCCCCTCCCTGCACACACAAAAAAGTGGTGACACTACTGATTTTGCAAAAATAAAAAGAATTACGAGACGATACTATGTAAAACTGTATGCCAACAATTTGGATAACCTGGACAAAATGGACAAATTTCTACAAACACACAATCTACCAAAACTAACTCATGAGGAAATAGAAAATCTAAATAGAACTATAACTAGTAAAGGGATTAAATCAGTAATCACAAAGCTCCCAAAGAAAAGGCCAGAACCAGATAACTTTCACTGGTTGATTCCACCCAACATTTAAAGAATGTTTCTCAAACACTTCCAAAATATTAAAGAGAAGGGAACACTTCTCCTCATTAGTTCTATGGTCCAACATTACCTTGATACCAAAGCCAGACAAAAATACTACAAGAAAACTACAGACTAATACACCTTAGGAATATTGATGAAAAACTCAACAAAATCAGCAGCTTATTAAAAGGATGACACACCATGACCAAGTGAAACTTACTCCAGGAGCACAAGATGATTCAACAACGAAAAAATCAATGTAATATACCACATTAATAGAATGAAGAAGAAACTCCACATGATCATCTGAATCAATACAGAGAAACCACTTGACAAAGTTCAACACCTTTTATGATTTAAAAAAACACTCAAGCTAGGAATAGAAGGAAATTTCCTCAACATCATAAAAGCCATATATTAAAAACCAATAGCTAACAACATACTCAATAGTGAAAGATAGAAAGTTTTCCCCCTAAGATCAGGAACAGGATGAGGATGCCCACTTTTTCTTCTTCTATTTGGCATAATACTAGAAATTCTGGACAGAGCAAGTAGGCAAGAAAAAGATGGAAAACTCATTGAAATTGGACAGAAAGAAGCAAAACTATGTCTATTCACAGATGATATATATGTAGAAATCCCTAAAGATGACACATACACACCAAAAACAAGCTGTTAGAGCTAATAAATTCAAAGTCACAGAATACAAAATCAGCACACAAAAATCAGCTGGATTTCTATACATTAGCAATGAAAAATACAAAAAGGAAATTAAGAAAACAATTCCACTTATGATAGCATCCAAAATAAAATATATAGGAATTAATCAAGGAGGTGAAAAACTTAATAAAAAACTACAAAACATTGCTGAAAGAAATTAAACATAAATAAATGGAAAGATATCCCATGTTCCTAGATTGTTAAGGTAACAATATTACCCAAAGCAATATACAGATTCAATGCAATCCCTATCAAAATCCCAATGGTATTTTTTGAAAAAAAAAAAAAAAAAAGGCCAGGCGCAGTGACTCACGCCTGTAAACCCAGCACTTTGGGAGGCCAAGGCAGACGGATCACGAGATCAGGAGATGGAGACCATCCTGGCTAACACAGTGAAACCCTGTTTCTACTAAAAATACAAAAAAAATTAGCCAGGCATGGTGGCGGGTGCCTGTAGTCCCAGCTACTTGGGAGGCTGAGGCAGTAGAATGGCATCACCCCGAGAGGTGGAGCTTGTAGTGAGCCGAGATCGCACGACTGTACTCTAGCCTGGGCGACAGAGCGAGACTCCGTCTCAAAAAAAAAAAGAAAAACATCCTAAAATTCATATGGAATCTCAAAGAGCTGCATAATAGTCAAAACTATCTCGAAAAAGAATAAAGTTGGAGAACTCACACTTTCTTATTTGAAAACTTACTACAAAGCTACAGTAATCAAAACAATGTGGTACTAGCATAAGCACAGTCCTACAGACCAATGGAATAGAGAGCCTAGAAAGAAACCCTCACACATATGACCAATTTTTGACAAAGGTGCTAAAACCATTCAATAGAGAAAGGACGGTCTTTTCAACAAATGATGCAAGGAAAACTGATTATCCACATGCAAAAGAATGAAGATGGACCCTTTTCTTACACCATATACAAAAATTAACTCAAAATAGATGAAAGACCAAAACTTAACAGTAAAGCTATAAAACTCCTAGAAGAAAATATAGGAAAAAAATATTTTCAGTATTGGATTTGGCAAAGACTTCTTGTATAAGATACCAAAAAAGCACAGACAACAAAAGAAAAAAACAGATAAACTGGACTTCATCAAAATAAAAACTTCTGTGTATCAAAGGACACTATCAAGAAGATGAAACAACAATCCACAGAATGGGAGAAAATACTTGCAAATAATGTATCTCATAAGGGATGAATAACCAGGATATATTAAAAATTCCTATAACTAAAAAAATAAAATAAAATTTAGAGCCTTACAAATACTCTACAGTTTTTTTAAAAACTGAAAATAGATGAACCAAGCCATTGCCTCAAGAAATAACAGTATAAATAAAATGAAAGCTAAAATTAATGAAACAGAAAAATTTAAATGCTAGGAAACAAAATCAAAAACTAGGTTTTAAAGACCAATAAAATAGTAAACATGAACGAGGAAAGAGAAATGAGTAAACAGTTACAAACATGGGTACTAAAGATAATTATATGAGAATATGGAAATACAATATAACCTTTATATAATTTAACAAGTAAAATATGTAAGTATTATATGCAACTCTGCACTCATAAAATTGAAATATATATTTTCTAGCAAAGAACAAACCATCAAAAGTGACTTTAAAAACAACAGAAATTCTTCAAAAAATCAAAAATAAAATAACCATATGATCCAGCAATTACACTTCTGGATATATATTCAGAAGAATTAAAAGCAGGGTCTTGAAGTTATTTGTACACCCATATTCACAGTACCATTATTTATAATAGCCAAAAGGTAGAAACAACTGAAAAATCCATTGGCAGATAAATTCAGATAAATAAAACGTTGGTATATACATACAATGGAATATATCACTCAGCCTTAAAGAGGAAGGAAATCCTGACATGCTACAACACGGATGAATACTATTTCAGCCACAAAAAAAGAATGAAATCCTGTCTTTCAGGGCAACATGAATGGAACTGGAGGACATTATGCTAAGTAAAATAAGCCCATGTCAAAAAGACAAATACAGTATGAGTCCACTTGTATGAGGTAGTCAAATTCAGAGAGACAGCAAGTAAAAAGACGGTTGCCAGGAGTTGGGGGTAGGGAAGAATGGAGAGCTGTTTAATAGATACAGAATTTGTTTTGCAAGATGACAAGGTTTTGGAGATTGATTGCACAATGATGTGAAAGACAGTGCTACTAAACCGTATGCTTAAAAATGGCTAAGATGGTAAATTTTATGTTATGTGTATTTTACCGCAAAGTTTTAAAAAGAGACAGAAAAACTACACAGATCCATAAGGGAGCTCAAATAAAAGATGATTAATGAGTTATTTTAAATAGGCAATAGACAGATAGGCTAGTTTTAGAAATAGCGTAAGAAACCAGTAGGAGTACTTGACTTAGGGAAAAAAGTATAAACTGAAGGTCAAGAGTGAATAGGAAGCTTACTTTTCCACTGAATTCCCTTCCTGATGTACAGTGGAAATTTCCATTACGTCAATTTATTTTTTTTCTTTAAAACTAATGATAAGCAAAAGTCAAAGGAAATCTTAACAGCTTCTAACCTTGATGATTTTACAATGATTTCTATCTAATCAGATAATTTCTATTATTTAAATTATTCCGGGCCATAGAAAAGACTGATAGTTCCTGAATTCACATTACTAATTTCGCACAAATAACTGTTAGAATAATTAGTTACTTTCAAAAGTGATAATGCATATTATGTTAAATATACATATTTTCTAAGCATCAGAAAGCTGAAGCACTGGAAGGAAATGTTTTATTAAGCAGCTACACAATACATATGCCAACAGCCAACCAAGTTTACTTCACACACACACAAATGAACATACTAAAAGTAAAGATTTCCAAATATATTTCAGCTCCAAATTTAAAGTGAACGTTTAAATAACATAGAAACTATCTGACTGGATACAATTCAGCTCTAAAACTAGAGTTCAGGACCCTTTATCTTTTGTTCATTATTAATTTTAAATTTTTTGATGTATTAATATTTATGAAGAACATAGTAACGTTTTCATAGCTATACAGAGGTAATTAGCATACCCATCATCTCTTACCATTTCTTTGTGCTGTGAACATTCAACATCCTCCTCCTAGCTCTTTGAAATTGTGTAACATATTGTTAATTACAGCCATCTTGGAGATGGTGCCAAGATGGCCGAATAGGAACAGCTCCAGTCTACGGCTCCCAGCGTGAGCGATGCAGAAGAGGGGTGATTTCAACATTTCCATCTGAGGTACCGGGTTCATCTCACTAGGGAGTGCCAAACAGTGGGTGCAGGACAGTCGGTGCAGTGCACCCTGCGCAAGCCGAAGCAGGGCGAGGCATTGCCTCACTCGGGAAGTGCAAGGGGTCAGGGAGTTCCCTTTCCTAGTCAAAGAAAGGGGTGACAGACAGCACCTGGAAAATCAGGTCACTCTCACCCTAATACTGTGCTTTTCAACAGGCTTGGAAAACGGCACACCAGGAGATTGTGTCCCGCACCTGGCTCAGAGGGTCCTATGCCCATGGAGTCTGGCTGATTGCTAGCACAGCAGTCTGAGATCAAACTGCAAGGCAGCAGCAAGGCTGGGGGGGGGCACCTGCCATTTCCCAGGCTTGCTTAGGTAAACAAAGCAGCCAGGAAGCTGGAACTAGGTGGAGCCCACCACAGCTCAAGGAGGCCTGCCTGCCTCTGTAGGCTCCACCTCTGGGGGCAGGGCACAGACAAAAAGTCAGCAGTAACCTCTGCAGACTTAAATGTCCCTGTTTAACAGCTTTGAAGAGAGTAGTGGTTCTCTCAGCACACAGCTGGAGATCTGAGAACGGGCAGACTGCCTCCTAAAGTGGGTCCCTGACCCCCAAGCAGCCTAACTGGGAAGCACCCCCCCAGTAGGGACAGTCTGACGCCTCAATCCGGGTACTCCTCTGAGACAAAACTTCCAGAGGAACAATCAGACAGCTGAATTTGCGGTTCACGAAAATCTGCTGTTCTGCAGCCACCGCTGCTGACACCCAGCCAAACAGGGTCTGGAGTGGACCTCTAGCAAAATCCAACAGACCTGCAGCTGAGGGTCCTGTCTGTCAGAAGGAAAACGAACAAACAGAAAGGACACCCACACCAAAAACCCATCTGTACATCACCATCATCAAAGACCAAAAGTAGAAAAAACTACAAAGATGGGGAGAAAACAGAGCAGAAAAACTGGAAACTCTAAAAAGCAGAGCACCTCTCCTCCTCCAAAGGAACACAGTTCCTCACCAGCAACGGAACAAAGCTGGACAGAGAATGACTTTGACAAGTTGAGAGAAGAAGGCTTCAGACGATCAAACTACTCTGAGCTACAGGAGGAAATTCAAACCAATGGCAAAGAAGTTAAAAACTTTGGAAAAAAAAGATGAATGTATAACTAAAATAACAAATGCAGAGAAGTGCTTGAAGGAGCAGATGGAGCTGAAAGCCAAGGCTTGAGAACTACGTGAAGAATGCAGAAGCCTCAGTAGCCGTTGCAATCAACTGGAAGAAAGGGTATCAGTGATGGAAGATGAAATGAAGCGAGAAGGGAAGTTTAGAGAAAAAAGAACAAAAAGAAATGAACAAAGCCTCCAAGAAATATGGGACTATGTGAAAAGACCAAACCTACGTCTGATTGGTTTACCTGAAAGTGACGGGGAGAATGGAACCAAGTTGGAAAACACTCTGCAAGATATTATCCAGGAGAACGTCCCCAATCTAGCAAGGCAGGCCAAGATTCAGATTCAGGAAATACAGAGAATGCCACAAAGATACTCCTTGAGAAGAGCAACTCCAAGACACATAATTGTCAGATTCACCAAAGTTGAAATGAAGGAAAAAATGTTAAGGGCAGCCAGAGACAAAGGTCGGGTTACCCACAAAGGGAAGCCCATCAGACTAACAGCTGATCTCTCAGCAGAAACTCTACAAGCCAGAAGAGAGTGGGGGCCAACATTCAACATTCTTAAAGAAAAGAATTTTCAACCCAGAATTTCATATCCAGCCAAACTAAGCTTCATAAGTGAAGGAGAAATAAAATCCTTTACAGACAAGCAAATGCTGAGTGATATTGTCACCACCAGGCCTGCCCTAAAAGAGCTCCTGAAGGAAGCACTAAACATGGAAAGGACCAACCAGTACCAGCCACTGCAAAAACATGCCAAATTGTAAAGACCATCGAGGCCAGGAAGAAACTGCATCAACTAACGAGCAAAATAACCAGCTAACATCATAATGACAGGATCAAATTCACACATAACAATATTAACTTTAAATGTAAATGGACTAAATGCTCCAATTAAAAGACACACACTGGCAAATTGGATAAGGAGTCACGACCCGTCAGTGTGCTGTATTCAGGAAACCCATCTCACATGCAGAGACACACATAGACTCAAAATAAAGGGATGGAGGAAGATCTACCGAGCAAACGGAAAACAAAAAAAGGCAGGGGTTGCAATCCTAGTCTCTGAAAAAACAGACTTTAAGCCAGCAAAGATCAAAAGAGACAAGGCCATTACATAATTATAAAGGGATTAATTCAACAAGAAGAGCTAACTATCCTAAATATATATGCACCCAACACAGGAACACCCAGATTCATAAAGCAAGTCCTGAGTGACCTACAAAGAGACTTAGATTCCCACACAATAATAATGGGAGATTTTAACATCCCACTGTCAACATCAGACAGATCAATGAGACAGAAAGTTAACAAGGATACCCAGGAATTTAACTCAGCTCTGCACCAAGCGGACCTAATAGACATCTACAGAACTCTCCACCCCAAATCAACAGAATATACATTTTTTTCAGCACCACACCACACCTATTCCAAAATTGACCACATAGTGAGAAGTAAAGCTCTCCTCAGCAAATGTAAAAGAACAGAAATTATAACAAACTGTCTCTCAGACCACAGTGCAATCAAACTAGAACTCAGGATTAAGAAACTCACTCAAAACCGCTCAACTACATGGAAACTGAACAACCTGCTCCTGAATGACTATTGGGTACATAACGAAATGAAGGCAGAAATAAAGATGTTCTTTGAAACCAATGAGAACAAAGACACAACATACCAGAATCTCTGGGACACATTCAAAGCAGTGTGTAGAGGGAAATTTATAGCACTAAATGCCCACAGAAGAAAGCAGGAAAGATCTAAAATTGACACCCTAACATCACAATTAAAAGAACTAGAAAAGCAAGAGCAAACACATTCAAAAGCTAGCAGAAGGCAAGAAATAACTAAAATCAGAGCAGAACTGAAGGAAATAGAGACACAAAAAACCCTTCAAAAAATTAATAAATCCAGGAGCTGGTTTTTTGAAAAGATCAACAAAACTGATAGACCACTGGCAAGACTAATAAAGAAGAAAAGAGAGAAGAATCAAATAGATGCAATAAAAAATGATAAAAGGGATATCACCACCGATCCCACAGAAATACAATCTACCACCAGAGAATACTACAAACACCTCTACGCAAATAAACTAGAAAATCTAGAAGAAATGGATAAATTCCTTGACAAATACACCCTCCCAAGACTAAACCAGGAAGAAGTTGAATCTCTGAATAGACCAATAACAGGCTCTGAAATTGTGGCAATAATCAATAGCTTACCAACCAAAAAGAGTCCAGGACCTGATGGATTCACAGCCAAATTCTACCAGAGGTACAAGGAGGAACTGGTATCAAACTGGTACCATTCCTTCTGAAACTATTCCAATCAACAGAAAAAGAGGGAATCCTCCCTAACACATTTTATGAGGCCAGCATCATCCTGATACCAAAGCCTGGCAGAGACATAACCAAAAAAGAGAATTTCAGACCAATATCCTTGATGAACACTGATGCAAAAATCCTCAATAAAATACTGGCAAACCAAATCCAGCAGCACATCAAAAAGCTTATCCACCATGATCAAGTGGGCTTCATCCCTGGGATGCAAGGCTGGTTCAACATAAGCAAATCAATAAATGTAATCCAGCATATAAACAGAACCAAAGACAAAAACCACATGATTATCTCAATAGATGCAGAAAAGGCCTTTGACAAAATTCAATAACCCTTCATGCTAAAAACTCTCAATAAATTAGGTATTGATGGGACGTATCTCAAAATAATAAGAGCTATCTATGACAAACCCACAGCCAATATCATACTGAATGGGCAAAAATTGGAAGCATTCCCTTTGAAAACTGGCACAAGACAGGGATGCCCTCTCTCACCACTCCTATTCAACATAGTGTTGGAAGTTCTGGCCAGGGCAATCAGGCAGGAGAAGGAAATAAAGGGTATTCAATTAGGAAAAGAGGAAGTCAAATTGTCCCTGTTTGCAGATGACATGATTGTGTATCTAGAAAACCCCATTGTCTCAGCCCAAAATCTCCTTAAGCTGATAAGCAACTTCAGCAAAGTCTCAGGATACAAAATCAATGTACAAAAATCACAAGCATTCTTGTACACCAATCACAGACAAACAGAGAGCCAAATCATGAGTGAACTCACATTCACAATTGCTTCAAAGAGAATAAAATACCTAGGAATCTAATTTACAAGGGACATGAAGGACCTCTTCAAGGAGAACTACAAACCACTGCTCAATGAAATAAAAGAGGATACAAACAAATGGAAGAACATCCCACGCTCATGGGTTGGAAGAATCAATATCATGAAAATGGCCATACTGCCCAAAGTAATTTATAGATTCAATGCCATCCCATCAAGCTACCAATGACTTTCTTCACAGAATTGGAAAAAACTACTTTAGAGTTCATATGGAACCAAAAAAGAGCCCGCATCGCCAAGTCAATCCTAAGCCAAAAGAACAAAGCTGGAGGCATCACGCTACCTGACTTCAAACTACACTACAAGGCTACAGTAACCAAAACAGCATGGTACTGGTACCAAAACAGAGACATAGATCAATGGAACAGAACAGAGCCCTCAGAAATAATGCCACATATCTACAACTATCTGATCTTTGACAAACCTGACAAAAACAAGCAATGGGAAAAGGATTCCCTATTTAATAAATGGTGCTGGGAAAACTGGCTAGCCATATGTAGAAAGCTGAAACTGGATCCCTTCCTTACACCTTATACAAAAATTAATTCAACATGGATTAAAGACTTATATGTTAGACCTAAAACCATTAAAATCCTACAAGAAAACCTAGGCAATACCATTCAGGACATAGGCATGGGCAAGGACTTCATGTCTAAAACACCAAAAGCAATGGCAACAAAAGCCAAAATTGACAAATGGGATCTAATTAAACTAAAGAGCTTCTGCACAGCAAAAGAAACTACCATCAGAGTGAACAGGCAACCTACAAAATGGGAGAAAATTTTCACAACCTACTTATCTGACAAAGGGCTGATATCCAGAATCTACAATGAACTCAAACAAATTTACAAGAAAAAAACAAACCACCTCATCAAAAAGTGGGCGAAGGACATGAACAGACACTTCTCAAAAGAAGACATTTATGCAGCCAAAAAACACACGAAGAAATGCTCTCATCACTGGCCATCAGAGAAATGCAAATCAAAACCACAGTGAGATACCATCTCACACCAGTTAGAATGGCCATCATTAAAAAGTCAGGAAACAACAGGTGCTGCAGAGGATGTGGAGAAATAGGAACACTTTTACACTGTTGGTGGGACTGTAAACTAGTTCAACCATGGTGGAAGTCAGTGTGGCGATTCCTCAGGGATCTAGAACTAGAAATACCATTTGACCCAGCCATCCCATTACTGGGTATATACCCAAAGGACTATAAATCATGCTGCTATAAAGACACATGCACACATATGTTTATTGCAGCACTATTCACAATAGCAAAGACTTGGAACCAATCCAAATGTCCAAAAACGATAGACTGGATTAAGAAAATGTGGCACATATACACCATGGAATACTATGCAGCCATAAAAAATGATGAGTTCATGTCCTTTGTAGGGACATGGATGAAACTGGAAACCATCATTCTCAGTAAACGATCGCAAGGACAAAAAACTAAACACTGCATGTTCTCACTCACAGGTGGGAACTGAACAATGAGAACACATGGACACAGGAAGGGGAACATTACACTCTGGGGACTGTTGTGGGGTGGGGGGAAGGGGGAGGGACAGCATTAGGAGATATATCTAATGCTAAATGACGAGTTAATGATTGCTGCACAACATGGCACATGGATACATATGTAACAAACCTGCACATTGTGCACATGTACCCTAAAACTTAAAGTATAATAATTTAAAAAAAAATTACAGCCATCTTACAGCGGTATACAACACTAGAAATTACTCCTCCTATCTAGTTGTAATTTTGAATCCTTTAACAAATTGCTCCCTACCCTCCCCACACCCTATCCTTCCCAGCCTGTAGTATTCTGTTCCACTTTTTACTTCTATGAGATCAACTTTTTTTTAGCTTCCACGTATGGATGAGAACACGCAGTGTTTAATGTTCTGTCCCTGGCTTATTTCACTTAATATAATGTCCTCCAATTCAATCCACATGCCTCAAAATACAGAATTTCATTCTTTTTTATGGCTGAATACTATTCCATTGTGTATACATACCATATTTTCTTTATGCATTCATCTGTTGTCAGATACTTAGGATGATTCCATATCTTGTCTATTGTGAATAGTGCTGCAATGAACATGGGGGTACGGATGTCTCTTCAATATACTGATTTCCCTTCCTTTGGATAAATGTCCAATAATGAATTGTTGGATCACATGGTAGTTCTATTTGCAGTTTTTTGAGGAACCTTCACACTGTTTTCCATAGTGGCTGTACTAGTTTACATTCCCACTAGCCACATATAAGAGTTCACTTATCTCCACACCTTTGCCAGCATTTGCTATTTTTTGTCTTTTTGATAGTAGCCATTCTAACCGGGGTGAGATGATATCTCACTGTGGTTTTGATTTGCATTTCCCTGATGACTAGTGATGTTGAGCTTTTTTAAAAAATATATCTGTTGGTCATGTGTCTGTCTTCTTTTAAGAAATGTCTATTCAGGTCATTTGCCCATTTTTTAATATTTTTTTTTTTTTTTTTTTTGCTGTTGAGATGTCAGAGTTCCTTGTATATTCTAGATATTAATCCTCTGCTGGATATATACTTTGCAAATATTTTCTCCCATCCTGTAGGTTGTCTTTTCACTCTGCCAATTGTTTCCTTTGCATTAACGTTAATTTTTTAAAGAAAAGTAACTTAAATGCTTGACAATATGGAATTTTAAATATGGTACATTCAAGCTGGGTACGGTGGTGCATGCTTATAGCTGCAGCTATCTGAAGGCTGAGGTGGAAGAAGATCACATAAGCCCAGAAGTTTGAGACCATCCTGGACAACATAATAGGAAGACTTAGTCTCTTTTTAAAAAAAGGGTATATTCAATTTGGGGAACACCATTCGGCAGTTAAAGACGATGACCCAGATGAACAATGGTTCTCAAACTTCAATGTGCATCACAATCACCTGAAGGACTTAATAAAAACTGCTGTTTTTAGTGAGAAACTAAGTATTTAGTTACAAACTAAGAACTGGCATTTCTCACAAGTTTCCAGGTGACGCTGATGCTGCTGGTCTAAAGACTACACTTTCAGAAACACTGAACTATATACCTATCTCCCCCTCCATCCTCATAAAAATGTAGAAGCTAGACTGGAAGAATACACATTTAACCCTTTGCAGTGGCTGTCCCTGGGAAAGAAAAAAAAGAAATTAGTGGGATTTGTAATAAGTCAGAATTTATGGAAGTATTACTTATTCACAATTTTTAAAAGCCATATGAGGACTAAGCTCTGATTTTTTAACTTGCCCAAACTCCTACCTAAGGGATCTAGGGAGTCATGCCCTACAAATCATAAATTCTCATCAGATGGGTTTTATTTGACCCTATGTATCGTGACTTACTTTTCAATCTGACTCTGGCATAACATTATGAGACAAGGAAAAAATATTTAGCCCCAAAATATATTTCCTTGCCATACCTTGAAATTGCCATGCAAAGTCTCCTGTGGGGAAAAAACATCCACATTCTATAGAGAATCCCCTTTTCCCTTTGTTTTCCTTCCTTCCTTTCCAGATCCAGGAGATAATCGACTAAGAGCCAGGCACCCTTTTAGGTCTAATAAACATTTTACAACCTTCTCTCTCTCTGAAGTCTGCTGAGAAATTCCTCTGCACAACAAAACCTGGTCTCCACAATCCTTTATCTTAACCTGGACATTCCTTTCCATTAATCCCAAGTCTTCAGACAAACTCAACCGTCAACCAGAAAACGTTTAAATTTACTTATGTCCTGGAAGCCCCCACTTTGAGTCGTCCCGCCTTTCTAAACCAAACCAGTGTATTTCTTAAATGTATCTGATTGATGTTTCATGCCTTTCTAAAATATATCAAACCAAGCTGTACCCCAACCACTTTGGCATATGTTCTCAGGACCTCCTGAGGGCTGTGTCACGGGCCATGGTCACTCGTATTTAGTTCAAAATAAATCTCTTAAAATATTTTATAGAGTTTGACTCTTCGTGGACACATAAATTTCTTAAAAGATGAGCAAAATATAAAAATGTTAATAGGAATATGGGGAACTGTTACATTCTTTGTACATTTCAAATATTTCTTTTTAAAAAAAGATACTATAGTCAAAAGAAACAGGTGACTGGAAAAACATTTACAGACTAAAAATGTAGGATTACTGTTTTAATATACAAAAAGTTCCACAAATTCATAAGGAACTGGAAGCAACATAACAGAATAATAGGTAAAGGAAGTCAACAGACACCTGCAAAAGAAAACATGCAAATGGCAAAGAAACATATGAACTGTTTTCAAACCTCACTAACCTTAGAATAAAAATTACAATGAGATACTATCTTTGTTCTCAACATTTGAGAATTTTAATTAGTGCTCTCATTTGGAAAATTAATGTTTAAGTCATTAATACTTTTTTCTTTTATATCACTTATTAAATATGAACTTTCAGAATAGTCATGTAACCACAACCATGATCATGACATAGAACATTTCAAACATCACAATCAATCCCCTACTGCTCTTCTGCAATAAATTTCCTCCCCTAACTCCCACTCCTGGCATCCACTGATCTGCTTTCTGTCCTGAATTTTGTCTTCTCTAGAAGTTTTAAGAAATCATATAGTATGTCATCTCTTGAGCCTGGCTTCTTTCACTTAGCATAATATTTTTGAGATTTACACACGTTGCCGAGTCAGTAGTTAGTTCCTTTTTATTGCTGAATAGTATTCCAGTTTCAAAGCATCACCACTGGTTTATTCATTCATCAGCTGAAGGACATTTGGGCTGTTTTCAAATTTGCACTATTATAAATAATATGTATACTCGAGTATACATCCTTGAGTAAAGGTATATGCCTTTGTGTGATTTTTATTTTTGTATTATAGGTACACAACATAATTTTCATTTTCTTCAAGATTGTAACTTGCCTTCAACATTTGTATCTATGGATTAATATTCACATATAAATGTTTAAGTCTATACACATATTCTTGTTCCTAATCTTATGTTATCATTCTATGCTTGAAAATTTATAACACATTTTTAATGCTAGTATCTACTGTTTGCTTCCTTTCTGAATGACATTTTTTCAGCTTTATTGAGGTATGATTGAAAAATAAAAATTGTATATATTTAAGGTGTACAACATGATGTTCTGATAAACTTATACATTCTAAAATGAGTACCACAATCAAGGTAATAATATATCCATCACATCACACAGTTTACCTCTGAAAGAGAAGGTAAGAATACCTGAGATGAGATACTATCTTACCTTATTAGTGTGGCAAAATTTTAAAGATTGAACAACAGCTAATCCTGATAAAAATGCAGGAAAATAGGCAATTCAGTGGGGATGAAACTGTGACCTGCTGCAACTATTGGGGAATGTAAATCTAGTAATAACTATTACAAATTTTAAATGCAAATGTTCTTGACACAGGAACCCCCAGTTTTTAGATTCTAGTCTATAGAATTAAGAGCATCAGTTAACAAGGATATATGAACAAGATATTTACTTAAGGCTTAGCTATAGTGTCAAAAAACTGAAAACATCTGAATATCCACCCATTCAGCGAAATGGCTGAGTAAATGAGGCTCATTAGTATAACAGAATGTTACCTAATATTGAAAGGAATGTGTTAGATCTCTATCAACTATTTTGAGGAACAGCTAAAATATTTTCTTAGATAAATAACGATGCAGAGTAATGTGCATAAAATAATTTCATTTTAAAATACAACCACCACCACCCTACGTATGTATATTTTGCATTTGAATATATGGGTAAATAGATGTGAGTGGAAGGATACATACCAGCCAATAACACTAAGCAGCTCAGAAGGAATGTGAGTAGAAAAGGGTGAGAATACTATTTTATTTTTTGTTTTGTTTTGTTTTTTGAGATGGAATCTCGCTCTGTCGCCCAGGCTGGAGTGCAGTGGCATGATCTCAGCTCACAACCTCCACCTCCCAGGTTCAAGCAATTTTCCCCGGCTCGGCCTCTGGAGTAGCTGGGATCACAGGAGCCTGCCACCACGTCCAACTATTTTTTTTTTTTTTGTAATACATTTTTAAAAATACATTTGTTAGCCAGGTGCAATGGCTCATGCCAGTAATCTCAGCACTTTGGGAGGCAGAGGCAGGCAGATCATCTGAGGTCGGGAGTTCGAGACCAGCCTGGCCAGCACGGAGAAACTCCATCTCTACTAAAAATACAAAATTAGCCGGGCGTGGTGGCGCATGCCTGTAATTCCAGCTACTCAGGAAGCTGAGGCAGGAGAATCGCTTGAACCTGAGAGGCGGGGATTGTACTGAGCAGAGATTGTGCCATTGCACTCCAGCCTGGGCAACAAGAGTGAAACTCAGTCTCAAAAAAAAAAAAAAAAAAAAAACTTTTCTTTTTAATCCAGAAAGATTTAAAAATCTAAACTTTAAAATCTAGAAAATACCAGAAAAAAATTAAAAAGCATACTTCAAAAATCTTGGCACCTGCCAGACAAAAAGGTAACATGCTGAATGATTCCATTTGTATGAAATGTCTAGTTTAGAATGAGTAAATCTATAGAGACAAAAAACTAGATTACTGGCTGCCAAGGGCTGCGAGTGAGGCGAGAGGAATGGGGGGTGATTACTAACGGGTTTCTTTTTGGGAAGATGAAAATGTTCTGCACAGAAACAATGGTGATGATTGTACAACTTTGTTAATGTACTAAAATCGCTGAATTTTACACTTCAAAAACATAAATTTTATGGTATGTGAATTATATCTCAATAAAATGAATAATATCTTCTGGGAAGAGAGATCTGACCAAAAAAGCTAGGAGACAAAAAAGAACAAGGCTGAGGTGACTACATGCAAATTTTAAATATCTATATAGTAAAAAGAACTCATAAAGTTTAAAAATGAAACCAAGTAAAAATGTACACATATACCCTTACAAATCAATAAAAGACAAACAATTCAATGGAAAAATCAGCAATTCCCTGAAGATACACAAATAACCAGTAAACACTTAGAAAGCTACAGTTGTGATTATTAAAACGTAAATTCACTCGAGTACTACTGAATCTATAGCTTATTTATTTATTTCTATTTTTCCAATAAACAAAAAAAACAAAACAAAACACCCTACTGTACTAGTCAGGGTTCTCTAAAGGGACAGAATTAAGGGAATAGATACTTATATAAAGGGGAGTTTATTAAGTATTAACTCACACGATCACGAGGTACCACAACAGGCTGTCTGCAGGGTGAGGAGCAAGGAGAGCCAGTCCAAGTTCCAAAACCGAAGAACTTGGAGTCCGACGCTGGAGGGCAGGAAGCATCCAGCACAGTAGGAAGATGTAGGCTGGGAGGCTAGGCCCGTCTCTCTTTTCACATTTTTCTGCCTGCTTATATTCTAGCCACACTGGCAGTTGATTAGATGGTAGCCACCCAGATTAAGGGTGGGTCTGCCTTTCCCAGCCCACTGACTCAAATGTCATTCTCCTTTGGCAACAACCTCACAGGCACACCCAGGATCAATACTTTGTATCCTTCAATCCAATCAAGTTGACACTTAGTATTAACCATCACAAGTCCACCCCTTGTCAACTTGAACCCATACATATCTCCTGAGATCATACATAATCTTCAAATAAAGACAATAAGGTCATAATTATGCCTAACATAATACAACTATCCTTCGTACAACCAGAAACACACCTATCCCAACCCAAATACTAAAAGTTAACAATACTTAAATGCTGATGTGAAGTCAATAAATCTTAAGTCATATGATAAAAGAAAAAGGAAATAAAATGAAGATATTTTCTTAGTACAGGTGTATACATGCACAAACATGTTTTTAACAAAAGGAGGAGGAAATACTCATGACAATTACAGTCCTTGTTTCTGCAGCTGGTCATGCAGTCATAGCTGGTATTGATGACTACCTTCTTCTACTAACCATTCTGTATTCCCTTTGCCTTCAGCAAGCACCTCAGCAGGTGGTGGTTTTTTTCCTGGTAGAGTGACCCAAACCTTCATTCCTGAAGGATCTGGGTCATTTGTAGTCCTGCCTGGATGGGGCTGTTGTAGTTTCCCATTTACCTTAATCACAGGGCATGGCAACACACGGTAATACTAACAGACGCCCTAATGGATCTCCATGCATACTCTTCTTTACCTCCGCTGTGGAGTAGTAGACTGATTTCATCTTGACAGTCAGGGTCAATCACCCCAGCCAACAATGTAACTCCCTTCTTAGCCTATTGACTTAAAGATAGGAGGAGCCCAGGCAGGCGCGGTGGCTCACGCTTGTAATCCCAGCACTTTGGGAGGCCGAGGCAGGCGGATCACGAGGTCAGGAGATCGAGACCACGGTGAAACCCCGTCTCTACTAAAAATACAAAAAAATTAGCCGGGCGTGGTGGCGGGCACCTGTAGTCCCAGCTACTCGGAGAGGCTGAGGCAGGAGAATGGCGTGAACCCAGCAGGCGGAGCTTGCAGTGAGCCGAGATCGCGCCACTGCACTCCAGCCTGGGTGACAGAGCGAGACTCCGTCTCAAAAAAAAAAAAAAAAAGATAGGAGGAGCCCAAAGTGTGTCCAGGTGGCAATCTTAACTTCCAGTTTAATGGAATCGTTGTGTCTCCTGGTGGCAGCATTCCTCCCTCTGGAACTAAGACCTCTAGGCCAGCAGAACATAATGTCTCAAGAAAGGGAAGAAAAATTTTCTAGTGGATCACTAGTGGTGATGCTGAGTGATTCCTGGACCTGGGAATCCTGGCTATGGGAAAAACAGTACCATATATTGGACGCTGATTCAGAGCATACACAGCCTTCTGGAAAACTTTGCTCCAGCCGTGCAAAGTACTGTCTTCTAGTTGGCATTATAACTGTGACTTCAAAAGGCCATTCCGCTGTTCTACCAATCCAGCTGCTTCAGAATGGTGGGGAACATGGTAAGACCAGTGTGGCCAGGCACACTGGCTCATGCCTGTAATCCTAAGCACTTTGGGAGGCCGAGAGGGGCAGATACAAGGTCAACAGATTGAGACCATCTTGGCCAACATGGTGAAACTCCATCATTACTGAAAATACAAAAATTAGCTGGGCGTGGTGGTGCACGCCTATAGTCCCAGGTACTCGGGAGGCTGAGGCAGGAGAATCGCTTGGACCCAGGAGGTGGAGGTTGCAGTGAGCCAAGATCGCGCCATTGCACTCCAGCCTGGCGACAGAGCAACACTCCATCTCAAAAAAACAAAACAATGAATTCCATGAGCACGAGCCCACTGCCACACTTCTTTAGCCATAAAGTGAGTGCCTTGGTCAGAGGCAATGCTGTGTGGAATACCATGACAGTGGGTAAGGCATTCTGTGAGCCCATGCATGGTAATCTTGGCAGAAGCACTTCATACACGATAGGCAAACCCATACCAGGAGTAAGTGTCTATTCCAGTGAGGACAAATCTCTGCCCTTTCCATGATGGAAGAGTTCCAATATAATCAACCTGCCACAAGGTAGCTGGCTGATCACCCTGAGGAATGGTGTCATATCAAGGGCTCAGTGTTGGTCTCCGCTGCCGGCAAATTGGACACTCAGCAGTGGCCATAGCCAAGTCAGCCTTGGTGAGTGAAGTCCATGTTGCTGAGCCCATGCATAACCTCCATCCCTGCCACCATGGCCACTTTGTTCATGGGCCCATTGGGCGAGGAGAGGGGTAGCTGGGGAAGGAGGCTAAGTGGTATCCACAGAACAGGTCATCCTATCCACTTGATTATTAAAATCCTCCTCTGCTGAGCTCACCCGCTGGTGAGCACTCACATGAGATACAAACATCTTCACAGTTTTTAACCACTCAGAGAGGCGTGCGTATCCACATACCTCTGCCTCAAATCTCTTTGTCACCAATTTTCCAATCATGCTTCTTCCAAGTCCCTGACCATCCAGCCAAACCACTGGCTACAGGCCATGAATCAGTATATAATGGCACATCTGGCCATTTCTCCTTCCACGCAAAGTGCACAACCACATGCACTGCTCAAAGTTCTGCCCACTGGAAGATTTCCCTTCACCGCTATCCTTCAGGGATGTCCTAGAAAGGGGTTGTAGTGCTGCAGCTGTCCACTTTCAGGTGGTGCCTGCATATTGTGCAGAACCATCTGTGAACCAGGCCCTAGTCTTCTCTTCCTCTGCCAACAGATCATAGGGAACTCCCTATGAGGCCATTGGTATAGGTGGGGAGAGAGAAGGCAGGGTGGCATGAGTGGAGACCATGGGCATTTGAGCCACTTCCTCATGTAATTTACTTGTGCCTTCAGGACCTGCTTGAGCCCGATCGTGTATGTACCACTTCCATTTGATGATGGAATGCTGTTGTGCACGACCCACTTTATGGCTAGATGGGTCAGAACACATTCAGTTCATAGATAGGTAGTTCAGGTCACAAGGTGACTTGAAGACCCACAGTCAAACATTCAGTTTCCACCAAAGCCCAGTAACAGGTCAAGAGCTGTATCTCAAAAGGAGAGTAGTTATCTGCAGAAGATGGCAGGGCCTTGCTCCAAAATCCTAGAGGCCTCTGCTGTGATTTACCTATGGGGGCCTGCCAAAGGCTCTAAACAGCATCCTTATCTGCCACTGACACTTCAAGCACCATTGGATCTGTTGGGTCATATGGCCCAAGTGGCAGAGCAGCTTGCACAGCAGCCTGGACCTGTTGCAGAGCCTTCTCCTGTTCTAGACCCCACTCAGAACTGGCAGTCTTTTGGGTCACTGGATAAATGGGCCAGAGTAACATACCTAAATAAGGAATGTGTTGCCTCCAAAATCCAAGTAGGCCCACTAGGCATTGTGCCTCTTTCTTTTTTGTAGGAGGGGCCAAATGCAGCAACTTATCCTTCACCTTAGAAAGAATATCTTGACAGGCCCCACACCCCTGGAGCCCTAGAAATTTTACTGAGGTAGAAGGTCCCTGAGTTTTAGTCAGATTTATTTCCCATCCTCTGGCACCCAAACGTCTCACCAATAAGTCTAGTGCATTTGCTACTTCTTGCTCACAGAATCCAATCAGCATAATATCACTAATGTAACAGACCAGTGTGATCTGTGGAAGTGAAACGTGACCAAAGCCTCTCTAAGTAAGATTTGTTTATATAAATTAGAAAACTCAAGCAGTTCTTTACGAGTATAGTGTACCTCCTCATGGGTCACACTCTCAGCCTCACCTCTAGGGACCTGCTAGGACTTTAGTCTGGTTATAGGTCTAGAAGCAAACAGGGGTGTTGGGGGTGGCTCCTGAGGAGAATCAACATTATCTTGTCTGGCAACTGCCTCAGGGGAGGCCATCCCTGTCGCCTCAGGCAGTGCAGGGTTTATCTCTTCAGACAAAAGTGGAAAGGCTGACGGCAGCATGGCTCAGGGAGGGGATGTTGCCACTACTGGGGATAGGGAAGCTGTTTCTTCTCGCAAAAAAGTTCATCGGAGTTTACAAACTCAAAGTCCCCAGCTTCATCAGGGTCCTCCCACACATCCCCTTTCCAAGTTGCAGGGTCCCATTCTTTTCCAATCAATGCCCACACTTTAACAGTAGACACCTGGTTAGGCTGTACATGCACCTTTTGCTGCAGGTCAGCCACTTGCATGGTAAGTTTGTGTTTGTTTTTTCACAATTTCAGCTCTTTTTCTACAGGAGATAAGGGTCTCACTCAGGTCAATCTTAGCAGATTTGAGGCTCAGTATCTGCTTCTGAAGCTGGGAGACAGATTCCTGAGTTCATCATTTTCTTTCACCACTTTGTCTACTGAATTTAGGAGCAACCAACCAGCTTCATTATGTTCCTTGGTTCTCCATATATGGTCAAAGGTATTATGTATAGGGTCACTAAACTCCTTGCCTCTCATTAGTGGTGAATCAAGAGTGTCAAATGCATTTATTTTGCAAACTCTCTAAACAGTTCACATCAACGACTATCAGTGTTCTCCACAATATTAGAAGTAGAGTCCTCAGCATTTTAGGGTCTAATCATATTAAGCAGCAAACTCCAGAAACCCCCAAACAAACAAAGAAACTCCATCCTTAATATTCTGTTCCTCCAGAACCACACTGCTTGTATCAAAATCTCTATTAGGGTTCTCTAGAGGGCTAGAAGTAATAGAATATTTATATAAAGGGGATATTAAGTATTAACTAGCACGATCACAAGGTCCCACAATAGGCCATCTGCAGGCTGAGAGGCAAGAAGAGCCAGTCCAAGTTCCAAAACTGAAGAACTTGGAGTCTGATGTTTGAGGGCAGGAAGCATCCAACACAGGAGAAAGATGTAGGCTGGGAGGCTAGGCCCGTCTCTCTTTTCACATTTTTCTGCCTGCTTATACTCCAGCCATGCTGACAGCTGATTAGATGGTGCACCACCCAGATTAAAGGTGGGTATGCCTTTCCCAGCCAGTTGTTAATCTCCTTTGGCAACACCCTCACAGATACACCCAGGATCAATACTTTGCATCCTTCAATCCAATCAAGTTGACACTCAGTATTTATCATCAAACCTACTATTTTGAAGGGCTCCAAAACAATCTACCATGAAAAATGGTGTCGTCATAATGGAAAAGTTGAGATACACCCCTAAGTGGAGTAACACGCAATCACAGACTCCCAAGGATTACCTGGTTCATTTATTTACCCTTTAATGTATAAATTCCCTGTCCAATACTTCTACAAAGTAATAAATCATTCAGCTGATTCTGAACATCTCCATCTACAGGCAAACCACGAAGGAACCCATCTCATGTTTAGCCAGCTAAGAGTATTTCTCCAAAAGCAGCAAAAAATGAAGTATTTGCAAAACAAACTGCATATTGAAATTTCAGTAAAACCCTAAGATTAATACTCAGTTCTTTTTTTTTCAATCGCCTAGGTGATTATTTAAAAAAATTTTAAGAGCTTCCTAGAATTACCAGTTGTCATGGTGCCAATTTCACTATAGATGGTATGTGCAAGAGCCTTACCTTCCTGGCAAAATTCTTTGAAAAACTGTTCTAAAATATTTAAAATGAGTTACTAGATAATTTCAGTAGCACTATATGGACACACACCCTAAGTACATGTAAATAACACACTATAAAAGTGATGAACTCAAGTAGGGCAATTCTTGCAGTGAATATTAGAGAAACTACGTTTAATAACAACAGAGGTATCGTTTAGTCTTCTCAGACAAAAGAACGAAACTAAGGGATTATTTTAAATCTTTGATCATTGCCTGGTATTATTTTCCCTCTGTCAAATAAAATTATGTATGAGTATGTCTCTTCTAAGTCCATCAAACAAAGAAACGTAAAAAATGATAATTTAAATGGTTCCCTGAAATACTTTGCTTAAATAATAAGCCTAAAGTAATACACACCTCGAGTAAAATAAACTGCTTCACATCTAGATATAATGGAAATAATTTTGCCCTCCTTACCTTATTCATGTTGTTTTCATCAACCACATCTTTGGATATATCCTGGATTATTTCTGGACACAAGATAAGGAGAATGATTTGTAGTGGCCAAACTGCTGCTTTACGTTTGGTGCTTTCAGCAAAACCATCCACTAAGTCAAATAGCTTTTCTGCACATTCTGCATGAAAAATATATTAAATGACATTATTAGATAGGAACAAAATCCCTGGCATTAAAGTAAAAGCTGACACTATGTAAAAACCCAAGGGCAACATTTTTAAAAGATAAACATGGAACTTCATTTAAGCAACTACACAAATGCATTCTGATAAGTAGACAAGCAATGTAATACTCTCTAAGTGTTAGAAGAGCTATCTTGATCTATCCTGGAAAAGCTCACATTTTAGAATGGATGATTGTGTATTCAGTCTCATTGTGCAGGGCCTTATGCAAAGTGTGATGTACCCACGCAACAAAGACTGAACAGCTTCCCAAAAAGAATTACCAAAGTTCTCCAGGAGTCTGTATTCTCTGCCTGGCAGTTGTGTCTTACATTACAGGTGAGAATATTACTACTTTATACACATCTCCCTAAATACAAAATAAAGCTTCAGAGCACATGCTTCTCTACAACAAAGAGCCAAACATCCCATCCTATCACAGCTCTAAAGATCTGACCTTCATTTCAAACTACTTTGTTTGCTCCAAGGAAAGGAAGAGGGTTGGGCGTAATTTAGAAATTAAGAGAAAAACAGTATTTCCTATTTGACACCAGTTGACAATAGAAGATGTAAAAGCACCTTTATAACAAAAGTAACTTGGAAAATGATGATAGGTTTTTATGTCACAAGTAGGCATTTAAAAGACAAAAAAAAAAAAAAAATCAATCGTATCCTTACCAGCCATATCAGTCTGTGGGATCTGGTACAGTTTTGTAAATTCATCTGGATAATTTTCTACCCAGTTCCAAAATGCCTATAAATAAAGAACCACATGTCTTTATATGAAAGCAGTGATCTTTTGTAATACAGTAAATAAAATGTCACAAACTTCTAACTTCCTTCATAATAATATTACAATGTATTCTTCCTGAAAATTATGTGAAACTACCACTCAAGTCATAACTTTCTGATTCAGGATGCTAACAACAGCAAATTTTATCACCAAAAACAAAATTTGAATACCAGAGAGGTTGTAACTTACCTTTTCCAGACTATTTATAACTGCTAACTGTGCAACCTTCTTTAGGGCTTTAAATTTAAATGCTGTTTCTGGAAAAAACACAATTTTTAAAAATTAACTCTAGAATAAGTTAACACAAATACAACTCAGAGCAAAATAGCTTTCCATTTATGTATTACTTTTGCTCCAATATTATCCGTAAGCAATGAAAGGTAAAGACACCTAACATAAACCCAAAATTCGATAGTTGTCTGCTAGGAAAGAAAAATTCCATTAACAGCAAATATGCCTTGGATGTCAATGATTGTGAGCTTTTTCTTTTGTTTTTAATAACTTGCTTTTTCAAAAAAAAGTATAAAACGCATACAGGATATTGATTTTTCCTATCCATGAGCATGGAATGGTTTTCCATTTGTGTCCCCTCTTATTTCCCAGAGCAGTGGTTTGTAGTTCTCCTTGAAGAGGTCCTTCACATCCCTTGTAAGTTGGATTCCTAGGTATTTTATTCTCTTTGTAGCAGTTGTAAATGGGAGTTCACTCATGATTCGGCCCTCTGTTATTGGTGTATAGGAATGCTTGTGATTTTTGCACATTGATTTTGTATCCTGAGATTTTGCTGAAGTTGCTTATCAGCTTAAGGAGATTTTGGGCTGAGACGATGGGGTTTTCTAAACATAAAACCATGTCATCTGCAAACAGAGGCAATTTGACTTTCTCTTTTCCTAACTGAATACCCTTTATTTCTTTCTCTTGCCTGACTGCCCTGGCCAGAACTTCCAATTTTATGTTGAATAGGAGTGGTGAGAGAGGGCATCCTTGTCTTGTGCCAGTTTTCAAAGGGAATGCTTCCAGTTTTTGCCCATTCAGTATGATATTGGCTGTGGGTTTGTCATAAATAGCTCTTATTATTTTGAGATACGTCTGATCAATCCCTAGTTTATTCAGAGTTTTTGGCATGAAGGGCTGTTGAATTTTATCAAAGGCCTTTTCTGTATCTATTGAGATAATCATGTGGTTTTTGTCATCGGTTCTGTTTACGTGATGGATTACTTTCAATGATTTGCCTATGTTGAAACCAGCCTTGCATCCCAGGGATGGAGCCAACTTGATCATGGTGGATAAGCTTTTTGATGTGCTTGTCGGATTCATTTTGCCATTATTTTATTGAGGATTTTCGCATCGATGTTCATCAGGGATATTAGCCTAAAATTTTCTCTTGTTGTTGTGTCTCTGCCAGGTTTTGGTATCGCCATGATGCTGGCCTCATAAAATGAGTTAGGGAGGATTCACTCTTTTTCTATTGTTTGAAATAGTTTCAGAAGGAATGGTACCAGCTCCTCCTCTGGTAGAATCTGGCTGTGAATTCATCTGGTCCTGGACTTTTTTTGGTTGGTAGGCTATTAATGATTGCCTCAATTTCAGAACTTGTTATTGGTCTATTCAGGGATTTGACTTCTTCCTGGTTTAGTCTTGTGAGGGTGTATGTGTCCAGGAATTTATCCATTTCTGCTAGATTTTCTAGTTTATTTGCATAGAGGTGTTTATAGTATTCTCTGATGGTAGTTTGTATTTCTGTGGGATCGGTGGTGATATCCCTTTTATCATTTTTTATTGCATCTATTTGATTCTCCTCTCTTTCTTCTTTATTAGTCTGGCTAGTGGTCTATCTATTTTGTTGATCTTTTCAAAAAACCAGCTCCTGGATTCATTGATTTTTTTTTTTTTTTTTTTAAGCAGAGTCTTGCTCTGTCGCCCAGGCTGGAGTGCAGTGGCACGATCCTGGCTCACTACAAGTTCCGCCTCCCGGGTGCACACCATTCTCCTGCCTCAGACTCCCAAATAGCTGGGACTACAGGCGCCTGCCACCACGCCCGGCTAATTTTTTTGTATTTTTAGTAGAGATGGGGTTTCACTGAGGCCAAGGTGGTGGATCACGAGGTCAGGAGAGTCACTGATTTTTTGAAAGGTTTTTTGTGTCTCTAGCTCCTTCAGTTCTGCTCTGATCTTAGTTATTTCTTGTCTTCTGAATTTGTTTGCTCTTGCTTCTCTAGTTCTTTTAATGTGATGTTAGGGTGTCAATTTTATATCTTTCCTGCTTTATCTTGTGGGCATTTAGTGCTATAAATTTCCCTCTATACACTGTTTTAAATGTATCCCAGAGGTTTTGGTACGTTGTGTATTTTTCTCATTGGTTTCAAAGAACATCTTTATTTCTGCCTTCATTCCGTTATTTTCCCAGTAGTCATTCAGGAGCAGGTTGTCCAGTTTCCATGTAGTTGTGTGGTTTAGAGTGAGTTTCTTAATCCTGAGTTCTGGTTTGATTACACTGTGGTCTGAGAGACTTTGTTATGATTTCCATTCTTTGGCATTTGCTGAGGAGTGTTGTACTTCCAATTATGTGGTCAATTTTGGAATAAGTGCAATGTGGTGCTGAGAAGAATATATATTCTGTTGATTTGGGGTGGAGAGTTCTGTAGATGTCTATTAGGTCCACTTGGTGCAGGGCTGAGTTCAATTCCTGGATATCCTTGTTAACTTTCTGTCTTGTTGATCTGTCTAATGTTGACAGTGGGGTGTTAAAGTCTCCCATTATTATTGTGTGGGAGTCTAAGTCTCTTTGTAGGTCTCTAAGGACTTGCTATATGAATCTGGGTGTTCCTGTATTGGGTGCCTATATATTTAGGGTAGTTAGCTCTTCTTGTTGCATTGATCCCTTTCCCATTATGTAATACCCTTCTTTGACTCTTTCATCTTTTTTGTTGGTTTAACGTCTGTTTTATCAGATGCTAGGATTGCAACCCTTTTTCTTTGCTTTCCATTTGCTTGGTAAATCTTCCTCCAACTCTTTATTTTGAGCCTATATGTAACTCTGCATGTGAGATGGGTCTCCTAAATACAGCACAGTGATGGGTCTTGACTCTTTATCCAATTTGCCACTCTGTGTCTTTTAATTGGGGCATTTAGCCTGTTTACATTTAAGGTTAATAGTGTTATGTGTGAATTTGTTATTATGATGCTAGCTGGTTATTTAGCCCATTTACATTTAAGGTTAATATTGTTATGTGTGAATTTGTCACTATGATGCTAGCTGGTTATTTTGCCCATTAGTTGATGCAGTTTCTTCATAGCATAGATGGTCTTTACAATTTGGTATGTTTTTGCAGTGGCTGTTACCGGTTGTTCCTTTCCATGCTTAGTGCTTCCTTCAGGAGCTCTTGTAAGGCAGGCCTGGTGGTGACAAAAATCTCTCAGCATTTGCTTGTCTGTAAGGGATTTTATTTCTCCTTCGCTTATGAAGTTTAGTTTGGCTGGATATGAAATTCTGGGATGAAAATTCTTTTCCTTAAGAATGTTGAATATTGGCCCCCACTCTCTTCTGGCTTATAGGGTTTCTGCCTAGAGATCCGCTGTTAGTCTGATGGGCTTCCCTTTGTGGGTAACCCGACCTTTCTCTCTGGCTGCCCTTAATATTTTTTCCTTCATTTCAACCTTGGTGAATCTGACGATTATATGTCTTGGGGTTGCTCTTCTTGAGGATTATCTTTGTAGTGTTCTCTGTATTTCCTGAATTTGAACGTTGGCCTGCCTTGCTAGGTTGGGGAAGTTCTCCTGCATAATATCCTGAAGAGTGTTTTCCAACTTTGTTCCATTCTCCCCATCACTTTCAGGTACACTAACCAAATGTAGATTTGGTCTTTTCACATAGTCCCATATTTCTTGGAGGCTTTGTTCGTTTCTTTTCACTCTTTTTTCTCTAATCTTGTCTTCTCGCTTTATATCATTGAGTTGATCTTCAATCTCTGATATCCTTTCTTCTGCTTGATCGATTTGGCTGTTGATACTTGTGTATGCTTCACGAAGTTCTCGTGCTGTGTTTTTCAGCTCCATCAGGTCATTTATGTTCTTCTCTAAGATGGTTATTCTAGTCAGCAATTTGTCTAACCTTTTTTCCAGGTTCTCAGCTTCCTTGCATTGGGTTAGAACATGCTCCTTTAGCTCAGAAGAGTTTGTTATTATCCATCTTCTGAAGCCTACTTCTGTCAATTCGTCAAACTCATTCTTCATCCAGTTTTGTTCCCTTGCTGGTGAGGAGTTGTGATTCTTTGTAGGAGAAGAGGTGTGTTCTTTTTTTTTTTTTCAGCCTTTTTGCACTGGTTTCTCCCCATTTTCATGGATTTATCTATCTTTGGTCTTGATGTTGGTGATGTTGATACTATTCTTTTCTTAGTTTTCCTTCTAACAGGCAGAACCCTCTGCTGCAGGTCTGCTGGAGTTTGCTGGAGGTCCACTCCAGACCCTGTTTGCCAGAGTATCACCAGCGGAGGCTGCAGAACAACAAAGATTGCTGCCTGTTCCTACCTCTGGAAGTTTTGTCCCAGAGGGGCACCCGCCAGATGCCAGCCAGAGAGGACACAAACAAATGGAAAAACATTTCATGCTCATGGATAGGAAGAATCAATATCGTGAAAATGGCCGTATTGCTCAAAGCAATTTATAGATTCAATGCTATCCCCATCAAACTACCATTGACTTTCTTCACAGAGTTAGAAAAAACTACTTTAAATTTCGTATGAAACCAGAAAAGAGCCCACACAACCAAGACAATCCTAAGCAAAAAGAACAAAGCTGGAGGAATCGCACCACCTGATTTCAAACTATACAAGGCTACAGTAACCAAAACAGCATGGTACTGGTACCAAAACAGGTACATAGACCAATGGAACAGAACAAAGGCCTCAGAAATAACACCACACATCTACAACCATCTCATCTTTGACAAACCTGACAAAAACAAGAAATGGGGAAAGGATTCCCTATTTAATAAATGGTATTGGCAAAACTGGCTAGCCATATGCAGAAAACTGAAACTGGACCCTTTCCTTACACCTTATACAAAAATTAATTCAAGATGGACCAAAGACTTAAACGTAAGATCTAAAACCATAAAAACCCTAGAAAGAAACCTAGGCAATACCATTCAGGACATAGGCATGGGCAAAGACTTCATGACTAAAACACCAAAAGCAATGACAACAAAAGCCAAAATTGACAAATGGGATCTAATTAAACTAAAGAGCTTCTGCATAGCAAAAGAAACTACCATCGGAGTGAACAGGCAACCTACAGAATGGGAGAAAAATTTTGTAATCTACCCATCTGACAAAGGGCTAATAACCAGAATCTACAAAGAACTTAAATTTACAAGAAAAAACACAAACAACCCCATTAAAAAGTGGATGAAGGATATGAACAGACACTTCTCAAAAGAAGACAACAAACATATAAACAAAAGCTCATTATCACTGGTCATTACAGAAATGCGAATCAAAACCACAATGAGATACCATCTCACGCCAGTTAGAATGGCAATCATTAAAAAGTCAGGAAACAAAAGATGCTGGAAAGAATATGGAGAAATAGGAACACTTTTACACTGTTGGTGGGAGTGTAAATTAGTTCAACTATTGTGGAAGACAGTGTGGCGATTCCTCAAGGATCTAGAACTAGAAATACCATTTGACCCAGCCATCCCATTACTGGGTATATACCCAAAGGATTACAAATCATTCTGCTATAAAGACACATGCACACGTATGTTTACTGCAGCACTGTTGACAACAGCAAAGACTTGGAACCAATCCAAATGTCCATCAATGATAGACTGGATAAAGAAAATGTGGCACATATACACCACAGAATACTATGCAGACATAAAAAAGGATAAGTTCATGTCCTTTGCAGGGACATGGACGAAGCTTGAAACCATCACTCTCGGCAAGCACAAGAACAGAAAACCAAACACCACATGTTCTCACTCATAAGTGGGAGTTGAACAATAGGAACACATGTACACAGGGAGGGGACCATCACACATCGGTGCCTGTCGGGGGGTGGGGAGTGGGGGAAGGGATAGCATTAGGAGAAATACCTAAGGTAGATGATGGGTTGATGGGTGCAGCAAACCACCATGGCACATGGACACCAATGTAACAAACCTGCACGTTCTGCACATGTACCCCAAAACTTAAAAGTATAATAAAAAGATTTTAAAAACATATACAGGGCCAGGCCCAATGGCTCACACCTATAATCTCAGCACTTTTGAAAGCAGGAGTGGGAAGATAGCTTGAGCCCAGGATTTCAAGACTACAGTGTACTATAATCATGTCACTGCATGCCAGCCTGAGCGACAGAGCAAGACTGTCAAAAAAAAAAAAAAAAAAAAGCAAAAGCACAAGTGCTTACGGGAAATTTTTAAAACCATCAATGATTCTATCATTCAGAGACAATCACGGTTAACACCTGGTAGTTTTACTTCCATCACTTTTCCTATGCATGTAGAAAACAAATATATTTAACATAACTGAGATCATATAGGCTATATCAAATCTGTTCTTTTTCATAGTATCCGTAATTATTTGTATATCAGTAAAAAACTTCTTTTTTTTTTTTTTTTTTGAGATGGAGTCTCGCTCTGTCACTCAGGCTGGAGTGCAATGGCGCAGTGTTGGCTCACTGCAACCTCCGTCTCCCAGGTTCAAGCGATTCTCCTGCTTCAGCCTCCCCAGTAGCTGGGATTACAGGCGTGCGCCACTACACTCAGCTAATTTTTGTATTTTTAGTAGAGACGGGATTTCACCATGTTGGTCAGGCTGGTCTCGAACTCCTGACCTCGTGATCCGCCCACGTGGGCCTCCCAAAGTGCTAGAATTACAGGTGTGAGCCACCATGCCTGGCCTATTTTTGATGGCTCTATATGCAATAGTAACTATTATACAAACAAAACATATCATGTATTTTTAGTATGACATACTTAATTCTTTTGGAATCTTAATGCTTTCAGAATATTACAGATGAACAAACTGTGTGTCTAAGGTTACAGATCTAATAAATGATTGAATTGGGCTTTAAAACCAAGGTCTTTTCAGTATGCTTTGATGTCCCTCATAATATTTAAGTCACTGTATTAAGTCACTGATTATTTAAATTTTCCAGTTTTAACACTGAAGTTATTTCTGTTATTTCACCATTATAAATAACATAAATAAATATTTTTATATCAAAATCTTTTCCCACATCACTGCTTATTTAAGATAAGGAATCTCTAGAAGTGTCCAGTCAAAGAGATGAATATTTTTAGGGCCCTTGATAAAGATTACCAAGCTGCCTTTCACTAGGGTTGGGCCAAATGCTGCTATCACCAAGCAGCATACAAAAGTGCCTTCATCCTATCTTTGTCATCATAAAAGCATGTTCATTTTCTTTATTTTGTTAATTGGAGTGTTCAAAATAGTATACTGCATTTTAACGCAAGTAACAGTAAACATTTCTCCATATAAATATATTGGGTATTTTAATTTCTTCTTCTATAAGTTTATTGTCCACATCTAGAAAAAGATTTATGTCTGGAAAAAATGACCTGTCTATAAACGATTTTACTGGCAATGGTCCCTTGGCAAAGAACTTCTCCTGTTAACTTTTAATGAAGGGATAAATGTTTTTATTACAGCTATGTAAGTGTCTAAGAGAGAAATGAGTCTTTATTCTGGACTTGCAAATAAGTAACTCTCCAAATCAGTTTTTAAAAGTACCCCTTTGAATTCTCTTTGCTCTCACCTTCCACTGATTTCCAAATAATGACATTACTCTTCACAGTGCTCTTTAGCAACAACTTTACCTTTATGACATCTTAAATGTGTTATACACCGTAATCTATTCTCAAAGCCAAAGTAAGTAACTTCCAGTTCTACAAGTTTCTTGTTGGACATCCTACTGATACCTCAAACTCAGAAGATCTAAAACTGAATTTATCATTTTCCTGGTCAACCCCTCTCTTCTGCCATCAATCTTTCCTTCCCTTTTCTGCTCTAACCAGCTTATTCTGTAATATTTGGTGATATCTCTCTAACCTCATATATCTAAATTGACTAGCAAATGCTATGTATTCCATTTCTTTTTTTTTTTTTTTTTTTAGATGGAGTTTCGGTCTTGTTGCCCAAGCTGGAGTGCAATGGCATGATCTTGGCTCACTACAACCTCCGTCCCCCAGGTTCAAGCGATTCTCCTGTGCCTCGGCCACCCGAGTAGCTGGGATTACAGGCGTGTGCCACCACACCTGGCTAATTTTTTGTATTTTTATTTTATTTGATTTATTTATTTCGAGACGGAGTCTCACTCTGTTGCCCAGGCTGGAGTGCAGTGGCACAATCTCGGCTCACTGCAAGCTCTGCCTCCTGGGTTCATGCCATTCTCCTGCCTCAGCCTCCCAAGTAGCTGAGACTACAGGCACCCACCACCATGGCCGGCTAATTTTTTGTATTTTTAGTAGAGACAGTGTTCCACTGTGTTAGCCAGGATGGTCTCCTGACCTCGTGATCTACCCGCCTCAGCCTAACAAAGTGCTGGGATTACAGGCGTGAGCCACCGTGCCCAGCCTCCACTTCTTTAAATACCTATCAAACTGGTCCCCATCCTTATCCTACCCCATTCCATCATCTGGATCTCCACAACTCTCATTATTCCTCACATATGTTACTGCATAACCAAGTCCCAGAAGTTCAGGTAACCCTCTACCAAGCCATCCTGCAAATTTCAAGCAAAGGAGTATATCTAAAATAAAATACTGATTAAGGTATTCTCTACCTCAAAGCCTATCACTTCCCAGGGCCACTAAAATAAAGCTTCGTAACTCATAAGCACAGCAGTGCAGCAGTCAAGTATTTTGGTTCTAGAGACGAGCAGATGTGAACTCAATCTTTACTGAACAATTACTAGCTCTGTGACTTTGGAAATTTACTTAGGCCTCAGTTTCCTCATCTACACAAGAGATGATGATATGAATACTAGTATTGCTTCACAGGGTTATTGTAAGAATTGATGAGAAAAGGCATGCAAACTGCATAGCGCAAGGCCCGGCACAGACTGAAAATGTAACAAATGTTTCTCTCTCTCTCTCTCTCTCGATATATCTATAGAGATACAGATGTATCTATAGATAGATCTGGATATATACATATAGATTGATATTATCTATATACAGATAGGTATATCGAGAGAAAAGAGAGAGAGAGAGAGAGAGAGAGACAGAGACAGGATCTCATTCTGTTACCCAGGCTGGAATGCAGTGGCACGATCACAGCTTACTGCAGCCTCAACCTCTTCCTGGGCTCAAGTGGTCCTCCCACCTCAGCCTCCCAAGTAGCTGGGACTACAGGTACGTGTCACCACATCCAGCTAATATTTTTATTTTTTTGTAGAGATGGGGGTCTCTCTCTGTTGCCCCGACTCCAGCAATCCTCCTGCCTCGGATTCCCCAAAGTGTGGGGATTACATGTGTGAGCCACCAGGGCTGGCCATATTTTTATTAAAATGATCTGACCTATTCTTGTACCTTCACATCTTGCTTATCTCTCATCCCCTCAAACAAATATATACTTCCCCTCTCACTTTACACTCATCCTATTTGAGTTTGTCATAGTTTTTTTCCACAAATAATTTGATAATGACATCACTTGTCTCATAAACCATGCCATGAGCTCCTTAGGGACAGATTCCATATTTTATTAATTTTTGTAATCCCAGCACTTAGCATGGCTTCTTATACAGAGTTTCTCAACAAAGACTTGTTAAGTTGTATTTAAAACACATTACTACCTTTACTACTCATTACTGAAAGGGTGCATTCTTTTTACCACTGTCACCAAGAGCCATCTTCTGCTGGCCTATTTAATATTGGTTTTATACTTTATATATTTATCAGCATATGCTCTAAATTTATGTTCATGAGGGAGCTGCATTCAATGGGAAAGTTACTTCAGTATAAAAGAAAGTCATTTATCCACACATTCAATTAGTTTCTCTTATTTGGACAGAAGAGACATTTCAATTAATTATTATGGATTGAACATTTCTATTGTTTTAAACATCTATTCACAGGCAACCTGGACTAGACTTGTTTCCAAAACATCACTGAATAGTTATGAAAAATCGCCAGGCGCAGTGGCTCACGCTTGTAATCCCAGCACTTTGGGAGGCTGAGGTGGGCGGATCACGAGGTCAGGAGATCAAGACCACGGTGAAAGCCCGTCTCTACTAAAAAACACAAAAAATTAGCCAGGCGTGGTGGCGGGCGTCTGTAGTCCCAGCTACTCGGAGAGGCTGAGGCAGGAGAATGGCATGAACCCAGGAGGCAGAGTTTGCAGTGAGCCGAGATCGCGCCACTGCACTCCAGCCTGGGCGACAGAGCGAGACTCCGTCTCAAAAAAAAAAAAAAAATTGTTATGAAAAATCATAAAATCCCACTAATACTTCTTTTTTTTTAAAATCCCACTAATACTTCTCAACTTTAATTCATAGAGATCTCTAAATTTTACCATTCAGTTCCTCAACTGCTCAATGCTTAATAATAGATAATAAAATCCTGCAAATCTCAACTATTAATTCAATGGTGGCTTATTATAATCTAAAATAATTGCTGTCCACATGTTTGTATCTTGGCATAAGAGCTAAAATCATCCTTATATTTTCCTTTATTAAAGTTACTGAATTAATTGTTGCTTGGTTTCACAATGGTAATGATCTAAAATCATAAATTACGAACAAGGGTAATATGAATAGAACACAGCTTTATATTATTCCTCTATATAGCTATTGCCTTTTTATATCTCTGGTGAGATACTTATTGAGTTTAAAGCAAATATTAAGAAAACAAAACCAGGTATTTTGAAAACTACATTGCAGAACTGACGTTTCTGAAGCTAATATAATTCAATCTGTTTTAGGTCAGATATTACAAATATTATTGTTTGACAACCCCTCAAGTTACAAATAAAAATATGTGTGAACTGTATAAGGTTTCATATCTAAATTAGCCAGGGTCTAATAATGCCAAAAACTAAAAAATATTTTTTTGTAAAATGAAATTTAGATATTCATACTCAATTTATGAATACTCACTGATACCTGATTTACATGAATACATCACTGCTTACCACAAAATTTATCTCAATTCCTTCGGATCATACTCAGTTTATGAATACTCATTGATACCTGATTTATATGAACACATCACGGCTTACTACAGAATATATCTCAATTCCTTCTGATAGTTTATTTCAATCCACATAATCATGTAAAGTACTTCCAAAGCTTTAAAGTCACATATTAGGTGTTATAATATCCCCATGTGGAACTACTACTGATATGTTCTACAAGGAGACAAAACTAGGCAATGGAAGGTTAAGGGACTTTGTAATGCTGTAAAGTCAGTCAGTAAGAGAGCTGAAAACAGAAATGTCAGAAATGAAATCTCTGGCTCAATTCATCCTCCCACCATAACATCACAATCTCCTCGTTACATTCTGCAATAAAACTTTGATATCCTACTACAGACAACATTTGTAAAGCGCTATAATAGCTAAACATAGCTTCTATAACCTATAGCCACCCTTGAGAGATCAAATTCCAGAAAAATGAAATAGCACCCTTGCATTCTCTGTATTGAAAACAAAAATTGTAGTTAAGCAAAACTTTCCATTGCCAAGATTTAAAATGCTCATTTTCTCTAGTGCATTATTTTCAAAGATTGAAAAATAATTAACCATATGTATTACTGGTTATTTCACAAGGAAATGTCATTATAAAATACAGTTTGGTGTTTTAGTTCAGCACAATTAATATAATTAGTACATTCATGATACTGGTTTTTGACCCAGTGATTTCTTTCAGATATATTATACATTTAAACTTACCCTTCAGGAGTCGTTTTAATTTTGCACAATCCACATTGATATACTGTAACAATTCTATATCATGAACATCAACATTGTCTTCTGAACAAACAGTTAATTCCTGTAACCTAAAAAGTAAAAACCAAAAATAATTTATCAAATTAAGTATTAGGGGACAGGTGTGGTATCTCACACCTGTAATCCCAGCACTTCGGGAGGCCAAGGCAGGAGGATCACTTGAGGCCAGGAGTTCAAGACCAGCCTGGGCAACATACCAAGACATCATCTCTAAAAAAAAAAATAGAAAAATTAGCTGGGCATGATGGCACACACCTATAGGCCCAGCAACTCAGGAGGCTAAGGGAAGAGGATCTCTTGAGCCTACAAGTTTGAAGCTGCAATGAGCTGTGATCACACCACTGTACTTCAGCCTGAGTAACAGAATGGGCCCTATCTCTTAAAAAAAACAAAAACAAAAGAAGTCTTAGGGTATCTCTAAATTCTGAATTCAACAGATTCTTCCCCCAAAGATGAGTTCATAAGAGTAAAGACACATATAAAAATAAGGCAATAAATATTTCTTATAAAAACCTAAAGGAACATAACTAACTTAAGGGATATGATAAAAGAAACCATGATAATCCAGTAAACATAGCATCGTAGCATCCTTATCCTTAAGACTGAGGTGTCTAAATAGTATTTCCAACTTTCGGCCAGGGTTCTTTGGGAAAATTAGTTAATTCCAGGATGGGGGCAAGAGATATACAAGGTGAGGGCAGGTCACCTTGGGCTTGAAAACAAGGAAACTATCAACAACTATGAGTCATGTCAAATATCACACAGGTATGCACTTTAGGCATCTCAACTGTCAAAAATGGGATAATCTGAGGATCAAAAGAATTATGTCTACAATGGAAACACACACAATAAATTAAAATACATGAGCCTGTTACAATATTGAAAGAAAAAACTGCATGGGTAACCTTTCGCAACTGTTAGGGTACCAACTCATTCTGATAATGAATAATGAAAGTCAAGTCTGTATCCTGCATTTCCTACATGGACTGTATTGCAAGATAACTAAACACACAATGAAGCAAAAGTCTTTCATAGAAGTCACAATTTTAAAATAAAGAATGAATGACAGAATAGAAAACTTTTCATTTTGTAGCCCCCAATGAAGTGGAATCCAGGCAGTGATCATCAGTGATTACTAAAAACATTAGGTAGAAATTTATGGGAAACTGTATAATGAATGCATACTGCTGATAACATCGAAATCCAATCACTGATCATAACATTAAAAGTCAATAATAGGACATGTTTCCTGATGTGATTCATTAGGAAACACACATAGCATCATCAGTAAAGTATTCTTGTCCCCCTGCAGCCAAATGAACCTGAATCCAGTGAAACCCAAATACAGAATGTAGAAAGGCAAATAACGCAGTCCAACAAATAAACAGCATGGGAAAAAATGGAGAGCAAGGTGAAGAAATGAAGAAATGATACTGATTAACAGAGGCTCAGGAGAAATATCAACCAATTCCAAAGTATGCATCCTGTTTGTATCTTAATTTGAACAAAACAAAAAAAAAGCCATTTCTGAGATAATGAAAAAAAACCACAAATTTGCCAATGCATGATATTAAGGAATTATGATTCTTGATAGGTATGACAATATTATAGTTAAATGCTTAAAAATCTATTTATTAGAGATATATACTGAAATATTTACACGTGAAATGACGTCTGGGGTCTGCTTTAAATTACCGAAAAGGGAGGAAGAGAAACCATAGCATGCCGGAAACAGTTAAAGTGGGGTAAGAGATGCATGGGGATTTGAAATACTATTCTCTCTGCTATGTGTATTTTTTAATTTTTCCACAATGAATAGTTTTAAAAATTCATATTTCCAATTACAAGTAAAAGTATAATTTGAATTAAAAGTAAAACTATAATAAGTAAGCTTGATTTTACTAACTTCTACTTTTATCAACTAGATTTTTGAAACACGAATGAAACTTTATATTCACAGGGTACATTTACTTTGTATTTGAAAACCGAGTAAGCCTTTTTTCATTGCACTTTTCACAGTTTGTACATGTGTTTATGTAATTATTTGCTTAATATCCCTCCTTCACAGTAGTAGCTTATAAGGACAGGAATATCTGTTTAAATCCAAGCTTCTCTTATGTTGAATATGAAGTTATCACAAATATAGAAACATTTAACACTTAACAAATATGTAGATATTTTTAAACTGATAAAAGAAATTCACTTGGCCTAAATGTTAATAAAAGGAATTAAAATTTTCTTCCATTTTACACCAAAAACCACAGTGCTCAGATTTTCAAAAGTTGGTATTGCTAATCTATTAAATTATGCTACCTAATGAGGCATACTCATTATTCATATTAATAGACATCAAAAATACAAGCAGCACAATTAAATTGAAATTTTTATAAATGCAGCAATAGACATATGGTGAAAAGGCACAAATACTATATGGTCTTATAATTTATATGTATTAACTTGAATTTCAATCATTTAGTGCAATTTGCAAAGGAGTTATTAATCATCAAACTGAACCTTCAGTTGATAAGAACGTAATCAATCCTATTCTTCCTTCTCAAATTCTCTTTTCACTCACTTTAGCTTTAATTAGACTACAGCTAACAGTATAACTATTCTAAGCACTTATATGAACTCTCTTCCTATCATCAGGGTAAGAAAAGCTCAGCATTTCAAGCTGGGAATGAGGTTGTCCTCAATGCTAAAAATTCCACAGCTGCTGCAAAGAGCACAGAAATATGGAGTACGGCTCCTTAGAAAACACAACATCATAGATCAGCAACACCAACTTCCGAAACATTGACTCTTGTGGTTGTTTGTGAAAAATGGGAGAAAAATTTTGTCCCTTTTATAGTCTGGTACCCTTATAGGGAGCAGGTATTTTGTAAAGGTTAAACATCATTTCCAAAGCAGAGAAATCAAATAAAGGGTAGTCTGCGCAAAAGAAATGAAGAGTAGAAAACCTATCACTAAAACATCTAGAAAGACTAGGCATACTGAAAGATATTTTAAATGTATAGGTCCAGAAAAGAAGAAGAAAACTGAAAACCAGAGAGTTAAGTGCATGAGTACATGACCCGGCCCTGCAACAAAGGAAAGATGAGTGAGGTTTTTGATCTCCTTAACCTAGGAGCTTGGGGCTTAATATCCACATGGAGACTGGATATAAAGCCTTGTACCCTAATAATTCAGGATTCTAACTTGGGCCCTGCATAAAACATGAACTAGAAAGGACAACGCACTCCCCCTGCCGCCCCCACTCCCCACAAAAAAAAAAAAAGAAAAAAAGAAAAAAACCTACCAGCACAAAGAAACTTACCTGCTCTGCATAAACTTTGGATAAAGTGAAAAAAGTCATCTAGAGCTGTTTACCTTCTAAGAGTTTAGGGTTCAAATTTATACTGCCCATACAGGCTGGGACTGAGAAATTAAGAAAAAAATAGCTCCAGAACTGGGCACCTGGCAAATGCAAATGCAAAACCATCACTAGAACACTTCCTCAGCCCAAGGCTACAAGGATTCTCGAAGAAAATACAGGCCACACTAAAGATAACTTTGCAATCAAGGATTCCAAAACTGAGATGAAACAGTTCACTATGAATGAATCAGCACAAACAAATCAATATTAAACAATACTAAAGAGAACGTAAAATATGTTTTAAATGATCAGACATATAAAAAAACTGAAAACTATTTTTAAAAAAGGAGTAAGAAACCATAACAAACAGATTTGTATAGAACCAAATAGTAAACTGTAAAGAACCAAATGACTTTTAAAGTCATTGAGTTTTCTGCTTCTGGTGGTATATCAAATTAGAAATTCTGAAGCACCTTCTCACTACAAAACAACTAGATCAACTGCATTTGTGGAGTCATTCTGTGGAGAAAGCATTTACTCCACTACATAAATACTATGAGCCACAGAAAATGGTATACTCCCAGAGAAAAATAAAGCTATCTTAAGATTTATAGCCAGCCAGGCATGGTAGCTCACACCCTGTAATCCCAACACTTTGGGAGGCCAAGGCAGGAGGATCCCTTCAGCCCAGGGGTTCAAGACAAGCCTGGGCAACATGGCAAGACCCTGTCTCTACAAAAAAATTAAAGAAACTAACTGGGCATGGTGGCACGTGCCTGTAGTCCTGGCTACTCAAGAGGCTGAGGTGGGAGGATCTCTTGGGCCCAGGAGGTCGAGGCTACAGTGAGACATGTTCACATCACTGCACTCCAGACTAGGTGACAGAGTCTGTGTCTCAAAAACATAAAATAAATAAATCTATAGCCTATCTTCCCCTAAAGAAAAGGTCAGAAATATAAAAACCAAATCTTAATCTTAAAGGAGAAACATTGACGGTGAGAATGGACAAACATGAACCATCATCATGATACTGATTCATCTATTATATATAAAGTATAAAATCAATCTTTAGAAAGAACTACCATTCAAGCCACACATATATTTTAAGTCACCTAATACTATGACAGCATGAGATGTTCCCATCTAAACTAAACCATCATAATGGTCTTTTAGGTGAGTGATCCTTCAACAAGATCAGCTCCTATTTCTGACACAAGCTAAATGAAACTGCAAATGCAGTTGTCGGAAACAAATGTTATTTCATAGATGCCATTTCTGAGCAGTCTGTCCTCTGAAAGCTAATAAAATTTTAGATACTTGGTTTCTATTCTGGCAACAGTGAACCAGATTCAGGAAATAAACAAAAGTTGCTTATTTTTACATGTGCTAATGCTGCAAAATCCCATAAAGTAAAACCTTTGGTGACTAGAAATTTTCTAGAATTTTCCAAGGTGGTACATTTGTTGTGTTCTATAAGGCAGTTCATGCATTGATAGACTAAAAGACATTTGGGTTTTTTGTGTCACTTTCTAACTTCAATGTAACAGGTGTTTCAAATAGTAAGGCCGGCCTAGCAGTCACCTAAATGAAAAAGGTTTGCATTTTTTATTAAATACAATTTTCCACCCTCCTATTCTCTAGGTATTTGTTACCTTGCTGACTCAACCACTGTATTATTACTCAGAATATAAAATGTTACTGCTCAAAAGATTTCATGAAAACATTTTTCTATCATATAAATATTACCCAAGATTATCAATAATATACTATTAAATAAAACTTTAATTTTCTTTGGATCAAGAATTGCATTGAGGTTGAAAAATATTGCTGCCTAGGATCTTAATTATAAAAATGTCATTGTTGATTAAAAAGATTGCAGGACTTTGAAGTTAATCAATTCCCCCAAAAAACCGTAACACAAATTCTCAAATGGTGATGTATATTGTCTTTCACACCTGCTGGAAAACAACAAAGGAATCGGTAAATCTGACTAATCAAAGTCCACTGTTCGTACAACACTGACGAGCCAAAGATGCAGGCACCAACAAAGAGGATTGTTTTTCTCTATTCGGTATTAGTCTTTGATTCACGAATCACTATATAATTTGTGCTATAGTTTCTATTTAAGTTAATAACCCATTTGACTTTACTTGCCTTAGAAAGGCAAATCATGTGCATAACAATAATTTGCAGTTACTTGCTATGGTCACTTATAATTCCATCCCATAGGGCACTACCTATACTAATTTCTCCACCTGTATGTAGCATATCACAACTAATGCTCAGGATGATTTTGAGTCATCAATAAAAGCTTAAATTATATTTTTGATACATCTTTTAAAACAGAAGTATATTTTATAAAATGGATTTCATCAAAATGTGGCTAAAATAGATAGGGAAGCAATCTGGTATAGTGAAACTAATATAAATTCTGAAGCCAGCCTGACTTAGAAATTTTGGGTCCTCCATTATTTGGCACATCACCTGAAAGTTTTTGAGTATTAGTTTGCTCACCTGTAAAATGAGGGAAGTATCATCAGGGTTACTGTGAGGATGAGACAGCAAAGGAAATGCTGTAAATACTCAATAAATGGCAGTATTTTACACACATTTAAAATGCAGTCCACTTTCTGGAGAATTCTACTTTGCAATTATTCACTTCCTTGTGTTTTCACATCACTTAGGTTTTTTTTGTTTTTGTTTTTGTTTTGTTTTTTGGTAACCTAAGATCTTGTGATAAAGGGTAGAGTTGTGAAAGTATTTGAATTCTGACTACTCTCCATTATTCCATCTGATTGGGTAGTTTCATTTAAAGGGATAATATGTTTAAAAAGCCAAACCAAAAGTTCACACCTAGTATTGTTTTTTAAAGCCTGCTCACAGCAGATATTTTTATCTGAAATTTAGACTTTCACATTCATAACAGTGCTCTTATTTAATTGCACATATCAATATCACAATATTACACAATTAAAATGTCAAAGATATTAATGCATAAAATTTCTACGAAAGCCCAGACAAACTCATTTCTCTGGAGGCTGAGGTAGGAGGATCGCCTAAGCCTGGGAGGTCGAAGCTGCTGTGAGGGGCAACAGAACTTGTCTCAAAAACAAAAAAGTTTCATTTCCATTAACTTATTTTTATGTAGACAAAAAACAAGACTTCTAATATTCATATTACTTCAGTAGTCCCATGTGGAATTTATACACTAACCTGGTAGAAATGCGACTAAAGACTGCATTGAAGTTGTTGCAGCTGAGAGAAAATAAAACCCCAGAGGCAGAATTCCGAAGTTCAGCTGCATGCTGGTTTCCTTCACGACAGGTATGAAGAAAATGGCAGATTTCTGGCAGCAACTGTTTGACCAGCATCGTTTCATCTAATCTCATTGTGTCCTTTGGTTGCTAAAATAGAAATAATCACATTATTCCGAACTTTAATTTTACCTGTAAACATTTTCTATTATGAAAATTTTCGAACACACACACACAACAAAAATAACACCTTACATACATAGCACCTAGATTTAACAACTATTAATGTCTCATCACATTTGCTACATCTGTCTGTAGATAAATAAAGAGGATGGTTCCATCTCTGACCCCATAATCACAATTAAAGTTCAATCCCCCTGCCATCCTTACTAGTCCTCCCATTCCTGCTTGCTCTCTTGTTCATCAAATGAGCCCTTCCCTGGGAATCCCCAGTTTGCTGTGAGTTCTACAATTACAGAATCGACTTAACTCATATTGATTGATGAGTGCATTGTGTCATCTGTCTTAACATTTAAGTAAATTCCTGGGTGAGCCATCACACTTGCTTTTGTGCAGACTGACCAAAACAGACACTACTTACTCAAAGTAATTTTATTTTGGTTGAATCTTTTCAAAGTAAGTTATAAATAGAGTACTTCACCCCATGTGCCTTGGCATCTCTTAAAAGTAAGAATTTTCTCTAATGTAACTTCAATACAATTAACACACCAAGGAAAAAATAAACAATTCCCTTGTATCATCTAATACCAAGTCTGAATTCAAATTTCACCACTGCCCCCAAAATGTCCTTCATAGGCATTTTTATTCAATAAGGATCCAAAAAAGTTCACCAATTGCAACATGATGTTTCCTTAGTTTCACTATTCTATGCAAGGGCACAATCTCAGCTCACTGCAACTTCCACCTCCAGGGTTAAAGCAATTCTCCTGCCTCAGCCTCCCGAATAGCTGGGATTACAGGCGCCTGCAACGATGCCCAGCTAATTTTTGTATTTTTAGTAGAGACGGGGTTTTGCCATGTTGGCTAGGCTGGTCTCGAACTCCTGACCTCAAGTGATCCAACCTCCTGGGCCTCCCAAAGTGCTGGGATTACAGGCGTGAGCCACCACACCTGGCCCATATTCACCACTCTTATTTCCCATGACTTTAAGTGGGACAGCTGCCTTACAGAATGTTCCATATCCTTGATTTAATTATTTTCCAGTGACATAGGTTGATTTGCTCTTCTAGTTACTGTACTGTATAAATATATATATAGATATATATTTGAGACAGAGTCTCGCTCTATGGCCCAGGCTGGAGTGCAGTGGCGCAATCTTGGCTCACTCCAACCTCTGCCTCCTGGTTTCAAGTGATTCTCCTGCCTCAGCCTCCCAAGTAGCTGGGACTACAGACATGTGTCACCACATCTGGCTAATTTTTGTATTTTTAGCAGATATCGGTTTTTGCCATGTTGGCCAGGCTGGTCTTGGATTCCTGACCTCAAGCTATCCGCCTGTCTCGATCTCCCAAAGTGCTGGGATTCCAGGCGTGAGCCATGACGCCCAGCCTGTATATTTTCTGTAAGCTAAAATTTAAACCTAATGGTCTGATTAGATTGAGGTTAAACAGTTTAGGGGATTCACTATAGGTTATATTACATCACACCATGAGAACATAAGGCCAGGTGGTCCCGTTACTGACACCAAGTTTGATAACTTTGGTGTTAACACTGAAATATCTACTTTGTAAAGTAAATATATACTTTACAATTAACACACAATCAATGGATAAGCTATCCTGTAAGTATGCTGTTCCACATTACTATTTCACCTAACAGTCTTGATAACTATATGCGGATAAGAATTTTAATAACACTGAGCAAGATGGCAAAGAACAAAAATGTGTACAATTGTATGCAACGCTCAATTCTGTAACTGCAATCCAAGCACTCTCAAATGCAAATACACTGAAACATAGGGACAGTACATAAACAGACTTCACAAAAACCTGTGAATTCACATTACAATGCCTATTTCTTGTTTATAGGCTAACCAAACAATACAGATGTTAACTCTAACGAATAAAAATCTGAGAAGTATTAAATCTTTTAAATAATAGTCATATTCACAGGAACAAAAATACTTAAGATTCCTCAAATTCTACAAAATTTCACTCATAACATATTGGTAAGTATTTTTCCTTCACTTAACTATTCCAACTATGTATATGACAAACGTACTTGTGAGCTCCGTTCTTCTTAAACTGCCTCAATTTACTTTGATTTAAAACTAAAGATACAAGAAACATTTGTAAAAATCACTGAAGGAAATAAAACAATTGTTCAATAATATAAATAGCATTATTTTTTAAATCGTAAATTTAATGAAAAAGCATACACATTTTTCAACAGTAGAGCACGGCAAGGTAATATACATTTTATGCACTATATAAGTTATACTAGTTCCACTTATAGCATTTCAATTAGGCTATCTTCAAAGAGTATTAAATCAAACAGAGGCCAATAATATCAGTAATCATTCTCCAAAATACATTTATCATTACCTCTCAATTACAAATGTTAATGGAGAAAAGCTGTGAAACTGAACAAGGCAATAAATGACCCCACACCCCACCATTCAGTCATGGGTGTGGCTGATATACTGGTAATTTGCAGTCAAAGTAATAAGACCACTGGAAAAAACTGGTTCAAGAAAAGTTTAAAATTTGCCCACCTTCCCAATTCCATCATCCTATGTAACAGCTCTTTTGCTCTTTCACTCCATTTTACACATGAAAAATAGCATATCACAAGTTAACGGAAAATACCATGTTAAAACAACTAGCTCACCTTCGATTTTAAGTAGAAAACTTATAAACACTGTCTCCACAATTTTGGAATATGATCAAGGGTCAATAAGAAAATTTAAAATATTATGCTTAGGGCAGGCACGGTGGTTCGCATCTGTAATCCCAGGACTTTGGGAGGCTAAAATGGGCAGATCACTTGAGGATAGGAGTTCAAAACTAGCCTGACCAACACAGTGAACCCCCATGGCTAATGAAGATACAAAAAAATTAGCTGGGCATGGTGATACATGCCTGTAATCCCAGCTGCTTGAGAGGCTGAGGCATGAGAATAGCTTGAACACTGGAAGTGGAGGTTACAGTGAGCCAAGAGGGTGCCACTGCACTTCAGCCTGTGCCACAGAGTAAGACTCTGTCTCAAAAGAAAAAAATATATATTATGCTTAGATTTTTTGGCTTACAGCCTTCCCTAGGGATACACAGTTGTGTCAATATAATTTTTTTTTTCAATTCCCTATCCCAATACTTCCACCAACACTTCTCAACCACACTATCAGTCCTCATATATTAAGGTCTCTTTCAACTAGTTTTACTATAGAGAACTGCAACATATGTGAAGAGGGAAGCAATTCTGAATAAAAACAAAATTCTGAATTCTGAGCCAAAGGAAGAGAGAACATAAGAAATGAGTTAATTTCAATACACATGGACTAGGCAGATCATTAAAACGGAGGTATTTAATTTATATATTTATATAAACTCTTACTATGTTCCAGGAAGAATTAAGGATAATGATGTATAGAAATACTTTCTTTACACAATAGAAATACTCTTGAAAAAGTTCAAATTAAGTCATGGTTGAAATACACTGTGGTAACAACTTACAGGAAACCAGAGAAATAATTGTTTGGTACTCTCCTCCTCCACATACCTATCGCATATGTGTGTGTCTCCATAAAACAAGTGTTCTCAAGGTAATATCGATCCTTAATAGGTTTAATTTTTAAGTTCTCATTTACATAAATTTGAAAAGTAGAATATTAAAATCATATTCATATAGGAGGAAATACAAGATTACTCTTGGTCTTCTGAATCGCATTCTCCCACAACTCTCTGAGAGATCTGTTAAATCAAATAGTGATCTCTTCATAAAATATTTTCTTAAATACTTGAGAGGCAGCTACGTGGCTGAAACATAACATTTTATAAGTAAACTTAATATCTGTTTAATTTACAAAAGATGAGAGAATTTTCTCATGAAAAATTGTCTGTCACCAGGTCAGCTATATTAACAAAACTCATATTTATATGTCTCAGATAAAAGTCCATATGACTGTCCTCTTGGTCAACATCTGTATTTTGGGACATAAGATCATTCTCAAGATTAAATTCACAAAGCCTGCCTACTTCAGATCAATTTACTTACCCCAGCAAGACATTTTTCCAGTGTGTCCAATATAATCAACTGAGAGAGATATAAATTTTTTTCAGCAGCTTCTCCAAATATTCTCTAACAGAAAAGATATTCAGAACATAAAAGTTAGTTTCACTTTCTGCTACCAGTCAACACACATCTGAAAAGTGAAAGACTAAAAGATCAAAAATAGTCTTCTATTTTATCTCCCAGATTATACTATAGTTAAATATATTATTTCTGATTTTATCCTAATCCTCATAAAAACTAAATTCTAAGGCAAACAGAAATGGCATTTATTAGAGTCTGCCATTAACCTTGTAACAGTAAAAGATGCTGTTTTGCTTCATGCTTTAAAAGTATGTAGGATTTACACACACATATAGATCTGTACCAGAATCTTGAATTGGGGATTTAACTATACTTTTATGCCACGAAATAATCAAAGTCTTAATTTTTATAGCAAAAACATGCTATAGCACCACAATGAATTTTAAGTACTCATTATCCTCAAAATGAATACTACATATGTATTTATTAACAAGAGACTATGGTTTTGAAAACTTATTTAATAAGCACTAAATGAAAGCCAATAAAACAATGCTGTTTTGTTTTGAAAAGAGGGTCCCAAATATTAAAATATTTCAATCTAACTGGGAACACAGCCACATATTCATATGTGCAAATACTAAACTGTGCCCCACACACTGCAACAGAGGAGCTACAAAAAATGTTAAATGTCTTTCCATAAATCTCTTTATGTATTTATAAGTGGTCCTGCTTTTGGGGGGAAAATACTAATTTTTTCCATAAAGAAGGTAAATGATTTTCTACACCTCCAGTTTATTAGTTTTGTAAGTTTAGGGTATTGTGTAAGCAATTTTCTTAAAAGAAAACACACCAAGGATGATGCAAACAAAAAGTTAAACACCACATGCTCTCACTCATATGTGAAAGCTAAAAAGAGTAAAAAGTAGAAGAGAAGACACTAGAGGGAGGAAGGGTAGGGTAGGGGGAATTGGGGTGGGTAGAGATTTGTTAAAGGATACAGAAATAACAGCTTTATAGGAAGAATAAGACTTAGTGTTCTGTACTACTGTAGAATGACTATGTTAACATTATATAGTTAACTTTTTTTTTTTTTTGAGATGGAGTCTCACTCTTGTCACCCAGGCTCACTACGAGTCATCTCGGCTCACTACAAGCTCCGCCTCCTGGGTTCACGCCATTCTCGTTTCAGCCTCCTGAGTAGCTGGGACTACAGGCACATGCCGCCAAACCCCTAAGTTTTTGTATTTTTTTTTTAGTAGAGATGGGGTTTCACCATGTTAAACAGGATGGTCTTGATCTCCTGACTTCGTGATCCACCCATCTTGGCCTCCCAAAGTGCTGGGATTACAGGCGTGAGCCACCACGCCTGGCCTATAGTTAACATTATATAGTTTCAAATAACAAGAGAATATTCAATATTCCCAACACAAAGAAATGATAAATGTTGAGATGATGGATATGCTAATTACCCTAGTGGGATCACTATGTATTATATGTATTGAAACATCAATATGTACCCATAAACATGTACAATTATTGTGTGTCAATTAAAAAATAAAATAGAACAAGAGAAAAAGTATCTAAAATATGGGAATAAGGCAAAAATGTAACTTCATGTCTTTTCAATGTCATACTAGAATATTATCTAATAAACCTAAGGACCATCTCAAAAAAAAGGGAGGGGGAACAATCTTCACAATCTATAACCAGAAGTTGTTTCACAACTCAATACAAACAAATACAAACTGGGATTATAAATGCAGGCTGGGCACGGTGGCTCACACCTGTAATCCCAGCACTTTGGGAGGCCGAGGCAGGTGGATCACCTAAGGTCAGGAGTTTGAGACCAGCCTGGCCAAAATAGTGAAACCTCGTCTCTACTAAAAATACAAAAAAAATTAGCCAAGCATGGTGGCACATGCCTGTAATTCCAGCTACTGGGGAGCCTGAGGCAGCAGAATCACTTGAACTGGGGAGGGGGAGGTTACAGTGAGCCGAGATTGCACCACTGCACTCCAGCCTGGGCAACAGAATGAGACTCTGTCATTCATTCATTCATAAATAAATAAATAAACGCTAAAGACCGGCAGAGAGTTCAGAGTTAATCAAGAAAAATCCAGATTAGTTGCCATGAACGGAGTATGTTAGTTTGAAACAGCTTAGAATGGAGATGTTAAATAGGAATTTAGAGAGAGGAAGGGATCACTTGAGAAAAAGATGTTATATGTTCAAAGGTACAGAGGGAGAACAGTTGGAGTACTCTGAAGTCTAGGAAATGTCAATTGATTTTAGAAAATGGGAAGAAGAAAGAAATTGTGAGCTTTTAACAGTGGAATTATTTGATGAAACTGGTATTTGAGAAAAACTGTTTCAACAACAGGGTAACTACTACAGAATCTGTCACAGGTTACAGAAGGAAGAAAAAACACATTAATATCTTCATAAAAAAATCAATCCACATTTTAGGACTATAAGATCATATTTTATCATCTACTTAGGGCTGGGACAATCATATGTAAATTCAAACAAGATGCTAAAGAAAAATATGTGTAATAGATTACTGTGGTCAATTCATGTATGCCCCAAAGCTCTATGAAATCCTAATTCAAGAAACATACTGGAAAAGGAGATATGGTCACAAAGGATAGGAGATGTTTCTAAGGGAAATAATAAATTAAAATGAAAGTTACAGTTACTGGTGCTCACTGATTCTAAAACCCAGCTGATTAAAAATTTGACAAAATAAAATTTAAAAGGTTATCTGTGCTCATAAACAAAATAAGATAAACGGTTATATCCAAAGTCCACAGAAAATCACTTTCCATACTTCAAAATATGCTGTTCTAAACTTTTTAATCAAAAACAAAAGAAAGCAAATTCCCCAAAACACAGTAACCCAAATACTCACCATATTGTTAACATTCTTTAAAATAGTAGTGAGGCCGCTTATAACCAAAGAAAACTTGTATTTGGAAATATTGATTAGACATTCCTTGTTGTGCTCAGTACTGACTTTGGTATGTGTGTTCTGTTGTCCTGTTTTTATTGGAAGCTGAAAAAAAAAAGAAAAAAAACACATTAAGAGCTTATCCTTAAAAACGACTATAAATAACTTATTTGCCATTGAAAATCATGACATTTTAGGAAAACTGCATTAACCACAGATACCTATATTTGCATCTCAAACTCCGATTTTCAATCAAACTCCAATATATGATACACAGATATGTATATTTGCATCACAAACATCAATATATGATAGCATTTATTATAGCAAATCTTAAATTCTTTGGAAACTTCCATTTTTGCAGCTTTCTTTCTGGAAGTCATAAATCTCTATCTCCAAAATTAAATTCTTTACCCAGCACTATATAAGAAGAAATGGTGACTCACAGAAATAGAGCTATTTCCTTGTGGCTAAAAATTATTTCAGAGAATGTCTGCAATAAAATGCATACAACAGTTTCCCTTATCCATTGAACTCAAACATTAAAAGAAAAACAGATCAAGAAAATCTATGCCCTAGACCTCTAGTCAATAATGGCAAACAACTGCTGATTGTTCAGAAGCAGGAACAAACTATAAAACCCGGGAAAAAAACAATAAGACTGACTCAGTAAGATAAGCACCCTCAGCTACACAATTGAAGGGATAACAGAACACAAGTAGATAAATCCCATGAGAAAAAATATTCTATGAGAAGATCACATTTAGATTTCTCTGTGAATGAGTTAAGTTCCACTGTCTAGAAGTTCATCTCTACTCTGCTCAAAAATAGCATTCTGTATTTAAATCATCATGGACATACCTACTGTTAATATTAAACCCTGCTAATGCTAACAGAGAAACCTAGCAATGTTCCTCTGTGAAAAAAACAAACCTGAATGTAACTTTCTCATTTTTAACATGGTACAACTAAAAAGGTGGAAAGAGACTGAGGGGCATGCCCAACTTTGCTAAATCAGTTAATAATGGACGATTATTTTGATAGTAAAGAAATACTAAATAGGCTGGGCACGGTGGCTCATCCCAGCACTTTGGGAGGCCAAGGTGGGCAGACCATGAGGTCAGGAGATTGAGACCATCCTGGCCAACACGGAGAACCCAGACTCTACTAAAAATACAACAATTAGCTGGGTGTAGTGCCACGCGCCTGTAATCCAAGCTACTCCAGAGGCTGAGGCAGGAGAATGGCGTGAACCCAGGAGGCAGAGATTGCAGTGAGCCGAGGTTACGCCACTACACTCCAGCCTGGCAATCGAGCGAGACTCCATCTCAAATTTAAAAAAAAAGGAAATACTAAATGAAATGGGCAGGCAGGGGGAGCATTTTTAGAGTGTAAAGGAGGAGGCAGAACAGAAACTACAGAACTTCGTAATGTTAATTATAAAGATTATGGAGGAAAAAAACCTGAAAGGCCAAAAATGGAACTTTTAGAAGACAGCAGGAGCTAAAATGCAGCCTGTGAACCTCCCTAAGTATCCCATAAAAATCAGAGAAACGGGCCGGGCGTGGTGGCTCACGCTTGTAATCCCAGCACTTTGGGAGGCTGAGGCAGGCGGATCACGAGGTCAGGAGATCGAGACCACGGTGAAACCCCGTCTCTACTAAAAATATAAAAAATTAGCCGGGCGTGGTGGCGGGCGCCTGTAGTCCCAGCTACTCGGAGAGGCTGAGGCAGGAGAATGGCGTGAACCCGGGAGGCGGAGCTTGCAGTGAGCCAAGATTGCGCCACTGCACTCCAGCCTGGGCGACAGAGCGAGACTCCGTAAAAAAAAAAAAAAAAAAAAAAAAATCAGAGAAACGGTCAGGTGTGGTGGCTCACATTTGTAATCCCAGAACTTTGGGAGGCCAAGGCAGGCAGATCACTTGAGGTCAAAAGTTCAAGACCAGCCTGGCCAACATGGTGAAACCCTGTCTCTACTAAAAATACAAAAAATTAGCCGAGTGTGGTGGCACATGCCTGTAATCCCAGCTACTAGGGAGGCTGAGGCACGAGAATGGCTTGAACAGCAGGTGGAGTTTGCAGTGAGCAGAGATCGCACCACTGCACTCCAGCCTAGGCGACAGAGACTCTGTCTCAAAAAAAAAAAAAAAATCAAAGAAACTAGAATTTCTCTAGTAAAACCACAAACTGATGAACATCTACATGAAAATGAAGGGACAAGGCCCTCATTCCCAAACCCAGAGAAGTGAACAAATAGAAACAAACCATTTATAGTTACAAAACTGGTTGGGGACATGAGTAATGGCTCATGACTGTAATCCAAGCACTTTGAAAGGCTGAGGCAGGAGGACTGCTTGAGTCCAGGAGTTCAACACCAGCCTGGGCAACAGAGTGAGACCTCATCTTTACTTTAAAAAAAAAAAAAAATCTAGGCTTGATAGTATGTGCCTGTAATCCAGCTACTCAAGAGGCTGAGGCAGGAGGACTGCTTGAGCCCAGAAAGTTGCTGTGATCTAGCCACTGCACTCCAGCCTGGGCAACAGAGCGAGACCCTGTGTCTGGAAAACAAAAAAACAAAAATACTAGTGTGATATAAGCATCTATGCAAGAGAAAGCAGGTGGAAGGAGAATGTCTAATGGATCCGACAAGAGCAGATTCCCAATGTACTGCATCCTTAATAAAAAGCACAGCAGCCCAATTTAGGAATGTTAGCCAAAACAGAGGGTAGTTATGCTCATTGCAATTTGCAGATGAGTGAAAAAGGCCTATGATAAAAGTCTCAAGAGAATGGAACACACTCAAAAGCATCACTGTCTAAAAGAATTTGCTGTGGTAATGATATTGCTCTATACGGGCAATGCCCAATACAATAGCCACTAGTCGTCACATGTAGCTATTAACCACTTGTAACATAGCTGGTATAGATAAGAAATCAAAAGTTTAAAGTTTATTTAAGTTATTATTAAATAAAGTTTATTTAAATTTAGCTTTAAGGAGCCACAGATGTAATAATTAGATCTGACTTGACAGCACAGTTCTAGCCCACACTGAGAAGAAACTGCTGAGAATAAACTCCAAATTGAAAACAGGGGTAAAGGGAGAAAAGGAAAAAGGTCCAAATAAAAATGAGAAAAAGAAAGATGAACAAGAGAGCTCTGAAAGAATGAGACCTTTTTTTTCATTTCATGAAAATAAAAAAAGAATAAGCTCTAGAGCCATAAAGCTACAAAGCTATCCTGGCCTACAAATCCCTCCTACCAATTCAGAAAAATTAATTTCACATAAAAATGAGCCAACAGAAAAGTACTATGGTCAAATAATATGTAAAGTTATTATAAGAAAAAGGAGTAAGAAACAGAAAAACATAAAAATAAGGGTCTAAACAACGGAAAATCAAAGTATCCAAAAAGACATATCCACCAACAGATGAAAACTGTAAATTATTATCTCAAAGTGAGCCAAGAGAAATTAAGAAAATGACAAAAGATGCAGAATAACACAAATAAGAATTACAGATAGAAATAAGTTGATAGAACTCAAGAAAGAATTAGAAGATAAATCATTTCAGAAATGAAAACTAACCAGAAGATACGTAAGAGTGAATTAACACAGAAGATAATGCTTTAAGAGTAAACAAATGTTGAAAAAAAAAGGGGGACTAAGGAGGAAAGTTGTAATATAAAAAAGAAATTACATATGAGATAATAATGATTTACAATAAAGTGACAAAAAAGAAGATCCAACATACATATAACAGGAGTCACCAAAGAAAGAAACCAAACCAATGGAATAAAATGGATATTAGAAACTAGAATTCAAGAAAACTTTGCTGAAATTATTATTGAAATTTTTAAAAACTTGAAACTGTATCTTTAATGTGCATACCACACACCTGGAAAAGTGACCCAGAGTGACCAACACCTGAACATATTTTGAACTTCTGTGAACAAGAAAAAAAAAATCTTTTGAACCTACAGGCAGAAAGAGGAAATTATTTATACAAAAAAAAACCAAAAATTAGGCTCTCATCAGACTTTGAAAAAATTTTATGTCAGAAAACAATAAAGTAAAATAAATTTAAGATATTTAAAGAAAACATAAACCACACAGGAAGGGGAACACCACACACCGGGGCCTGTCGTGGGGTGGGGGGAGGGGGGAGGGATAGCATTAGGAGATATACCTAATGCAAATGACGAGTTAATGGGTGCAGCACACCAACATGGCACAAGTAGACATATGTAACAAACCTGTACGTTGTGCACGTGTACCCTAGAACTTAAAGTATAATAAAAAAAGAAGAAAACATAAACCAAGGATTTTATATCTAGCCAAACTGAATTCAAATACATTCAGCCCTCTGAATCCATGAGTTCTCCATCTATGCATTCAACAAACTGCAGATCAAAAAATAAATTTTAATATGTCTGTACTGAACAGGTACAGACTTTTTGTCATCATTCCCTAAATAATAGTGTATAACAACTATTTATATAGTATTACATTGTATTAAGTATTATAACTAATCAAGGGATGATTTAAAGTACACAGGAGGATATGTGTAGGCTCTATGCAAATACCACACCATTTCATATCAGGGACTTGAGCATCTGCAGATTTCACCATCCATGGGGGTTCCTGGAACCAATGTCCCAGATACTGAGAGACAATTTTATAGCAATGACAAACTGTGCTGAACTGCAAGAACACTGGAAATTTTGTTCCCTTTTCCTCTTCCTGGAGGATATACTAGAGAGTATGCTTCAGATGATCAAAATAACTGGAGAGACATCCACATTAATAGGAATCATTAAACATATTTAGTGATGGGGTATGTTCTGAGAAATGTGTCCTTACATGATTCCACTGTCATGTGAACATCACAGAGAGTACTTATACAATACTAGATAGTACAGCCTGCCACACCTCTAGGCTATATGGTGGTATACAGGGTACAAAACTGTACACCATGTTACTGTACTGAATACTCTTGGCAACTTTAACACATGGTGTTTGTGTATCTAAACATAGAAAAGGTAATGATACCGTATTATAATACTAAGGGACCCTCATTACATATGCCGCCCATCATTGACCAAAATGTCATTATGTGGAGCATCACTGTTTTGTTTTGTTTTTTTGAGGCAGAGTCTTGCTCTGTCACCCAGGCTGGAGTGCAGTGGCAGAATCTCAGCTCACCATAACCTCTGCTTCCAAGGTTGAAGCGATTCCCCTGCCTCAGCCTCCATAGTAGCTGGGATTAAAGGCATGCACCACCATTGCCTGGCTAATTTTTTTGTATTTTTAGTAGAGAAGGGGTTTCACCATGTTGGTCAGGCTGGTCTTGAACTCCTGACCTCAGGTAATCCACCCACCTCAGCCTCCCAAAGTGCTGGGATTACAGGCGTGAGCCACCGTGCC